>NC_065563.1:13272725-13585096 GCF_022605725.1 Anthonomus grandis grandis | reverse complement strand
AATTATGAAAAACAGTCACTGGATTTTGTGAAATACCTGAAAAACAATTGACAGTCATCGAGTTTCCTGAGAAAAAAATCAAAGTCAACTTAAATAACTAGATTCCAGAGGTTCCAAAGTTTCTAAAGAAATGAGAAAAAGATTGTCAGTAATTATGAGTTTTCTGGAAAGAAACAATTGAAAGTCAACATTTTTCCTTCAATTTTTTTTCGGAAATACTCCGGTTCCTAAGGTTCTAAAACTGTTATTAAAAAAAAAACAATTGACAAACATTATGAATTTCTTGAGAAAGAACGCTTTTTTTGCAAAAAAAAAATGATTCCAGAGGTTCTAAATTAGAAAAAAACAATTATGAGTCGACTGGGAAAAGATTTAAAGTCAACTTTATCTCCCTTTAATATTTTCTAAATCATTTTGGAAAAAAAAAACAATTGACAGTTTTTATGTTTTTCCTGAGAAAAATTTGTTTCAGTTTTCTCTCTTCAATTATTTTCTCAAAAAAATACGCAATCCAGAGGTTCTAAACATGCTAGAAAAATTATTTAAGAAAAAACAAATGACAGTCATTGCGGGTGTCTTTGGAAGTAGTAAAAAATGCCCTCTCCATTCTAAAAAACAATTGACAATCGTGGGATTTCATAAAATAATTGGATTCCAGAGGTTCTAAATTTTAAGAAAAATTTTGAAAAAAAAAACAAATGACAGTTATTATGGGTTTATTGGGAAATTGAGCTTTTTCCTTCAATTATCTTTCAAAAAAAAAACGGATTCCAGAGGTTCTAAACTTGCTAGAAAAATTATTTAAGAAAACACAAACGACAGTCATTGTGGGTGCCTGGAGGTATTAGGAAAATGCCCTCTACAACCTAAAAAACAAAAGAATGTATTTCAAGAGGGTACGTTTGTGAGCGTGAAAAAAACTGAAAAACAATTGAAAGTAGACTCATAGGTTTCACTTAAATGTGTGAAAACAATTGACTGTTGTCCTTAACTGCCTGGAAGTACTAAAAAAATTCCTAAGTGCCTGAAAAAAAACAAAAGAATGTTTTTCAAAAAAAAAAAAATTCCAGTGGTTCCAAACTTTTTTAAGAAAAATTTAAAGAAAATAACAACTGAAAGTTACTAGTTTTTGTGGGAAAAATAAAAAATTATCTAGAATGAAGAATTAATTTTATTCCCCAAAAATAACCGGATTCCAGAGGTTCTAAATCATTTTGGAAAAAAAAAACAATTGACAGTTTTTATGGATTTCCCGGGAAAAAATTTGTTTCAGTTTTCTCTCCTCAATTATTTTCTCAAAAAAAAAACGGATTCCAGAGGTTCTAAACATGCCAGAAAAATTATTTAAGAAAAAACAAATGACAGTCATTGCGGGTGTCTTCGGAAGTAGTAAAAAATGCTCCCTCCATTCTAAAAAACAATTGACAATCATGGGATTTCATAAAATAATTGGATTCCAGAGGTACTAAATTTTAAGAAAAATTTTGAAAAAAAAAAACAAATGACAGTTATTATGGGTTTATTGGGAAATTAAGCTTTTTCCTTCAATTATCTTTCAAAAAAAAAACGGATTCCAGAGGTTCTAAACATTTCAGGAAAATTATCAAAAAAACAATTCCTGGAACAATTTGTTTCCCTGGAAAAAAAATTCAATTTTTTCCTTAAGCACAAAAAAAAGTGATTCCAGAGGTTTCAAACTTTTCAATTTATTTTTTTTCCCAAAAAAAACGGATTCCAGAGGTTCTAAATCATTTTGAAAAAAAAAAAAACAATTGATAGTCTTTATCGATTTCCTGGGAAAAAATTTATTTTAGCTTTCTCTCCTCAATTATTTTCTCAAAAAAATACGCAATCCAGAGGTTCTAAACATGCTAGAAAAATTATTTAAGAAAAAACAAATGACAGTCATTGCGGGTGTCTTTGGAAGTAGTAAAAAATGCCCTCTCCATTCTAAAAAACAATTGACAATCATGGGATTTCATAAAATAATTGGATTCCAGAGGTTCTAAATTTTAAGAAAAATTTTGAAAAAAAAACAATTGACAGTTATTATGGGTTTATTGGGAAATTGAGCTTTTTCCTTCAATTATCTTTTAAAAAAAAAAAACGGATTCCAGAGGTTCTAAACATTCTAGGTAAATTATCAAAAAAACAATTCCTGGAACAATTTGTTTCCCTGGAAAAAAAAATTAAATTTTTTCCTTAAGCACAAAAAAAAGTGATTCCAGAGGTTTCAAACTTTTCAATTTATTTTTTTTCCCAAAAAAACGCATTCCAGAGGTTCTAAACATGCTAGAAAAATTATTTAAGAAAAAACAAATGACAGTCATTGTGGAGGTATTAGGAAAATGCCCTCTGACCTAAAAAACAAAAGAATGTTTTTCGAGAGGGTATCTACGTTTGTGAGCGTGAAACAAACTGAAAAACAATTGAAAGTAGACTCATAGGTTTCACTTAAATGTGTGAAAACAATTGACTGTTGTCCTTAACTGCCTGCAATTATTAAAAAAATTCCTAACTGCCTGAAAAAAAAACAAAAGAAAGTTTTCCACAAAAAAATAATTCCAGTGGTTCCAAACTTTTTCAAGAAAAATTTAAAGAAAATAACAACTGAAAGTTATTGAATTTTGTGGGAAAGAAGAATTAATTTTTTCCCCAAAAATAACCGGATTCCAGAGGTTCTAAATAATTTTGAAAAAAAAAAACATTTGACAGCCTTTATGTTTTTCCTGAGAAAAATCTGTTTTAGTTTTCCCTCCTCAATTATTAAAAAAAAAAAAACGCATTCCAGAGGTTCTAAATCTGCTAGAAAAATTATTTAAGAAAAAACAAATGACAGTCATTGCGGGTGTCTTTGGAAGTAGTAAAAAATGCCCCCTCCATTCTAAAAAACAATTGACAATCATTGGATTTCATAAAATAAATGGATTCCAGAGGTTCTAAATTTTAACAAAAATTTTGAAAAAAAAAACAATTGACAGTTTTTGGGTTTATTGAGAAATTGAGCTTTTTCCTTCAAAAAAATTATCATTCAAAAAAATACAAAAATCAGAGGTTCTAAACATTTTTGGACAATTATTAAAACACTCTAAAAAACAAAAGAATATGTTCAAAAGCTTCCCTTTATGAGCATGAGAAACACTGAAAAACAATTGAATATAATTCACCCACAGGTCTCACCCAACTATGCCTGGAATAATGAAATTAAGATCATCGACTGTATAAAGCAAATGAATGTGTGAATATTACCAAAAAAAGACAATTGACAATCACTGGATTTCGTAAAATAACGGAGGATGGATTCCAGAGGTTCTAAATTTTAAAAAAAAATTTGTTAAAAAAAACAATTGATAGTCTTTCTCGATTTCCTGGGAAACATTTGTTTCAGCTTTCTCTCTTCAATTATTTTCTCAAAAAAAAAACGCATTCCAGAGGTTCTAAACATTTTAGGAAAATTATCAAAAAAACAATTCCTGGAATAATTTGTTTTCCTGAAAAACAAAATAAAGTAAATTTTTTCCTTAAGCACAAAAAAAATTGATTCCAGAGGTTTCAAACATTTTAATTAATTTTTTTCCCAAAAAAAAACGCATTCCAGAGGTTCTAAACATGCTAGAAAAATTATTTAAGAAAAAACAAATGACAGTCATTGTGGAGGTATTAGGAAAATGCCCGCTACAACCTAAAAAACAAAAGAATGTATTTTAAGAGGGTACGTTTGTGGGCGTGATAAAAACTTATAAACAGTTGAAAGTAGACCAATAGATTTCACTTAAATTCGTGAAGTTCTATGACTAAACTGCTTGGAAAATCCATTTCCAATGTTTTAAAAACAATTGACTATTATCCTCATTATCCTCAACTGCCTGGAAGTATCAAAAAATGCCCTTAAAAAAAAATGTATTTCAAAGTGAAAAAACAGTTGAATATAATACACCCCTAGGCTTCACTTAAATGCCTGGAATAACTAAATCATGATCATCAACTGCCTGTTTATAACCTTAAAATGTTAACAAAAAAAAAACAAATGACTCCCTTAAACCATCGAATTAATTAACCACAATGCGTTAAATGGTTGGGATTTGCTCCCGCACTAAATCCGATAATCCGACTCCGGTAAATCCTCACTCGGCGCATCATCCATCACTCCCAAAAGAGACAAATGAACATCGGACATTATTATGCAAAACGGTCGGTTTCGCGGGGAGTAGGGAAACAATCATATTCAACCTTTTCACAATCATCGACAACGATCAACGCAGTTTCACATTTGGCGCCACTACTTGTGATCGGATTATCACCAGCGGTACCGCAGATCGTCAATTGTTTTATATGTATATTATATATGTTCTGTTCGCTTTAGTTATCAAGTCATCCTATAGTGATTCGTTTTTGTTTTTCTACGAGTGAATGCACGTTTGTTCAAATTATATGAAAGTAAGTGCTGTAGTTAAGGATATAGTGTAGTTGGGGCATAGGGAAGGTTTCAATTGTTTTTTTTTTAAATATTGGAAAAACGAGTGAGTGGTGGAATCGGCACTCGTAGAGGCAGTCTTGTATTCATTTGTTTTCCTCAATAAATGATTTTATTATTACAGGCAGTTCGATTGTTTTTCCTTAAAAAATCAAAATTTTCCCACGCGGTTGATGGGGCATTTGTTTCGTTATTTATGCCGGGCAGTTGATTTTTTTTATTTTTTCCAAACAGTTGAAGAAGGCATTCAAGTCATAATGGGAAGTTTCGCATTCTCTTGTTTTTTTTTAAGGACATTATTAAATACTTCCAGGCACTTTACTTTAAGGCAATAGTCAATTGTTTTTCAGGCATTCGAGGATAATTTTCATAATTTTCCAGACAGTTGCGTCATAGAACTTCGGACATTTACGTGAAGCTTATGGGTCAATCATATTCATTTGTTTTTGAGTTTTTCTCACATTCACAAAGGAGAGTTTTGCATTCTCTTGAAAAATGTTCTTTTGTTTTTTTTTTTGTTTTTAATAATTATTTGATATTTCCAGGCATCATTTGAAATATTTGAAGTCAATTGTTTTTTTAAATACTTGAAGTAGTTGTTTTCTTTTATTTTCCAGGCAGTTGATCTTGTGACATTTAAGCCTATGTCTCTATTATATTCAATTGTTTTTCGGTTTTTCTCACACTCGCAAACGGAAGTTATGGATCCTCTTAAAAGACATTCTTTTGTTTTTTTCTATGGCAGTTAAGGGAATTATTTGATACTTCCAGGCAATTGAGGGTAATAGTCAATTGTTTTTCAGGCACTCGAAGTCGTTTTTTTAATATTTTCCAAGCAGTTGAGTCAAGGATTTTAATTATTATAATGATCGCGGATCTACTTTCAACTGTTTTTGACGTTTAAGACAGATTGAAAGACCGTGGGAACCTGAATTGTTTTTTTATAGAGTTCACGCCATTTTTTGATAATTCAATTTTTTTTTGATAATTTATAATTGTTTCAAGGCAATTCAGGCTAATAGTCACTTGTTTTTCAAAGAATTAAGGTTAGTTTCCCGATAGTACCTACATTATATTATTTTCAACGATTGAGGTTCAAAGATTGAGGATCATATTCAATTGTTTTTCAAACAGTTGAGGGTATTTTTTCAACATGTTTTAAACATTTAATAAAATCGAAGTGCCTGGACGATAAAAAAAATTACTCTAATGGCTTGGAACTAATGAAAAATATTCTTAACTGCCTGAAACAGTTGAAACAACTGTCTGGACAAAAGGAAATTTTACTATAACCGACAGAAAACACCATTAATTGCGTGGGAAAATTTTGAAGAAAAACAATTGAATGAACAGTATTAACTGACTGAAAAACAATTGAAAACAACTGCCTGGAGTACAACCCAACCCTACCGGACTGCGTGGGAAAATTTAAATAAACAAATGAATGGTGGAATCAGCATTAAACGCAGTAGAGTGACGTAGGTATTCATTTGTTTTTCTCAATATTTCAGGCAGTTAATGGTGATTTTATTATTCCAGGCAGTTGAGTCGCATAATTTCAGCCATTAAATGAGAAATCATAGTATTACTTTCAATTGTTTCTTAAGACTCTCTCACGTTCAAAAAGGATGAAAAGACAGTTGAAGTAGGTTCTTTTGTTTTTTGGTCAGCTGATGTCGTTTTTCAATTGTTTTTCTTTAAAAAACCAAAATTTTCCCACGCAGTTGATGGCATTTGTTCGGTTATTTATGCCATGCAGTTGATGAACAGTTGAAAAAAAATTTCAGGCTTCAAGCATTCAATTGTTTTTCTCACACGCTCGTAATGGGAAGTTTCGCATTCTCTTGAAAAACTTTCTTTTGTTTTTTTTTAAGGACATTATTTGATACTTCCAGGCACTTGAAGGCAATAGTCAATTGTTTTTCAGGCATTTGAGGATAATTTTTATCATTTTCCAGGCAGTTGAGTCATAGAACACTTCAATTATTCAACTGTTTTACAGTTTTTCTCACATTCACAAAGGAGAGTTTTGCATTCTCTTGAAAAACACTCTTTTGTTTTTTAAACTTTTGCAACATTTTTCGGTTTTCGGGTTTGCATCCTCTCAGACAAAACAGTTAAGTTAAAGTTTTTGATATTTCCAGGCAGTTGAGAGCAATAATAGTCAATTGTTTCAATAAAAAAGGACTTGAATTGCCTAGAATATGCATGGGAAAAACATAATTGCCTAAAAACAATTGAATGTCGAAAACAACTGCCTAGAAGAGTTTAAAAAACTGCCTGGAAAAAGTGAATTTTTTGCAACAAAAGAAAAACAATTGACTTCAACTGCCTGGAGTACAACCCAACCCAACCCAACTGCGTGAAAAAATTTAAATAAAGGCTACGTGCTGTATTCATTTGTTTTTCTCAATATTTCAGGCAGTTAACGGTGATTTTATTATTCCAGGCAGTTGATTCACATAATTTCAGCCATTAAATGGGAAATCATAGTATATTATGTTCAATTGTTTCTTGAGACTTTCTCACGTTCAAAAAGGATGAAAAGACAGTTGAAGTAGGTTCTTTTGTTTTTTGGTCAGTTGATGTCGTTTTTCAATTGTTTTTCTTTAAAAAACCAAAATTTTCCCACGCAGTTGATGGCATTTGTTCGGGTATTTATGCCATGCAGTTGATGAACAGTTGAAGAAGGTGGTTGATAAAAAATTTCAGGCTTCAAGTATTCAACTGTTTTACAGTTTTTTTCACATTCACAAAGGAGAATTTTGCATTCTCTTGAAAAATGTTCTTTTGTTTTTTTTTGTTTCTGTTAATTATTTGATATTTTCAGGCAGTTGAACTATTAGTAGTCAATTGTTTTTTAAATACTTGAAGTAGTTGTTTTCTTTTATTTTCCAGGTAGTTGACCTTGTGACATTTAAGCCTATGACTCTATTATATTCAATTGTTTTTCGGGTTTTCTCACACTCGCAAAGGGAAGTTTTGGATCCTCTTAAAAGACATTCTTTTGTTTTTTTCCATGGCAGTTAAGGGAATTACTTGATACTTCCAGGCAGTTGAGGGTAATAGTCAATTGTTTTCCAGGCAGTTGAGTCATGGGTTTCAGTTATTTAAATCATCTTGGGTTTACTTTCAACTGTTTTTGACGGTTAAAAAGGATTTGAAGTGACTTTAAGAGAAGTTGAGGATCAAATTCAATTGTTTGAGTATTTTTTCAACATTTACCCTTGCTGCCTGAAACAGTTGAAACAACTGCCTGGACAAAATGAAATTTTACTTTAACTGACAGAAAACACCATTAATAGCGTGGGAAAATTTTGAAGGAAAACAATTGAATTAACTGACTGAAAAACAATTGAAAATTAACTCTTTAAGTACCTGGACTAAACGAAAAATGACTTCTACATCCCGAAATAAATCACAAAAAAATGTCGTTAATTGCGTGGGAAAATTTTAATAACAGTTGACATCAATCGCCTAAAAAACAAATGAATACCGGCATTAAATGCTTGGACTAAACAAAAAAATATGATTGCCTGAAAAACAAATGAATGAGGCTGTTCCGTATTTCAATTTTTAATAAAACACTTTTTGCCACTAATTCCGGATAGTTAAGGCGCGTATTCAATTGTTTCCTATAGTCAAATAAAAATCTATTTTCGATTCCAATTAAAACAAATGACGTCATTAACAGATAATAGTACCGTACCGTGACGTCATTGCCATAAATTTACCGGCAATTGTTTTCCCCCAGGAACGTCATCGTTATTGAACAAATGACTGTGCATGTAGGCCTGTACCATATCGATTGCAATTGTTTATGGTGTATAAGTAAAAAAAAAATGGAAATTTCTATATAATATTACACTATGTACAAGGTTAAGTGTTAATTACGATCGAGCATTAATTAACCGCTACCGTAAACGGTTTTAAATTATTAAAGTCGTGATCTTCTGTCCCGATTAAAATAAGGATCTGAACAATAATAATTAGGAAAACGTTTTATGCATATGCCATAAAACGCTAAATTATGGCCGTAGGTGCGCTAGCAACATTCTTTTGTTTTTTAATTCATTCGTTTGTTTCAGATTAAATCAGCGGGTGAATCAGTGAGGCCCAACAGGAAGTCAACTTTCTCTCTCTCTCTTTCTCAAAAAGCGTCTTAATCATCAAACTTTACAACAAAAAAAAACATTTGAACACAAACCGCAAACCACCCGAGATCCTTTATAGTATACGCGCTCGCGCCATCCGCGGTACTTCCGTGAGAATTTTTAAATAAAAAAAGAAAAAACAAAAAACGATCACGTAGGAGCGATAAAAAGCGTCCGAAGATGTTCGCGATCATGCAATTGGAGAACGACGTATCCCGCGACCAGTTCAGGAGGAAGATGCGAGCCAAGTGCGAGTTCGTGTGCAAGTACTGCCAGAGGCGGTTCACCAAACCGTACAACCTGATGATCCACGAGAGGACGCACAAGAGTCCCGAGTTGACTTTCAGCTGCGAGGTGTGCGGGAAGAGTTTCAAGAGGCAGGACAACCTCAAACAGCACAGGTAAGAACTTTGAGTTTCTTTTGTTTTTTTTCGGAAATTTTATGCGGTCAATCGATGGGCAGTCGGATGCTTAATAAAAATGATTTTTTGGTTTATGGCCCTAAAGTTAATAATAAGAGAGTTATGGGGGTTTGAAGTAAAGGGCGGCCGAGCGACACTCCCTCGCTTTAAAGTGCAATATCTTGAAAACTAATGAGTATATTCTTATGAAATAAAAAGTAAAATGATCAGAAGAATATTCTCTAGAAATAATATTTAATGTTCAAACCAGTTTAAACAAGAATTCACAAGATATCGACCCTTTTAAGCATAGTTATCAAAAAACAATCTTTAAAGTTCAAGGTGACTAGTCACTTTAAACCCCAAAATCTCAAAAACTACTTGGAATATTTTCATGATATAAAAAGTAAAATATTCAGAGGAATATTCTTTAAAAATATTGTTTCACGTTTAAACCGGTCCAAACAAGCATTCTTAAGATATCGGCCCTTTTAGGCAGTGCTATCCAAGGACACTGTTCAATCCATAAAGTGTCCACTCACTTTAAAGGGCAATATCTCAGAAAATAATGGGAATATTTCTATGAAATAAGATGTAAAATGTTCACGAGAATATTCCCTAAAAATATTGTTTAATATAGAAACCGGTTTAAACAAGAATTTCCAAGATATCAGCTCTTTTGCAGCATTGTTCTCCATAACCAAAATTTCTGTCCAAGGTGTTCGTTTACTTCAAACCTCAAAATCTCAAAATCTAATTGGAATATTCTTATGAAACAAAAAGTAGAATATTCAAAAGAATATTCTCTAGAAATAATGTTTGATGTTCAAACCAGTTCAAACAAGAATTTCCAAGATATCAGCTCTTTTGCAGCATTGTTCTCCATAACCAAAATTTCTGTCCAAGATGTTCGTTTACTTCAAACCTCAAAATCTCAAAATCTAATTGGAATATTCTTATGAAACAAAAAGTAGAATATTCAAAAGAATATTCTCTAGAAATAATGTTTAATGTTCAAACCAGTTCAAACAAGAATTTCCAAGATATCAGCTCTTTTGCAGCATTGTTCTCCATAACCAAAATTTCTGTCCAAGATGTTCGTTTACTTCAAACCTCAATATCTCAAAATCTAATTGGAATATTCTTATGAAATAAAAATGAGAATATTCAGAAGAATATTCTATAAAAATAATGTTTAATGTTCAAACCAGTTCAAACAAGAATTTTCAAGATATCAGCTCTTTTGTAGCATTATTCTCCATAACCAAAATTTGGGTCCAAGGTGTTCATTTACTTCAAACCTCAAAATCTCAAAATCTAATTGGAATATTCTTATGAAACAAAAAGTAGAATATTCAAAAGAATATTCTCTAGAAATAATGTTTAATGTTCAAACCAGTTGAAACAAGAATTCACAAGATATCGCTCTTATTAATCATCGTTGTCAAAGAACAAACTTTGAACTTCAAGGTGACTAGTCACTTTAAACCCCAAAATCTCAAAAACTATTTAAAATATTTTCATGATATAAAAAGCAGAATATTCAGAAGAATATTCTTTAAAAATTATGTTTCATGTTTAAACCGGTCCAAACAAGCATTCTTAAGATATCGGCCCTTTTAGGCAGTGCTAACCAATGACACCGTTCAATCCTTAAAGTACCCACTCACTTTAAAGGGCAATATCTCAGAAAATAATGGGAATATTCCTATGAAATAAAAAGTAAAATGTTCACGAGAATATCCCCTAAAAACATTATTTAATGTTCAAACCAGTACAAACAAAATTTTTTAAGTTATCACCCTTTTTTTAGCACAGTTCTTAAATTTTTTACTTTTTTTTTTTTTTTGAGTTATCTGGGGAATTTTTTGGAAATTTTATGTGGTCAATCGATGGGCAGCCGCATGCTTAATAAAAATGAATTTTTGGTTTATGGCCCTAAAGTTAATAATAAGAGAGTTATGGGGGTTTAAAGTAAAGGGCGGCCGAGCGACACTCCCTTAAAGCGTGTTGTTTTTCACAAAATGTTGGGTTTTTCGCTTGTTTTTGATATGGTATGGATGGAAAAAATTCTGTTTTTACTATTTATCAATTTTTTGAAAGTGTTCATCATTTCTAAAGAATTAAATTCGCATTAAAAGGTATTTTATAGCTGGACATTGTTCGATCCTCAAAGAGACCGCTCGCTTTAAATTACAATATCTCGAAAACTAATGAGTATATTCTTATGAAATAAAAAGTAAAATGATCAGAAGAATATTCTCTAGAAATAATGCTTAATGTTCAAACCAGTTCAAACAAGAATTCACAAAATATCGGCCCTTTTAAGCATAGTTATCAAAAAACAATCTTTAAACTTCAAGGTGACTAGTCACTTTAAACCCCAAAATCTCAAAAATTACTTGGAATATTTTCATGATATAAAAAGTAAAATATTCAGAAGAATATTCTTAAAAAATATTGTTTCACGTTTAAACCGGTCCAAACAAGCATTCTTGAGATATCGGCCCTTTTAGGCAGTGCTATCCAAGGACACCGTTCAATCCTTAAAGTGCCCACTCATTTTAAAGTACGATATCTCAGAAAATAATGGGAATATTCCTTTGAAATAAAAAGTAAAATGTTCACGAAAATATTCCCTAAAAATATTGTTTAATATTGAAACCGGTTCAAACAAGAATTTCCAAGATATCACCCTTTTTTTAGCATAGTTCTTAAAATTTTTTTTTGAGTTATCTGGGGATTTTTTTGGAAATTTCATGCGGTCAATCGATGCGCAGTCGGATGCTTAAAATGATTTTTTGGTTTATGACCCTAAAGTTAATAATAAGAGAGTTATGAGCGTTTAAAGTAAAAGGGCGGCTAAGCGACAGCATGTCCATTATCTCAGCTATTGTTCACTTTAGAGAAAAACTGCTTGAACAACTTTTGTTCAGAATTCAACCTCCTTTCGAGTAAGCCCATTATATACGAGGTGTCCCGAAAAATCCGAGGCACACCGACAAATTAAACGTATTTTAAGACTTCAAAGAACCATCAAAAGTGGTCCTCCGGGGCACAAAGGCCGCATTAGTGACGCGAGATTTTAAAGTAAGAAAAATGATTAAAAGTGAATAAATTACTTTTGTGTGAATATAGACGGGCGGTAGACCCTGACAAATTTCGGTTTTATGGGGCCGAATTTAGGTGTGAAAACGAACGAGTTGTTCCGAATTGCGTAAAGCGCGCTTATTAGGTGCTAAAGTTAATCCCCGAGCGGATTTAAACGGTAAATATTGAGGCTCGTTTGTTTTTATTGGGGTGCTCGTAAACCCCGTTTAATAATCCGCCTTTGACGTTCGTTCTTAAGGCACTTTATCTTAACATAACCTCAATATGGCCGCTCTAATTAAATAGTCACTTATTTGAGGTATTTGGTTTACTAGGTTCGATAGAAAATTAAATTCTAAACAAAATCCCTGTATATCACGTGCCTCCTGTACTAAAACTAAGCAAGATATTCAACATTTTCTAAATTTTTTTTAAATTTTATTTTTTTTTTAAATAAAATGTTTAATTGTTCAAACGGCTTTAAAAAAATCTTATAAAACTTTTTTGAAAAATATACCAAAAAAAAGTTATAGCCAATTTTCCCAAAAAATCCAAAGGGGTACCCCTGGAAAAATGTTCATAATTTTGGTTTTTATTTTTTTTCTGGAAACCTACTGGATAAAGAAAAAAAATGTTAAAACAAAAGTTGTTTGGAATTTCAATGCGCATCAGTTGCAATAAAAAAATCATTTTTATGTCCAATAGTTTTCCGGAAAATTGGGAAAAATGTTTTAGGAGTTTTTCCTCATTTTCTCGAAAACTATTGGGAATTTAAAAAAAATGATTTTACCATTGAAATCTCAGACAAAATTAGAACAAATCATAAAGAATAACTTTTATTCGTAAATCAAAAAATAAAAGAGTTATGAAGGATTTTTGAAAAATTGGAAAATTTTTTGGTGAAAAATTTGAAAAAAAAAAATTTTTTGAAAAATTTTATTTTTTTTTAATAAAATGTTTAATTGCTGAAAAAGCTTTAAAAAAGTCTTATAAAACTTTTTTGAAAAATGTACCTGGGAAAAGTTATACCCCAAAAACCCTTCATCAAAAAATCCAAAGGGGTACTCCTGGAAAAATGTTCATAATTTTGGTTTTTATTTTTTTTCTGGAAATCTACTGGATAAAGAAAAAAAATGTTAAAACAAAAGTTGTTTGGAATTTCAATGCGCATCAGTTGCAATAAAAAAATCATTTTTATGTCCAATAGTTTTCCGGAAAATTGGGAAAAATGTTTTAGGAGTTTTTCCTCATTTTCTCGAAAGCTATTGGGAATAAAAAAAAAATTATTTCACCATCGAAATCTTAGACAAAAATAGAACAAATCATAAAGAATAACCTTTAGTCGTAAATCGAAAAATAAAAGAGTTATGAAGGTTTTTTTGAAAAATTGGAAAATTTTTTGGTGAAATATTTGGAAAAAAAAAATTTTTTGAAAATTTTAATTTTTTTCTTATAAATTGTTTAATTGCTTAAAATGCTTCAAAAAAGTCTTATAAAACTTTTTTGAAAAATGTACCTGGAAAAAGTTATACCCCAAAAACTCTTCATCAAAAAATCCAAAGGGGTACCCTTGGAAAAATGTTCATAATTTTGATTTTTATTTTTTTTCTGGAAACCTACTGGATTAAGAAAAAAAATGTTAAAACAAAAGTTGTTTGGAATATCAATGCGCATCAGTTGCAATAAAAAAATCATTTTTATGTCCAACAATTTTCCGGAAAATTGGGAAAAACCTTTTAGGAGTTTTTCCTCATTTTCTCGAAAACTATGGGGAATTTAAAAAAAATTATTTTACCATTGAAATCTCAGACAAAATTAGAACAAATCATAAAGAATAACCTTTACTCGTAAATCGAAAAATAAAGGAGTTATGAAGGATTTTTGAAAAATTTGGAAAATTTTTTGGTAAAAATTTTTTTTTAATTTTAATTTTTTTTTTATAAATTGTTTAATTGTTCAAAATGCTTTAAAAAAGTCTTATTAAGCTTTTTTGAAAAATATACCAAAAGAAAATTATAGGCAATTTTCCAAATAATTCCAAAGGGGTACCCCTGGAAAAATGTTCATAATTTTGGTTTTTATTTTTTTTCTGGAAACCTACTGGATAAAGAAAAAAAATGTTAAAATAAAAGTTGCTTGAAATATCAATGCACATCAGGTGCAATAAAAAAATCATTTTTATGTCCAACAGTTTTCCAGAAAATTGGGAAAAATCTTTTAGGAGTTTTTCCTCATTTTCTCGAAAACTATTGGGAATTTAAAAAAAATGATTTTACCATCGAAATCTCAGACAAAATTAGAACAAATCATAAAGAATAACCTTTAGTCGTGAATCGAAATATAAAAGAGTTATGAAGGTTTTTTTAAAAAATTGGAAAATTTTTTGGTGAAAAATTTGAAAAAAAAAATTTTTTGAAAAATTTTATTTTTTTTTTATAAATTGTTTAATTGCTTAAAATGCTTCAAAAAAGTCTTATAAAACTTTTTTAAAAAATGTACCTGGAAAGAGTTATACCCCAAAAACCCTTCATCAAAAAATCCAAAGGGGTACCCCTGGAAACATGTTCATAATTTTGATTTTTATTTTTTTTCTGGAAACCTACTGGATAAAGAAAAAAAATGTTAAAACAAAAGTTGTTTGGAATTTCAATGCGCATCAGTTGCAATAAAAAAATCATTTTTATGTCCAATAGTTTTCCGGAAAATTGGGAAAAACCTTTTAGGAGTTTTTCCTCATTTTCTCGAAAACTATTGGGAATTTAAAAAAAATTATTTTACCATCGAAATCTCAGACAAAATTAGAACAAATCATAAAGAATAACCTTTAGTCGTAAATCGAAAAATAAAAGAGTTATGAAGGTTTTTTTGAAAAATTGAAAAATTTTTTGGTGAAAAATTTGAAAAAAAAAAATTTTTTTGGAAAATTTTAATTTTTTTTTTATAAATTGTTTAATTGCTTAAAATGCTTCAAAAAAGTCTTATAAAACTTTTTTGAAAAATGTACCTGGAAAAAGTTATACCCCAAAAACCCTTCATCAAAAAATCCAAAGGGGTACCCCTGGAAAAATGTTCATAATTTTGGTTTTTATTTTTTTTCTGGAAACCTACTGGATAAAGAAAAAAAATGTTAAAACAAAAGTTGTTTGGAATTTCAATGCGCATCAGTTGCAATAAAAAAATCATTTTTATGTCCAATAGTTTTCCGGAAAATTGGGAAAAACCTTTTAGGAGTTTTTCCTCATTTTCTCGAAAACTATTGGGAATTTAAAAAAAATGATTTTACCATCGAAATCTCAGACAAAATTAGAACAAATCATAAAGAATAACCTTTAGTCGTAAATCGAAAAATAAAAGAGTTATGAAGGTTTTTTTGAAAAATTGGAAAATTTTTTGGTGAAAAATTTGAAAAAAAAAATTTTTTTGGAAAATTTTTATTTTTTTTTTATAAATTGTTTAATTGCTTAAAATGCTTCAAAAAAGTCTTATAAAACTTTTTTGAAAAATGTACCTGGAAAAAGTTATACCCCAAAACCTTTCATCAAAAAATCCAAAGAAGTACCCCTGGAAAAATGTTCATAATTTTGGTTTTTATTTTTTTTCTGGAAACCTACTGGATAAAGAAAAAAAATATTAAAACAAAAGTTGTTTGGAATATTAATGCGCATCAGTTGCAATAAAAAAATCATTTTTATGTCCAATAGTTTTCCGGAAAATTGGGAAAAACCTTTTAGGAGTTTTTCCTTAATTTCTCGAAAACTATGGGGAATTAAAAAAAAATTATTTTACCATTGAAATCTCAGACAAAATTAGAACAAATCATAAAGAATAACTTTTATTCGTAAATCAAAAAATAAAAGAGTTATGAAGGATTTTTGAAAAATTGGAAAATTTTTTGGTGAAAAATTTGAAAAAAAAAATTTTTTTGAAAAATTTTATTTTTTTTTTATAAAATGTTTAATTGCTGAAAAAGCTTTAAAAAAGTCTTATAAAACTTTTTTGAAAAATGTACCTGGGAAAAGTTATACCCCAAAAACCCTTCATCAAAAAATCCAGAGGGGTACCCCTGGAAAAATGTTCATAATTTTGGTTTTTATTTTTTTTCTGAAAATCTACTGGATAAAGAAAAAAAATGTTAAAACAAAAGTTGTTTGGAATTTCAATGCGCATCAGTTGCAATAAAAAAATCATTTTTATGTCGAATAGTTTTCCGGAAAATTGGGAAAAATGTTTTAGGAGTTTTTCCTCATTTTCTCGAAAACTATGGGGAATTTAAAAAAAATTATTTGACCATCAAAATCTCAGACAAAATTAGAACAAATCATAAAGAATAACCTTTACTCGTAAATCAAAAAATAAAAGAGTTATGAAGGATTTTCGAAAAATTGGAAAATTTTTAGGTGAAAAATTGGAAATTTTTTTTTTTTTTTAAAGTTGAATTTTTTTTTGGGCAAATCAATAAATCATCTAAAGCACATTAAAAAAGTCTTATAAAGCTTTTTTGAAAAATGTACCTGGAAAAAGTTATACCCAATTTTCCCAAAAAATTCTCCCTCAAAAAATCCAAAGGGGTACCCCTGGAAAAATGTTCATAATTTTGGTTTTTATTTTTTTTCTGGAAACCTACTGGATAAAGAAAAAAATGTTAAAACAAAAGTTGTTTGGAATTTCAATACGCATCAGTTGCAATAAAAAAATCATTTTTATGTCCAATAGTTTTCCGGAAAATTGGGAAAAATGTTTTAAAAGTTTTTCCTCATTTTCTCGAAAACTATGGGGAATTAAAAAAAAATTATTTTACCATCGAAATCTCAGACAAAATTAGAACAAATCATAAAGAATAACCTTTACTCGTAAATCGAAAAATAAAAGAGTTATGAAAGATTTTCGAAAAATTTGAAAATTTTTAGGTGAAATATTTGGAAAAAAAAAATTTTTTTGAAAATTTTAATTTTTTTTTATAAATTGTTAAATTGCTT
Source organism: Anthonomus grandis grandis (assembly GCF_022605725.1). Taxonomy (NCBI): domain Eukaryota; kingdom Metazoa; phylum Arthropoda; class Insecta; order Coleoptera; family Curculionidae; genus Anthonomus; species Anthonomus grandis. The sequence goes on along the minus strand of NC_065563.1, from coordinate 13,568,001 downwards.
AAAATGCTTCAAAAAAGTCTTATAAAACTTTTTTGAAAAATGTACCTGGAAAAAGTTATACCCCAAAAACCCTTCATCAAAAAATCCAAAGAGGTATCCCTGGAAAAATGTTCATAATTTTGGTTTTTATTTTTTTTCTGGAAATCTACTGGATAAAGAAAAAAAATGTTAAAACAAAAGTTGTTTGGAATATCAATGCACATCAGTTGCAATAAAAAAATCATTTTTATGTCCAATAGTTTTCCGGAAAATTGGGAAAAACCTTTTAGGAGTTTTTCCTCATTTTCTCGAAAACTATTGGGAATTTAAAAAAAATGATTTTACCATCGAAATCTCAGACAAAATTAGAACAAATCATAAAGAATAACCTTTAGTCATAAATCGAAAAATAAAAGAGTTATGAAGGATTTTTGAAAAATTGGAAAATTTTTAGGTGAAAAATTTGGAAAAAAAATTTTTTTGGAAAATTTTAATTTTTTTTTATAAATTGTTTAATTGCTTAAAATGCTTCAAAAAAGTCTTATAAAACTTTTTTGAAAAATGTACCTGGAAAAAGGTATACCCAAAAACCCTTCATCAAAAAATCCAAAGGGGTACCCCTGGAAAAATGTTCATAATTTTGGTTTTTATTTTTTTTCTGGAAACCTACTGGATAAAGAAAAAAAATGTTAAAACAAAAGTTGTTTGGAATTTCAATGCGCATCAGTTGCAATAAAAAAATCATTTTTATGTCTAATAGTTTTCCGGAAAATTGGGAAAAACCTTTTAGGAGGTTTTCCTTATTTTCTCGAAAACTATTGGGAAATAAAAAAAAATTATTTTACCATCGAAATCTCAGACAAAATTAGAACAAATCATAAAGAATAACTTTTATTCGTAAATCGAAAAATAAAAGAGTTATGAAGGATTTTTGAAAAATTGGAAAATTTTTTGGAGAAAAATTTGGAAAAAAATTTTTTTTTGAAAATTTTAATTTTTTTTTTATAAATTGTTTAATTGCTTAAAATGCTTCAAAAAAGTCTTATAAAACTTTTTTGAAAAATGTACCTGGAAAAAGTTATACCCCAAAAACCCTTCATCAAAAAATCCAAAGGGGTACCCCTGAAAAAATGTTCGTAATTTTGGTTTTTATTTTTTTTCTGGAAACCTACTGGATAAAGAAAAAAAATGTTAAAACAAAAGTTGTTTGGAATTTCAATACGCATCAGCTGCAATAAAAAAATCATTTTTATGTCCAATAGTTTTCCGGAAAATTGGGAAAAACCTTTTAGGAGTTTTTCCTCATTTTCTCGAAAACTATGGGGAATTTAAAAAAAATTATTTTACCATCGAAATCTCAGACAAAATTAGAACAAATCATAAAGAATAACCTTTACTCGTAAATCGAAAAATAAAAGAGTTATGAAGGATTTTTGAAAAATTTGAAAATTTTTAGGTGAAAAATTTGAAAAAAAAAATTTTTTTGGAAAATTTTAATTTTTTTTTTATAAATTGTTTAATTGCTCAAAATGCTTTAAAAAAGTCTTATAAAACTTTTTTGAAAAATGTACCAAAAAAAAGTTATAGCCAATTTTCCCAAAAAATTCTCCCTCAAAAAATCCAAAGGGGTATTTTTTGAGTCCATTCTTTTGGGACACCCCGTATATTGGACCTGCCTTGAACATGCCTCTCGTCGATAGGAAATTAAATTCTAAACAAAATTGAGTCATATTATATGTCTCTAGTATTTAAACTAAGCGAGATATTAAGGATTTTGTATAATATAAGTATTGTCGCTTAGCCGCCCTTTACTTTAAACGCCCATAACTCGCTTACTTTTTACTTTAGAGCTATGAAGTATTAAATAACTTTTGTTCGGCACTTAATTCCCTATCGATTGAGACCATAATATACAGGGTGTCTCTTAAAAAAAAACGAAAAATTAATTAATATATAAAAGAAAATAGTTGTTTAGTGCATGGCATGAATACTTTTCTCTAACCACAAAACTAATTTCTTCCTTTACTAATATAATCGTGCCGGTTTGGTGGTTCGACAAAGTAGTTTGTGCCATGTCAAATATAATTAAATAAATTTTGTATATAATATTTACTAATTTTATTTAATCCTCTTTTAGATGTAATCAGTGTGTATGGCGATAAGTGGGGGCGAAAGCCTCTATTACGGTGAAAAAGGGCTAAAGGGGGGCCTCTTCCCTATTTTATTGTGTAAGACTACTATTATTTATTAATATTTAATCACTTATACTGTTGCTACTAACGTTTCCTTATTTTGCATGTTTAGTATTTATTGAATTTATTCAACAATATTAACCGGATCGTTTTTTTTCAGGACGAGCCATTATCCATGTTCCAGTCCCACGTTTCAACACTACAATAGATATTAGACTTTAAAACATTAACAACCATATAATCAGTATTTAAACAAAAAAAAACAAAAGAAGGATTCCTAATTTATTTCTCTCTTATAGCTCTTGTTTTGTATATATACATTTTTTTTTAACATTATATATGACTAAAAAAACGGACTAATATCGTCTAGTCTCTAAATAGAAGGGTATATTATGTACAGGGAGGCAAATTTGACAATCGGCAAGGTTCCTATGTTGGACGCCACCCTGTGCAGCTTGTTTTAAGATTTTCGAAATTTATTATTACTTAATTGTTTAATTAATTAAGAGATGCCAGTTAATATTTAGTTTGTGATTTAGCCAATAAGTTTGTGCAATTTTTTTTACACGGCGTTTAATAGGGGGAAATTGGAAGTCAACTTGAGACGGTTAAGTTGAGTTTTCTACCCGCATGTTAAGGATGTCGAATTTAATTTATTTGGCAACGTTGCATACGAATTTCGGTTTTTAAGTCATTGTACTGAAAATGTTTTTGAATACTCCGTTTATTATGATGGCAAACGATAGACAATTGAATTTTAAACGAAAGTTATTTAATACTCCATGGGTCTAAAGTGAACAGGAAGCGAGTTATGGGCGATTAAAGTATAGGGCGGCGGAGCGACAAAATGTTCAATATCTCCCTTATTTTTAACATTAGAGAGATTTGGTAAAAACAACGTTTGTTTAAAATTAAATTTTCTATCGATTAAAAATCTTTAGTTTGAGATTTGTCAAAAAATTATATTTTTTTACACGGATTTTTTTAAATTTGTCAGTTTTTTCTTATAGAACACCCTGTATATTATGGTGTCAATCGATAGGAATTTAAATATCAAACAAGATCCATTTAATACTCGATGGCTCTAAAGTTAAAAATAAGCGAGTTATTGACGTTTGAAAAAAAGGCGGCTTAGCGACAAATTCATGATATTCATAAATTTTGTTTAGATTTTTATTTTTTAACGATTAGCAAAGATTTTTTTAAAAAATACATTTTTTTTTACAGAATTTTCCCTGATTTTTACTTTTTTCTTACGAAACACTCTGTATATTATAATTCCATTCGATAGAAAATTGGATTCTAAACAAAAAATATTTAATACTTCATGGCTCTAAAATCAAAAATAACTGAGTTATCGGCATTCAAAATAAAGGGCGGCTAAGCGACAACTATATGACATTCGAGAATTTTGTTTAAATTTTTATTTTTTATGAATTAGACAACTTTAATACAAATTTTCCATAATTTTTTAGAAATTTTTCTAATTTTTCAGCATTTTTCCAGATTTTTATTTTTTTTCATTTATCCTATTTGGTAAAAAATTGAATTTCAAACAAAAATTGTTTAATACTCCATGGCTCTAAAATCAATAGTAAACGATTTACAGGCACTTGAAATAAAGGGCGACCGAGCGACAGCCCTTATAACAGGTCGCCCTAAAAGAGCATTTACGAAAACTTCAATATCTCCCTTATTTTTAACATTAGAGAAATTTGGTAAAAACAACTTTTGTTTAAAATTAAATTTTCTATCGATTAAAAATCTTTAGTTCGAAATTTGTCAAAAAATTATATTTTTTTAAACGGATTTTTTTAAATTTTGTAGTATTTTCTTATAGAACACCCCGTATATTATGATGTCAATCGATAGGAATTTAAATACCAAACAAGATCCATTTAATACTCGATGACCCTAAAGTGAAAAATAAGCGAGTTATTGGCGGTTAAAAAAAGGGCGGCTAAGCGACAATTTTATGATATTCATAAATTTTGTCTAGATTTTTATTTTTTAATGATTAAGAAAGATTTTTCAAAAAAAAAAACATTTTCTTTACAGAATTTTCCCTGATTTTTACTTTTTTCTTACGAAACACTCTGTATATTATAATTCCATTCGATAGAAAATTGGATTCTAAACAAAAAATATTAAATACTTCATGGCTCTAAAATCAAAAATGAGTGAGTTATCGGCATTTGAAATAAAGGGCGGCTAAGCGACAACCATATGACATTCGAGAATTTTGTTTAGATTTTTATTTTTTTCGAATTAGACAACTTTAATACAAATTTTCCATAATTTTTTAGAAAATTTCCTAATTTTTCAGCATTTTTCCAGATTTTTATTTTTTTTCAATTATCCTATTTGGTAAAAAATTGAATATCAAACAAAAATTGCTTAATACTTCATGGCTCTAAAATCAATAGTAACCGAGTTATAGGCATTTAAAATAAAGGGCGTCCGAGCGACAGCCCTTATAACAGGTCGCCCTAAAACAACATTTACGAAAACTTCAATATCTCCCTTATTATTTACACTAGAAAAAAATCGTAAAGACAAATTTTGTTTAAAATTTAATTGTCTATCATTTAAACCCATTCAAAACAAAATCCGAGCACTCAATATTGAATTATTCGAAAATAAAGTTAATTACAGTAGCGTTGCCAACTCTTTTAAATTAATTTCGTTGTCTTTTTAGCCTCCCTCCCCCAAGTGCGGTTAAATTGTGTATTTTTTGCGAAAAAAATATTTCAGTTGCGCTTTTAAAAATACGCTGTGCCTTAGGGTTAAGGAACGTTGTAAATTTGACTTGACGTCGTGGCCGTACGTGCAACGAACCAATAACTATAGCTCTTAAATGCGGTATTTATATTATTATTATTATTATTAATATTATTGTGTAGTTTTTAAATTATTATTGCCTCGAAATAAAAAATAAACAATATTCATTAATGGTGTTTTATTAGAACCCTTAATAGTCCAAGAGCTTCGTGAGAAAAAAAAACAATTGACAACATGAACAGAAAAAAGACAGATTGCATGAGTTCTCTTGGTTTATATGGATCATAACCATAATAATAAAATCTCACATAGAAAAAAACAAATGCGGATAAGACGGTACGCACGAAGGTCTCGGTGCTCACACGGTTGCACCGGCAGCGAAAATGGTAATTTCTGGGTGATTAATGCCGATCAACGTGGTGGTAGTCGCCCCGGTAGTCGTCGTCTTCTTCTTCTTCTTCTTCTTTCTCATGTCTACCACTCATTATCCACAACTGACATGGAATAAATACCGTTTTGTGAGGCAGGTCAGTTATGCCCTCTATAACCTCGTAAAGGAATTATGCAGATATCTTCAATAGTTTCGGAGTTATATGGGAAAATCTCCTCCGGGTAGTCAGTTGTTTTCACTTCGGACCTTGATGAGAAAAACCGGCTCTAGCTCAGAGAGTTTGAGGACCACAGAAATGGTTCATATATAAAATTATTCTTTAAAAAACGCTCATTTGTTCAGGGAAAACCCTTATTGAGTATTTCAAACAGTGAGCATCAAACGTGGGCAGACAAAAGTGGCTTTAACACAGTAATTATTAAAGCTACACAAGTGATTTATATTAGAAAATTTCCTTGTTTTTGAGTCAAAACTCTATTTAAGTACCTCAAAGTAATGTCCTCCAGTATCGTACCAATATTCTTATACAGTTCTCTCTTTCCCAATAAATGGACATAAAGACCTTGGTTCACACAGCAGTGAAACACCCCCGGGGGATCAAAACAAAAGAAAACAGCACTACCATCACTTACGTACACCGCTACCACATTTACATAAGAACGCGAAATTCTCGATAAAAAAAAAACAATTGCACGCGGTTCCCATCAGTACTTACGCCCGACCGACGTGCCGATTACGTGCACGGTTGCACTTTGACTGTCGTCGTGACTTACCCCGCGGGTGTTTTTTGTTTTTTGTGTGTGTGGAACGCACTTTATAATCATCAGTAAATTAAACGAAAGAAAAATTGCCTTTTTGCCATACGACGGTGGATAAAAGATGTCGTGACGGTCGCACCTTTTGATCTATTGTTCATACGCCTACTGCCTTCGAAAGCCGACAAACCAAAATATATTCAGGCAGGATTTTTTATTGAAATTTAATAATATGCAAATTGGAATTCTTTGGATGGTTTCGCTTTGATGCCCTCCGCCCTCGCAACGGATTTTTTTGCAATATGTGTCTGATTTTCTCCTTATAACTTGTAAATTAAGCCTCCTACGAAAAAAGTTATACTCATCTTTTTTAAAGCAAATCAAATTTCCTATAATTTGAGACTAATTTCATTTTTCTACCTCAAATGGTTCCCGAGATATGGCGATTTTTCTGAGAAAAAATTCAACTGTTTTTTTTGCACTTTTTCTAAACATTTGCCTATAGCTTGTAAATTAAGCCTCCTACGAAAAAAGATATACTTACCTTTTTTAAAGCAAATAAAATTTCCTACAGTTTGAGACTAATTTCATTCTTCTACCTTAAATGGATCCTGAGATATAGCGATTTTCCTGAGAAAAATTCAACTGTTTTTTTTTGCATTTTTTCCAAACATTTGTCAACAACTTGTAAATTACGCCTCCTACAAAAAAAGATATACGTACCTTTTTTAAAGCAAAAAAAATTTCCTATAATTTGAGACTAATTTCATTTTTCTACCTCAAATAGATCCTGAGATTTTTTGCACTTTTTCTAAACATTTGCCAACAACTTGTAAATTAAGCGTCCTACGAAAAAAGATATACTCACCTTTTTTAAAGCAAACAAAATTTCCTACAGTTTGAGACTAATTTCATTTTTCTACCTTAAATGGATTCTGAGATATAGCGATTTTTCTGAGAAAAAATTCAACTGTTTTTTTTGCACTTTTTCCAAACATTTGCCAACAACTTCTAAATTAAGCCTCCTACGAAAAAAGATATACTCACATTTTTTAAAGCAAATAAAATTTCCTATAATTTGAGACTAATTTTATTTTTCTACCTCAAATGGTTCCCGAGATATAGCGATTTTCCTGAGAAAAATTCAACTGTTTGTTTTTTGCATTTTTTCCAAACATTTGTCAACAACTTGTAAATTACGCCTCCTACAAAAAGAGATATACGTACCTTTTTTAAAGCAAAAAAAATTTCTTATAATTTGAGACTAATTTCATTTTTCTACCTCAAATAGATCCTGAGATTTTTTGCACTTTTTCTAAACATTTGCCAACAACTTGTAAATTAAGCCTCCTACGAAAAAAGATATACTTATCTTTTTTAAAGCAAATAAAATTTCCTATAATTTGAGACTAACTTCATTTTTCTACCTCCAGTGGTTCCCGAGATATAGCAATTTTTCTGATAAAAATTCAACTGTTTTTTTTGCACTTTTTCCAAACATTTGCCAACAACTTTAAAATTAAGCCTCCTACGAAAAAAAAAATACTTACCTTTTTTAAAGCAAACAAAATTTCCTACAGTTTGAGCTTAACTTCATTTTTCTACCTCAAATGGATCCCGAGATATAGCGATTTTTCCGAGAAAAAATTCAACTGTTTTTTTTTGCACTTTTTCCAAACATTTGCCAACAACTTGTAAATTAAGCCTCCTACGAAAAAAGTTATACTCACCTTTTTTAAAGCAAATAAAATTTCCTACAGTTTGAGACTAATCTCATTTTTCTACCTCTAATGGATCTCGAGATATAGCAATTTTTCTGAGAAAAAATTTAAATGTTTTTTTTTGCATTTTTTCCAAACATTTGTCAACAACTTGTAAATTACGCCTCCTACAAAAAGACATATACGTACCTTTTTTAAAGCAAAAAAAATTTCCTATAATTTGAGACTAATTTTATTTTTCTACCTCAAATAGATCCTGAGATTTTTTGCACTTTTTCCAAACATTTGCCAACAACTTGTAAATTAAGCCTCCTACGAAAAAAGATATACTCACCTTTTTTAAAGCAAATAAAATTTCCTACAATTGGAGGCTAATTTCATTTTTCTACCTCAAATGCATCTCGAGGTATAGCGATTTTTCCGAGAAAAAATTCAACTGTTTTTTTTGCACTTTTTCCAAACATTTGCCTATAGTTTGTAAACAAAGCTTATAACAAAAAAATTACTTCAAGCTTTTTTAAAGCAAATAAAATTTCCTACAGTTTGAGACTAATTTCATTGTTCTACCTCAAATGGTTCCCGAGATATAGCGATTTTTCTGATAAAAAATTCAACTGTTTTTTTTTGCACTTTTTCCAAACATATGCCTATAGCTTGTAAACAACGCTTGTAACAAAAAAATTACTTTAAGCTTTTTTAAAGCACATACATAAACGAACTGATATCCAAAGTCAAAAGTGACTAATTTACTTCAAACAACTAGAGGCAATTCAGTAATGATAATGGCATCGAGCAACCATGTAACAGTATAATAAAAGGCTCTTCCGAAAACCACGTCGGACCACTCGGAATCATCATCGAACGTCTATAAACTAAACTAGGGGCACCACTTTAGAAGACTCAATATTTGACCCACTGGAGTCTAAATAATTAAACTGGACATTTCATCTCCCTACGCCCCGAGCTCTCTTGCATAATTTCCATAAGCACCCCGATAAGCAAGCAAGTGTCAGAAGTTGGATCTTTGTGGTGGACTTTTACCGATTTAAGAAGCGAAAAGGTCACAGGCTCGGTCGTGACTCCGGTAGGCTGGGAACTGGAACAGACACGCCGAGTCCGGGCCCGGAGCGGTTCGGGGCAGCTCCGGGCACATTTCGGGGATCATTCGTTCGGTGGGTATAAAACGCGGAAGACGTTTTACCGATTACACGAAACCCGCTTTTATGTGATTAACCGTAAACGGTTTGGGATCACGCTTTACTGGTAAAGAAACAAATGACAACGATACAGCCTTATTGAGAAGCCCTTGAGAATATTCAGATATATCACTTAATAGCTCTGGAACCGTTGGATTTGCCAGGAAACTTCTAGGGACCTCTTTGTTGGGGAAACTCATTGGCTTTCAGATGAAACTAAAATCAATAAAATCGTTGATAAAGTTTTCAAGATAATCAGATTTTTGCAAGGCCTTTGACAAAATCAAAATTTTTTTCAATACCTTGAATTACTGTTGAATAACTCCTAAACGGTTGTATTTAAAGGAAAGTTGTAAGGAGCTTTTTAGTAAGGAAACTCATTGGCTTTCATATGAAACTAAAATCAATAAAATCGTTAAAGAAGTTTTCAAGATATTCAGATTTTTGTAAAGCCTTTGACAATATCAAGATTTTTTTCAATACCTTGAATTACTGTTGAATAACTCTTAAACGGTTGTATTTAAAGGAAAGTTGTAAGGAGCTTTTAAGTAAGGAAACTCACTGGCTTTCATATGAAATAAAAATCAATAAAATCGTTAAAGAAGTTTTCAAGATATTTAGATTTTTGCAAGGCCTTTGACAAAATCAAAATTTTTTTCAATACCTTGAATTACTGTTGAATAACTCCTAAACGGTTATAATTCCAAGAAAACCTATAGGGACCTTTTTGGTGAGGAAACTCAATGGCTTTCATATGAAACTAAAATCAATAAAATCGTAGCATGAGTTTTCCAGATTTTTAGATTTTTGCAAGGCCTTTGACAATATCAAGATTTTTTTCAATACCTTGAATTACTGTTGAATAACTCCTAAACGGTTGTATTTAAAGGAAAGTTGTAAGGAGCTTTTTAGTAAGGAAACTCACTAGCTTTCATATGAAACTAAAATCAATAAAATCGTTGGAGTAGTTTTCAAGATATTTAGATTTTTGTAAAGCCTTTGACAATATCAAGATTTTTTTCAATACCTTGAATTACTGTTGAATAACTCTTAAACGGTTGTATTTAAAGGAAAGTTGTAAGGAGCTTTTAAGTAAGGAAACTCACTGGCTTTCATATGAAATAAAAATCAATAAAATCGTTAAAGAAGTTTTCAAGATATTTAGATTTTTGCAAGGCCTTTGACAAAATCAAAATTTTTTTCAATACCTTGAATTACTGTTGAATAACTCCTAAACGGTTATAATTCGAAGAAAACCTATAGGGACCTTTTTGGTGAGGAAACTCAATGGCTTTCATATGAAACTAAAATCAATAAAATCGTAGCATGAGTTTTCCAGATTTTTAGATTTTTGCAAGGCCTTTGACAATATCAAGATTTTTTTCAATACCTTGAATTACTGTTGAATAACTCCTAAACGGTTGTATTTAAAGGAAAGTTGTAAGGAGCTTTTTAGTAAGGAAACTCACTAGCTTTCATATGAAACTAAAATCAATAAAATCGTTGGAGTAGTTTTCAAGATATTTAGATTTTTGTAAAGCCTTTGACAATATCAAGATTTTTTTCAATACCTTGAATTACTGTTGAATAACTCTTAAACGGTTGTATTTAAAGGAAAGTTGTAAGGAGCTTTTAAGTAAGGAAACTCACTGGCTTTCATATGAAATAAAAATCAATAAAATCGTTAAAGAAGTTTTCAAGATATTTAGATTTTTGCAAGGCCTTTGACAAAATCAAAATTTTTTTCAATACCTTGAATTACTGTTGAATAACTCCTAAACGGTTATAATTCGAAGAAAACCTATAGGGACCTTTTTGGTGAGGAAACTCAATGGCTTTCATATGAAACTAAAATCAATAAAATCGTAGCATGAGTTTTCCAGATTTTTAGATTTTTGCAAGGCCTTTGACAATATCAAGATTTTTTTCAATACCTTGAATTACTGTTGAATAACTCCTAAACGGTTGTATTTAAAGGAAAGTTGTAAGAAGCTATTTAATAAGGAAACTCACTGGCTTTCATATGAAACTAAAATCAATAAAATCGTTGGAGAAGTTTTCAAGATATTCAGATTTTTGTAAGGCCTTTGACAATATCAAGATTACTGTTGTATAACTCCTAAACGGCTGTATTAAAAGGAAAGTTGTAAGGAGCTTTTTAGTAAGGAAACTCACTGGCTTTCACATGAAACTAAAATCAATAAAATCGTTGGAGAAGTTTTCAAGATATTTAGATTTTTGCAAGGCCTTTGACAAAATCAAAATTTTTTTCAATCAAGGGGAAACCTACTCAGTAACTCCTAAACAGTTAAAATTCCAAGGAAACTTATAGGGACCTTTTTAGTGAGGAAACTCATTGGCTTTCATATGAAACTAAAATCAATAAAATCGTTGGAGAAGTTTTCAAGATAATCAGATTTTTGCAATGCCTTTGACAATATCAAGATTTTTTTTAATACGTTGAATTACTGTTAAATAACTCCTAAACGGTTGTATTTAAAGGAAAGTTGTAAGAAGCTTTTTATTAAGGAAACTCACTGGCTTTCATATGAAATAAAAATCAATAAAATCGTTAAAGAAGTTTTCAAGATATTTAGATTTTTGCAAGGCCTTTGACAAAATCAAAATTTTTTTCAATACCTTTAATTACTGTTGAATAACTCCTAAACGGTTATAATTCCAAGGAAACCTATAGGGACCTTTTTGGTGAGGAAACTCAATGGCGGCTTTCATATGAAACTAAAATCAATAAAATCGTAGCACGAGTTTTCCAGATTTTTAGATTTTTGTAATGCCTTTGACAATATCAACATTTTTTTCAATACCTTGAATTACTGTTGAATAACTCCTAAACGGTTGTATTTAAAGGAAAGTTGTAAGGAGCTTTTTAGTAAGGAAACTCACTGGCTTTCATATGAAACTAAAAGCAATAAAATCTTTAGAGAAGTTTTCAAGATAATCAGATTTTTGCAAGGCCTTTGACAATATCAAGATTTTTTTTAATACGTTGAATTACTGTTGAATAACTCTTAAACGGTGGTATTTAAAGGAAAGTTGTAAGGAGCTTTTTAGTAAGGAAACTCACTGGCTTTCATATGAAATTAAAATCAATAAAATCATTAAAGAAGTTTTCAAGATATTCAAATTTTTGCAAGGCCTTTGACAATATCAATATTTTTTTCAATACCTTGAATTACTGTTGAATGACTCCTAAACGGCTGTATTTAGAGGAAAGTTGTAAGGAGCTTTTTAGTAAGGAAACTCACTGGCTTTCATATGAAACTAAAATCAATAAAATCGTTGAAGAAGTTTTCAAGATATTTAGATTTTTGTAAAGCCTTGGACAATATCAAGATTTTTCTCAATACCTTGAATTACTGTTGAATGACTCCTAAACGGCTGTATTTAGAGGAAAGTTGTAAGGAGCTTTTTAGTAAGGAAACTCACTGGCTTTCATATAAAACTAAAATCAATAAAATCGTTGGAGGAGTTTTCAAGATATTCAGATTTTTGCAAGGCCTTTGACAATATCAAGATTTTTTTCAATACCTTGAATTACTGTTGAATGACTCCTAAACGGCTGTATTTAGAGGAAAGTTGTAAGGAGCTTTTTAGTAAGGAAACTCACTGGCTTTCATATGAAACTAAAATCAATAAAATCGTTGAAGAAGTTTTCAAGATATTTAGATTTTTGTAAAGCCTTGGACAATATCAAGATTTTTTTCAATATCTTGAATTACTGTTGAATAACTCCTAAACGGTTGTATTTAAAGGAAAGTTGTAAGGAGCTTTTTAGTAAGGAAACTCACTGACTTTCATATGAAACTAAAATCAATAAAATCGTTGGAGAAGTTTTCAAGATATTCAGATTTTTGTAAAGCCTTTGACAATATCAAGATTTTTTTCAATATTTTGAATTACTGTTTAATAACTCCTAAACGGTTGCATTAAAAGGAAAGTTGTAAGGAGCTTTTTAGTAAGGAAACTCACTGGCTTTCATATGAAACTAAAATCAATAAAATCGTTGGAGAAGTTTTCACGATAATCAGATTTTTGCAAGGCCTTTGACAATATCAAGATTTTTTTTAATACGTTGAATTACTGTTGAATAACTCTTAAACGGTGGTATTTAAAGGAAAGTTGTAAGGAGCTTTTTAGTAAGGAAACTCACTGGCTTTCATATGAAATTAAAATCAATAAAATCATTAAAGAAGTTTTCAAGATATTCAAATTTTTGCAAGGCCTTTGACAATATCAATATTTTTTTCAATACCTTGAATTACTGTTAAGTAACTCCTAAACGGTTGCATTAAAAGGAAAGTTGTAAGGAGCTTTTTAGTAAGGAAACTCACTGGCTTTCATATGAAACTAGAATCAATAAAATCGTTAAAGAAGTTTTCAAGATATTTAGATTTTTATAAGACCTTTGCCATTATCGAAATTTCTTAAATCCTATGAAAAACCACTCGATAGCTCCTAAACGGTTATATTTTCAAGAAAACTTGTAAGCACCTTTTTAGTAGAGAAACTCATCGGCTTTCCGATAAGACTAAAATCAATAAAATCGTGAACTTATGACCGGTGTAAAAGAAGGTTTCTTACGTGCCCACCTTGGGAACGTCTTGTTAACGTAAAAAAGGCGAAATCACGCCAAAACCCTGATTACAGAGTTTAGCCGGCGGTATACGGAGGGGGGTGCAAACGCGGAAGAAGTGAACGGTGGCTTCGTGGGTACCGGAGGGCGAGTTTGGCCCTCGCGTGACGTCACGTCGACGACGGTTCAGTAGCGGATTTTTTACTGTTAACACCCTTCGGCCACTCGATGGTATACCGTACCATTTGAGTTTAGTCCGGGGACTTCGTTCTTTTGTTTTTCCGGTCGTTTAACTCTCTTAATTTAAAATGTCAAAATGCACAGTGATCATCCGACGTTAAACAGTGACAAGAAATTCCTTTGAAAAAAGACGAAGAAGAAGAAGAAGAAGATGGAGAGAGCGCACTTCGCTTGTTCTCTTCTTCTCCTTCTCTCTATCTCCGAGAGTGAATGGGCACATTTTTAAAACAGTGTGAAGTCGATGCCATTAACTATCATTGTGAAAATCTGACCCAACTCCGATTTTAAATGCCCGTATTGTTGTCAAGTTGGCTTCGGCACCGGCTGAATGGTACCGAACAATGGTGACTTTTACATTTTTTTGTTTTGTTCCTTTTTCATCTTCTTCTTGTTCACTATACGGACATCAACTGCCTGGAATAAGTAAAATATTTTCTCAAGCAGTTCCTGAAATTAATAAATAAATAAGTTGTTAATCTAGTCAAGTAGTTCGGAGTAATTAGGACAGGACAAATTGCACAAATCGGATTAGAAGTCAATGAGAGATCTATACAGGAACAGTGGTGAACAATTTTTTTTTCAAAGAAATCACTCCAACCTTGTGTGGGTACAGTCTTAGGCTGAACCCACATTGATACGTAATTACGGTTGATCCGTTGAGACCACGTGATTATTATCAGCCAATAGCAATTGGGGAAGGTCAAAACTGGAAACATCGAGAAAAACTATAACGTCGTTTTACGGATACGCTTGTCTCACTAGTGAATGGGATAAAAGTCGTACCAATGTGGATTTAAGCTTAATACGTAACACCTACAACGAGAGACGTTCGAAACGACCAAACAGTGAGAAACAAGTGCCTACACTTTCGAGGAAGGAAAATTCCTGTGGGCACATCAAAAACCGATATTTAACTTAACGTCATTAAAAAACGTTTTTTTTAGTGAGGCACGAAGAACGAGGGGATCAAGTCTTTCTCTCTTTCTCTCTCTCTCTCTCTTTCTCTTTCTACGTCTTTGCAGGAGATGAATGGGTTGCCCGCCACGTTGCCAGTTTCACTCGCGACTTTTCATTTGTTTTTTTCGAAATTGAAACTATTGATTACGGGAGTTTGTTTGTCATCTGTTTAAAAGAAAAAAAAATCATAAGCCAGACATAAAGAACTAACTATACCAGCGTCTTTTTTAGATCACCTAGATTACGAAAACACCGGGTTATAACAGGATCCGAGCAGAACTAAGGGAATGAGAGCACTTTGAAAATCCTGAAAAAGTCGTTTTCGACGTCCGTTTTTGAGGCCAAAAATGGGCATCAAAAATGCCATATCTCAGCTTCTATAAGAGCTACGACCTTGCGGGTGGTCTCGTTGGATTCAGATCGACGAAACTAAGAGAAAACCGTTGGAATTTTCCCGATAGCTCCCATAGAAGCCGATATATCGACCGTCAAAGTTTGGGTTTTTTCATTTTTCGGGTATACCCCCCCGTATCGAATTTTTCACCAAAAATTGATTTTTTTCGAAATCAAACTAAGCATACCAGCGTGTTATTTGGGTCACCTAGATTACGAAAACACCGGGTTATAACAGAATCCGAGCAGAACTAAGGGAATGAGAGCACTTTGAAATTCCTGAAAAAGTCGTTTTCGACGTCCGTTTTTGAGGCCAAAAATGGGCATCAAAAATGCCATATCTCAGCTGCTATTAGAGCTACGACCTTGCGGGTGGTCTCGTTGGATTCAGAACGACGAAATTAAGAAAAAACCGTTGGAATTTTCCCGATAGCTCCCATAGAAGCCGAGATACCGACCGTCAAAGTTTGGGTTTTTTCATTTTTCGGGTATACCCCCCCGTATCGATTTTTTTCACCAAAAATTTTTTTTTTCGAAATTGAACTAAGTATACCAGCGTCTTATTTGGGTCACATAGATTACGAAAACACCGGGTTATAACAGGATCCGAGCAGAACTAAGGGAATGAGAGCACTTTGAAATTCCTGAAAAAGTCGTTTTCTACGTCCGTTTTTGAGGCCAAAAATGGGCATCAAAAATGCCATATCTCAGCTTCTATAAGAGCTACGACCTTGCGGGTGGTCTCGTTGGATTCAGATCGACGAAATTAAGAGAAAACCGTTGGAATTTTCCCGATAGCTCCCATAGAAGCCGATATATCGACCGTCAAAGTTTGGGTTTTTTCATTTTTCGGGTATACCCCCCCGTATCGAATTTTTCACCAAAAATTGATTTTTTTCGAAATCAAACTAAGTATACCAGCGTGTTATTTGGGTCACCTAGATTACGAAAACACCGGGTTATAACAGGATCCGAGCAGAACTAAGGGAATGAGAGCACTTTGAAATTCCTGAAAAAGTCGTTTTCTACGTCCGTTTTTGAGGCCAAAAATGGGCATCAAAAATGCCATATCTCAGCTTCTATAAGAGCTACGACCTTGCGGGTGGTCTCGTTGGATTCAGAACGACGAAATTAAGAGAAAACCGTTGGAATTTTCCCGATAGCTCCCATAGAAGCTGAGATATCGACGGTCAAAGTTTGGGTTTTTTCATTTTTCGGGTATACCCCCCCGTATCGATTTTTTTCACCAAAAATTTTTTTTTTCGAAATTGAACTAAGTATACCAGCGTCTTATTTGGGTCACCTAGATTACGAAAACACCGGATTACAACAGGATCCGAGCAGAACTAAGGGAATGAGAGCACTTTGAAATTCCTGAAAAAGTCGTTTTCGACGTCCGTTTTTGAGGCCAAAAATGGGCATCAAAAATGCCATATCTCAGCTTCTAGAAGAGCTACGACCTTGCGGGTGGTCTCGTTGGATTCAGAACGACGAAACTAAGAGAAAACCGTTGGAATTTTCCAGATCGGACCGGTAGAAGCCGAGATATCGACTTCCAAAGTTAGGGTTTTTTCATTTTTAGGGTATACCCCCCCGTATCGAATTTTTTCACCAAAAATTGATTTTTTTCGAAATCAAACTAAGTATACCAGCGTGTTATTTGCGTCACCTAGATTACGAAAACACCGGGTTATAACAGGATCCGAGCAGAACTAAGGGAATGAGAGCACTTTGAAATTCCTGAAAAAGTCGTTTTCGACGTCCGTTTTTGAGGCCAAAAATGGGCATCAAAAATGCCATATCTCAGCTTCTAGAAGAGCTACGACCTTGCGGATGGTCTCGTTGGATTTAGAATGACGAAACTAAGACAAAACCGTTGGAATTTTCCCGATAGCTCTCATAGAAGCTGAGATATCGACCGTCAAAGTTTGGGTTTTTTCATTTTTAGGGTATACCCCCCCGTATCGAATTTTTTCACCAAAAATTGATTTTTTTCGAAATCAAACTAAGTATACCAGCGTGTTATTTGGGTCACCTAGATTACGAAAACACCGGGTTATAACAGGATCCGAGCAGAACTAAGGGAATGAGAGCACTTTGAAATTCCTGAAAAAGTCGTTTTCGACGTCCGTTTTTGAGGCCAAAAATGGGCATCAAAAATGCCATATCTCAGCTTCTAGAAGAGCTACGACCTTGCGGATGGTCTCGTTGGATTTAGAATGACGAAACTAAGAGAAAACCGTTGGAATTTTCCCGATAGCTCCCATAGAAGCTGAGATATCGACCGTCAAAGTTTGGGTTTTTTCATTTTTAGGGTATACCCCCCCGTATCGAATTTTTTCACCAAAAATTGATTTTTTTCGAAATCAAACTAAGTATACCAGCGTGTTATTTGGGTCACCTAGATTACGAAAACACCGGGTTACAACAGGATCCGAGCAGAACTAAGGGAATGAGAGCACTTTGAAATTCCTGAAAAAGTCGTTTTCGACGTCCGTTTTTGAGGCCAAAAATGGGCATCAAAAATGCCATATCTCAGCTTCTAGAAGAGCTACGACCTTGCGGATGGTCTCGTTGGATTTAGAATGACGAAACTAAGACAAAACCGTTGGAATTTTCCCGATAGCTCTCATAGAAGCTGAGATATCGACCGTCAAAGTTTGGGTTTTTTCATTTTTAGGGTATACCCCCCCGTATCGAATTTTTTCACCAAAAATTGATTTTTTTCGAAATCAAACTAAGTATACCAGCGTGTTATTTGGGTCACCTAGATTACGAAAACACCGGGTTATAACAGGATCCGAGCAGAACTAAGGGAATGAGAGCACTTTGAAATTCCTGAAAAAGTCGTTTTCGACGTCCGTTTTTGAGGCCAAAAATGGGCATCAAAAATGCCATATCTCAGCTTCTATAAGAGCTACGACCTTGCGGGTGGTCTCGTTGGATTCAGAACGACGAAACTAAGAGAAAACCGTTGGAATTTTCCAGATCGGACCGGTAGAAGCCGAGATATCGACTTCCAAAGTTAGGGTTTTTTCATTTTTAGGGTATACCCCCCCGTATCGAATTTTTTCACCAAAAATTGATTTTTTTCGAAATCAAACTAAGTATACCAGCGTGTTATTTGGGTCACCTAGATTACGAAAACACCGGGTTATAACAGGATCCGAGCAGAACTAAGGGAATGAGAGCACTTTGAAATTCCTGAAAAAGTCGTTTTCGACGTCCGTTTTTGAGGCCAAAAATGGGCATCAAAAATGCCATATCTCAGCTTCTAGAAGAGCTACGACCTTGCGGGTGGTCTCGTTGGATTCAGAACGACGAAACTAAGAGAAAACCGTTGGAATTTTCCCGATAGCTCCCATAGAAGCTGAGATATCGACCGTCAAAGTTTGGGTTTTTTCATTTTTAGGGTATACCCCCCCGTATCGAATTTTTTCACCAAAAATTGATTTTTTTCGAAATCAAACTAAGTATACCAGCGTGTTATTTGGGTCACCTAGATTACGAAAACACCGGGTTATAACAGGATCCGAGCAGAACTAAGGGAATGAGAGCACTTTGAAATTCCTGAAAAAGTCGTTTTCGACGTCCGTTTTTGAGGCCAAAAATGGGCATCAAAAATGCCATATCTCAGCTTCTATAAGAGCTACGACCTTGCGGGTGGTCTCGTTGGATTCAGAACGACGAAACTAAGAGAAAACCGTTGGAATTTTCCCGATAGCTCCCATAGAAGCTGAGATATCGACCGTCAAAGTTTGGGTTTTTTCATTTTTAGGGTATACCCCCCCGTATCGAATTTTTTCACCAAAAATTGATTTTTTTCGAAATCAAACTAAGTATACCAGCGTGTTATTTGGGTCACCTAGATTACGAAAACACCGGGTTATAACAGGATCCGAGCAGAACTAAGGGAATGAGAGCACTTTGAAAATCCTGAAAAAGTCGTTTTTCGACCTCGTTTTTGAGGCCAAAAATGGGCTCCAAAAAAACAAATCTGTACCTCAAAAATTAAGACGTTTAGGACATATGTCCATAGGAATTACCTCCTTAAATATTAGCATGTCTTTAAGGAACACCCTGTATATTTTCGTTTTATTCTAACCTCAATCAGGTGTACCAAAACACGTGATAAGGCTGAATTTTTCCGGTACAATCTGGCAACAAGGGGGGGAAGAATTTCGTAATATTCTCCGGTGTGTTATGGGCCGCCCCGGGCGGCAAAACCAAATCGGTTGTGAACCGTGTGCGCGATCTTTTCTCACACCCGCACGAGCTGCATCCGCGGCTCTTGCGTTTGTTTTTTTTTTTCTTTTGTTTATTTCCAACATTTTGTTTTTTTTTTTTATTCTTCTACGTACGTACGTACACGTATATACATGCTTATAATTTATCTTTAAATCACATTAACCCCAACCCTTACGCAACTCACCCACAAAATTCGTTTTTAAAGAAAATTGTCTTGATATAAAAAAAAAATATTTTATTAGTTTCAATAATTTTGTTGACTATGTTTCTGTATTTTCCGTACTTTAAATTTATTAAGTAATAATATATTAAATTTGTAGAGAAAGAATTTTTGTACCGTGTGAAAAAACCCTAATCGATATAAAAACCCTATCGACTTTAAAGGAAAGTATTAAATTATGGATTTTTTTGAGTGTGGACATTTTTAGGCAATACGGGGCCCTAATCGATCCCCCCCCCCGGGGCGTCAGCGTCGTCCATCAAAACCCGCTTCTTGACATATCAAAGAATTAAAAAAAAAAGAAACAAGTGAAGTCACCCACCCACCCACGCGTCCGTCCGTCTCTTGTCAATAAAACCCGCCGGGTTTCATATAAATGGTCACGTTAGACAATGTCGAGAATAGACAACAATCAGAAATTAATGGTGTTAACACCTTCACGGCCTAACAATGGCGCGGAATTCAAATCAATCAAAGGAATTCCGCGCCACCTGCCAATCGGAATCGTTTAATCAAACACGCACACGGTATATTACCATAAGAATATCACAAAATAAAATAACGAAAAAGTTCGTGTATAATAATGGGTTCTTTTGTGTGCCAGTGGTACTGATGCGGCTTAGGGAGTCGAAACATCATATGCCGCAACCGCATATACATAAGAATCGCTCTTTGATTGGTTCTTAAAAAAATGTAAATTATATATTATGTATGATGGTTAACGAGCCATATGGGTGTATATATATATAGAGAAACAAAAGAAAATTTGGCCCTTTAACTGCCCTTCACCACCCCAACCCTATATATTCAGGGTGTTCCTTAAAAATGTACTTATGTTTAAGGAAAAGTAAATAAGGAAGTAAAATGGTTTTTATTTTTTTAAGCGAAAACCATGCGTCGGACAGAAAAAACCTAAGAGATCGAATTTGCTAAAAAGTGATTGAGGATTTTAGAAATAATTTTTGTTTTAAGAAAAACCAGTGGCGTAGTATTTTTTTTTAATTCGGAAAAAGTCATTTTTCGACCTCGTTATTGAGGCCAAAAATGGGCATCAAAAATGCCATATCTCGGCTGTTATAAAAGCTACGACATTCCGGATGGTTTCGTTGGATTCAGAAAGACGAAACTAAGACAAAACCGTTGGAATTTTCCAGATCGGACAAGTAGAAGCCGAGATATCGACCTCCAAAGTTTGGGTTTTTTCGTTTTTCGGGTATACCCCCCCCTGTATCGATTTTTTTCAGCAAAAATTTTTTTTTTCGAAATCAAACTAAGTATACCAGCGTCTTATTTGGGTCACCTAGATTACGAAAACATCGGGTTATAACAGGATCCGAGCAGAACTAAAGGAATGAGAGCACTTTGAAAATCGTGAAAAAGTCGTTTTCGACGTCCGTTTTTGAGGCCAGAAATGGGCTCCAAAAATGCCATATCTCAGCTTCTATCAGAGCTAGGACCTTGCGGATGGTCTAGTTGGATTCAGAAGGACGAAACTAAGACAGAACCGTTGGAATTATCCAGATCGGACAAGTAGAAGCCGAGATATCGACCTCCAAAGTTTGGGTTTTTTTGTTTTTTGGGTATACCCCCCCGTATCGATTTTTTTTTCACCAAAAATTTTTTTTTTTTCGAAATTGAACTAACTATACCAGCGTCGTCTTTAGACCACCTATATTACGAAAATACCGGGTTATAACGAGATTCGAGCAGAACTAACTGAATGACAGCACCTTGAAAATTCGGAAAAAGTCATTTTTCGACCTCGTTTTTGAGGCCAAAAATGGGCATCAAAAATGCGATATCTCAGCTTCTATAAAAGCTACGACCTTGCGGATGGTCTCATTGGATTCAGAACGACGAAACTAAGACAAAACCGTTGAAATTTTCCAGATCGGACAAGTAGAAGCCGAGATATCGACCTCCAAAGTTTGGGTTTTTTCGTTTTTTGGGTATACCCCCCCGTATCGATTTTTTTCACCAAAAATTTTTTTTTTCGGAATTGAACTAAGTATACCAGCGTCTTATTTGGGTCACCTAGATTACGAAAACACTGGGTTATAACAGGATCCGAGCAGAACTAAAGGAATGAGAGCACTTTGAAAATCCTGAAAAAGTCGTTTTCCACGTCCGTTTTCGAGGCCAAAAATGGGCTCCAAAAATGCAATATCTCAGCTATTAGAAGAGCTATGAGCTTGCGGATGGTCTCGTTGGATTTAGAACGACGAAACTAAGACAACACCGTTGGAATTTTCTAGATCGGACAAGTAGAAGCCGAGATATCGACCTCCAAAGTTTGGGTTTTTTCGTTTTTCGGGTATACCCCCCCGTATCGATTTTTTTCACCAAAATTTTTTTTTTTTCGAAATTGAACTAACTATACCAGCGTCGTCTTTAGATCACCCATATTACGAAAATACCGGGTTATAACGAGATTCGAGCAGAACTAACTGAATGACAGCACTTTGAAAATTCGGAAAAGGTCATTTTTCGACCTCGTTTTTGACACCAAAAATGCGATATCTCAGCTTCTATCAGAGCTACGACCTTGCGGATGGTCTCGTTGGATTCAGAACGACGAAACTAAGACAAAACCGTTGGAATTTTCCCGATAGCTCCCCTAGAAGCCGAGATATCGACCTCCAAAGTTTGGATTTCTTCGTTTTTCGGGTCCTAGAATATGTTTTTTTTTCTTATATGGCACATTTTAAAATTAACCTTTGATAAAATTATGTCATTTTCACATATTTTCCTTTCCTCACATCAAAATGTTTCGGTGGCTATATAGTGATTTTAGTACAACATTATCGTAAAAAATGTACTTGATTCTTATGTCAATAACAATGTGCTGAATTGCGTGATGGTGCGAAGCCTCTAGTACATAAAATACAAAGTTCTTCTAATGTTTTGTACTATTTCTCGCTTAATATTGCAAAAAATAATTGTACTAAAAATACTTTTTTCATTACCAAGAGACTTGTTTCAACTAAATACAAAAATTGTACAAATTGAAAGAACTGCGTTGGCTGTAGGGCCCCCTTTAAATATTGTGGTTTTATTGGGTTGAGTAAAATTGTACTAAAACTGCCGAATGCGTGGTCACACTAGTCTCTTCCGGATTCGTACAGTTTTACTGTACTTTATTCTGCATATGTGTTATTACAGAATGTATATTCTTCGTAGACCTCACATCATTAAAAAATTAAATTTAAATGCAAATATTGTAGAAATTAGAACTCCTTGATGGTGCAAGATCTATGCCTACGTATAAGATGTGTTTAGTACAATTTTTTTTAATAGTACAAATATTCTTTCATATTTTGCACTACCAGTCAAGAACAATAATTGTACTAAAATTAATTACACTTCCACGCAGTTTATAAAGAAATGCTTCGTTGCTTCCACATTGTCGGATTCACTTTTCCAAGTTTTTCCATCTAATTAAATTGAGTTTTCATATGTTTCGAAGTCCTGGAATATTTATTGATTTTTTCCAGGCAGTAGGGGTCATGCTTTCAATATTTCAAGGCAGTTAAAGCGAAGTTTTTGGTGAAAAATTCGTTTCTTCCAGAAATCTGAGGTTAATTTTCCAAAATAACTTGTTTTCCAAGCAAGTGAAGGGAATTTTCGTGTACTACAAATTCCCGGAAGAATGTTTTGTTTGTTCCAGGCCCCTGGGTCAATTTTTCAACATTTCCGGGCAGTTAAAGGAAGTTTAGATGTGCTCCAGGTTTCTCCGTGGCTTCCAAGTTATCGGAGTAACTTTTCGAAGTTTTTCCAGACAATTAAAGTAAGTTTCAAGGGTTTTTTCAAAAAATGTGTTAAACCCTTTGTGTGCTAGTGGGCCTGCGGTGAGGACAAGATATCATCGATGACGTATGCGGAAGCGTGTCGCTCCTCTAAATTTAAGCGCCAATAAGAGTCGAGTATTATTTGGACATTTTGCATATTAATGTTCGCACGTGGTATTGTTGTGGTAACAAGTTTCCCTGTTTTTTGGTTGTTAGAGCTAAAACTAAGCTAGTTGTTAAACCCGCTTTTTATTTATGAATTTTTGAATATTTTTTGACTTTGGAAATTAATTGTGCGCACCCGGTATGCGATAGAAAAACCAAAACCAATCGAGCAGATGCGCCATTCATTTTACTATAACATATTAAAATTTAATTTTTTCACTATGTTTACAAGTACCATAAAAGTAAATTTTTTTTCAAAAAAGTCCCAAGCACGAAGAATCAACCTGCATACTGATGAATTCTCAAAGTCGCCCATGGCCGCGTCTCCATGGCAACGGAAACGGCGATTGTCGCCGAGAAAAGACCCTTTTTATAATCGAAATTTAACCGCTAAAACCAATCGGAATCGGTCCAGAATTGATGTTAATCTGTTCCTAAGGCTTTAAACTATTTTTCCATGTACAAATCATAAGGCAAAAACCTTTTTTTGTACCCGAAATCATTATCTGAAAATGGTCGATTTTGACGTCTATGCCTAATTTTAATGGCGGCTGTTTTGGCAACATGGCGTCAAAGTGGATGAATCGGCTCGGACTTGCTTCTTAATTTCATTGATAAAATGCTTAAAATAGCTCAGAACTTCTTGAAATTGGTATGGAATTATTCAGGAGACTCTGCAGAATCCGAATATGTGCATATCTTTTACCAAATCGGGCTCTTTTAGCCGTGATAATTCGGCAACGTTTGACGTTTTAGCATTTGTCGTGTATTATTATAATAATATTCATGCGGCACAGTGGTCTATACAAGGCATTTGGCTAGACAAAAATTACAACACAGTGGGTCCTAATGATAAAAAAAAATCTAATCTAAGGGATTTAATGGTTATTATTATTTTATGTGGCAATTTTTTGGTATTTGCTCGATTTGAATAAAATTTGGTATTTGGGTCTGGTTTAGGGAATAATTATTAATTTTTTGAAATATTGAGTTTTAGGGTTACGTGACAATCAAAACTTTTTTCCTTTGGGTCGGATTTTATTCAAATTTGGTATTTGGAGTTTATTTAGGAAATAATTATTGAGTTTTAACAAATTTTTAAAATATTGAGTCCAACGTGTATGTTCCAGTATTACTTTAAAAAAAAAAATTTTTTTCCATTAGCGTCCGTATATAGGGAGTTTATACTAAATATTATTTAATAAAAAAAACACAACTGCCATTTTCTAAACTATATTTTATTACTTAAACCCTTATTTAAATTTGAGCAAATTATTTAATGCAAAAAAAAAGGTTTTTCTGCATTAGACACCAGACTCTTAGGCAAATAATATAGGATTTTATTTTTATTTACAGAAAAATTTTATAACAAGCTTATAAATCTCAACTCCAATGACCTGTACTATTATTTGGAAGAAATTCCTTGTGACAACATGAGCGAGTTAGGAGATGTTAGTGAAGATGAGATTGAAGGCAGCGGCGTCGCCAGCAATAATTGATTTGTTTGACATAGAAAAATATGCCTATTATATTTGGGAATGATACTTTGTCCCAAGACCCTGACTTGGAGTAGTGAGGATGAGCTACCTTTGTTTCTAATACGAGCCCAGGAAATTCGCATAAACAACTATATGGACTAACTCCAACTCACATTGTGTTCCAAATTTTGAAGAATTTGGAGAAGGAATAGGACCAAACTGCTATGAACTGCGTTGGCTGTAGGGTCCCCTTTAAATATTGATGTTTTATTGGGTTGAGTAAAATTGTACTAAAACTGCCGAATGCGTGGTCACACTAGTTTCTGGATTCGTGCAGTTTTACTAGACAATGTACAAAAATATTTTTAAAAAATTGTATCAATTTAAATGTAAAAATTGTACAAATTAGAGGAACTGTATAGTGGTATGAGACCTTTAGCCATGTACAATTTTTTTAAATAGTACAAATTTTATATTATTTCTCATCCAAAGTTGAAATGTAAAATTGTACTAAAAAATTGTACAAATTGGTGGAACTGTATGGTGAAGCAAAGCTTCTGGACACGCACATAAAGCTTTTTTAGTACATTCTTTAGAATTAGTTTCTATTATTTCCAATACAAATTTATATAATAAAATTGCTATGCTCTTGTGATTAGTCTGACGCCTCGTATCACCAAGACATTACTAAGTTATCCTAATTTAAATGAAAAAAATTTGTATAAATTGAAAAAAACATAACGTGCAACCCTTATTAAATGTTTCCCATATATCAATAAACCAAAGTCATGCCCTGTGGTACTTAATGAACCGATCGTATGGTTCTCTTATTGAAACGAAAATTAGTCGCGGCTCCTACCAGATACACCCGGGGGCCATACCACCCAATTTCCGTCTTTTCGTGGGCAAACATCGATTACGCCTAAATACGCGTTAATTAACGTAGAAAACGCACAGTCACCTATTGATGTATCAATTAAGGGGGGGCGATCAGAAGAGATTGATAATCCGACGGCTGCCGAAATGCCCAAGAACCTCCTTCATCTCCTCATCAACTTCTTCTTCTTCTTCTTGTTTATTAATTAAAGATTTAGAAAATAATCGAGGGTCCGGGGGAAAGTGAGGAGGGTAAAAAGAAACCGCGCTAAAGAACGTGACGCTGCGCTATTCTCGTAGCAGTAGTTTGGGGGCAAAACAACTGAAAGTGGTATGGGGCACCTTCGGTTGTTTTTTTTTTTTTTTTGAAAAATTGCGTGTCTTTTATGGGAATCTGTCACGTTTGCGGTGTTTTTGTGACCCCCGGTAGTCGCCGACCGCTTTGATTAATGTCGAAGATGAATTGTGTGGGACCCTCCTTGGTCGCTAGAAGTGCTCCTCGGGGTTCTTTTGTTTGACTAATGTTCTAGCTACCTAATGCGTATTCTTTGGTTTTCTTTTTTTGTTTGATTAAAGTTAAATGTGCCGCACAGTTAAAGGGCACTTTTAAGTCAGAGGGGGATGAATTACGGTCGAAAATCGGCACTTTTAGACTCTGTTTATATAAAAGAAAACTGCCACTTTGATGGTTTAACACGGGAAAACTAAAAGTACTAAAAAATCGTTAAATAAATATATATTTAATGTGTTTTTCCAACAATTTCTTCACACGAATAAGGTACTACCTCTAGCAGACTCAGCACCATAATCCGGAACTCTTATTGAACAAGTAAAACTAATTAAAAACATCTGACAATCGAAGGGTTTATTGTGATTTTTAATAGGGAGGCGGCGCCACCTCTTAAACACCCCCATTGTACCGAGCGGGAATATTTACATCCGCCCCCCAGTCATAGAAGCCCTTTTGTTGTCCCTTTTTGAAGTGACGTTTTACACAAAAGTCGGGACTTTTATTATATTATAGATCCAAAGCGTCACGCTGATGATGATTCGATACGGCATCTTAAAGTCACTCTTGACACATCATATTCGACTTTCGGTAGCCTTAAAGGGCCTTAAGCCCTTAAGAAATCCGATTATGTACGAATGTCGTGTGTGGCCGGACAAAGGGGTGTTTTCGATTATTAATACTGGAAACAGTTGACTGTACGAAATTTAAAGATGATGCTTCAGGTGTCGGATTATTGCCAAAAAGACGTTAAGGATTATGGTGTTTTCATATTTCTGTTAATGTCCTGAGGTTTTCTCATTTATAGGCAAACGCATTGTTTACTTTTTGCACCCCTCTTTACTTCCCTTTAAAGTAATCCTGACTTTGTACTGATTTTATGTACTAAAGGCTTCGCACCGTCACGCAATTCAGCACATTATTATTGACATAAGAATCAAGTACATTTTTTACGATAATGTTGTACTAAAATCACTATAGCCACGCATAAATGATTTTAGTACAATTTCGAAACAAGTAAAAAACATTATTACAATGTAACCATTTTTTTAGTATAAGATGTTAAAGGAAACTTAAATATACCTTAGAAATACATGTTACCGAAACATTTTGATGTGAGGAAAGGGAAATAGGTGAAAATGACATTATTTTATCAAAGGTTAGTTTTAAAATTTGCCATATAAGAAAAAAAACATATTCTCGAAAAACGAAAAAACCCAATCTTTGGAGGTCGATATCTCGGCTTCTACTTGTCCGATCTGGAAAATTCCAACGGTTTTATCTTAGTTTCGTCTTTCTGAATCCAACGAGACCATCCGCAAGATCGTAGCTCTTCTAATAGCTGAGATATCGCATTTTTGGAGCCCATTTTTGGCCTCAAAAACGAGGTCGAAAAATGACTTTTTCAGGATTTTCAAAGTGCTCTCATTCCCTTAGTTGTGCTCGGATCCTGTTATAACCCGGTGTTTTCGTAATCTAGGTGACCCAAATAAGACGCCGGTATACTTAGTTTGATTTCGAAAAAAATTAATTTTTGGTGAAAAAAATCGATACGGGGGGGGGGTATACCCAAAAAACGAGAAAACCCAAACTTTGGAGGTCGATATCTCGGCTTCTATGGGTCCTATCTGGAAAATTCCAGCGGTTTTGTCTTAGTTTCATCGTTCTGAATCCAACGAGACCATTCGCAAGGTCGTAGCTCTAATAGTAGCGGAAAGTCAGTTTTTTTATTTAAATTAGGAGAACTTTTTAAGAAATGTCTTGGTGATACGAAGCGTCTGACTAAGCATAAGGACAATTTTACTATAAAAATTTGTATTAGAAATAATAGAAAATAATGTTTTAAATATTGTACTAAAAACACCTTATGTATGTCCAGAAGCCTGGCTTCATCAAAAAATCCAGCTAACCAGGGTGTATTGTTTACCTGAACTGTTTGTATACAATATAATAATATAATATATGATACTGTATATTGTTTTTCTGAACCGGTGTTCTAGGGTCTCCTCCTCCTCCCATCTTTGCCAATGATGGTCTAACAAATCGCCATTTAAAATTCTAAATACGAGATTTCTTAATAGATCACATTTTTAATAAAGCACGCCGCTTGACTGTCAAATGCCGTAGAAACTGAAGAAAATGCACTTTTTAAGCACTCTCTAGCGGGTTTAATTACTTCACAAAAGTAGAATTTCAAAATGATCCAAGGCGTGCTTTAAACCTGTCTGGGATCCATGAATCGTTGACGATCACTATAAAATAATGTTTCACGTCTCTACTCAATTTAATTACTTAAGAAAAATGATATTTTAAGATGATTCAAGAAATGCGGTAAAAACTGACAAAATACATTTTGTATTCACTTTTTAACGCCTAAATCCATCTGAGATCCATGAATCCGTGATGATCATTGAGAAATAATGTTTCGTGTCTCTAGTGGGTTCAATTAGTTAAGAAAAGTGACATTTCCAGATGATTCAAGGCGTGCCTGGACTATGAGATGCAGTAGAAACCGAAAGAAATCTTTTTTTTTACCCAGTCGTCAGAAAATGACATAAGACATTGACACCTGTCAAATATCTATAAGTTGAAGTAGTTAAAAATGAGACATCTCCATACCTCCACCCTATCGTCCATTGACAAATATTACAACGACTACCCGAGATAAAAATGGAAGTTATATAGTAAGAATTCCGGAAGATTATGGAACATATCACCAGATTGTTGGAACCATGTTAAGACCATGGATAACCCGGCAGATGCTACATCTATAGAGGGACAGATCCGGCTCGAAGGACCAATGCTAATACTGGTGTCTTGCACCTTGATTGATTTATTGCTAGTACGTCACTGGCAGCATGGTGACTAGTACTGCGCGTTGTCTTAATGTCAAATGAGACACAACGTGGTCGTTAATGCTAATTTTATTAATTTCATCTAGTGTATTTATAGTAAATGCAATAGTCGATTCTTAGTACAAATTTTAGTACAATTTTACACCTCAACTTTGGATGAGAAATAATAAAATGTGTACTATTTAAAAAAATTGTACTGATAACACTTTATGCGTGGCATTACTACGCAAATTTCTTCGATACTTGGAAAATGTGTTAGTGATGCAAGTTAGGGTTTTTTTTTAGTACAATTTTACTTAAGTATTTAAAAATTTTTTTTTTTTTTAATTGTACTAAGAACATCTTATACGTGGCCAGGAGCGTCACACCACTGTCACCCCATTCTTCCAATTTGTACAATTATTAAGCCATTAAAGGGATGCGAGGCCTCTGGCATAAAGATTTTTAATAAAATTTTACTATATAGCTTTAAACAGTACAAAATATGAGAAGAATTTTGTACTATTAAAAACTAGTACAAATACCCTGTACCTGGCTAGATTTTCTTTTAAAATTGTACCAGAAATTCCTTGTTCTAAAATTGTACTAAATGACGTGGTGGATCGAGACCTCTGACTATACAAAAAAAACCTTTTTAGTGCATCTTTTCAAATAAAGTTAAGTTTTTTAATATTAAACTTTACATTACAACTCAACGATTTATTTTTAAAATTGTACTAAATGGTCCCTTGCACCAGCATGCGGTTCTTCCCATTTGTACAATTTTTGCATTTAAATTGATACAATTTCTTAGCCGGGTGGGACAAATAGGTAAGCTTTGTTTACTTCAATTGTACTTTTCAACTTTCGATGAAAAATAGTACAAAATATTGATAAAATTTAGAACTACATTACTGTTACCACAATAATTGTACTAAAGTTAAGACTGTTTAAAACATTTTTAGTGACGCCGAGTGAGGGTTTTTTTTAGTACAATTTTTATAAAAACCTCTTAAGGAGCAAAATGTACACAATATTGAAGACACTTTGTATTACTTAACGATTTGTACTAAAAACGCTTTCTGCGTGGTCACAACTTCACGCAATTCTTTTCATTACTACAATATTTGTACTAAAAAAGTAAAATGTACAACATATTAAATAAATATTAAGAATGTTCTTCCATTTTTCTATAAAAAAAAATACATGCATATGAAACAATTGACATCTGTATAAGTTGTTGAATTCAAGAGAGCAATGGACACTCAATCAATTGTGAACAACATGAAAAACAATTGAAAACGAACCTTCTCTCATTAAGGGTTCGAGTAAGGGCCCCCTTCCTCTTCGTCCCTCTATATAGCTAAACAAAACAAAAGACGAGATGCCATTAAGTGCCGATAGTAAACAAACAAATTAATAAAAAACAAAAAAAATCCTCCTCGGTCGCATTTGCATTTCGGGCCGAACGAACAACCGCGCCAACACCTCCGGTATCTTCTCCTGATTAATTTTCTACACATTTATTGAAATTCCGTGTATAAATTGAGATAAACCCGGACCACGAGGTTCCTCCGGTTCTTTCGCAATTTGTCGCCCAATAATTTAGTGGTTGTGCCCGAGTCGGTTGACCAATTTGTGTCTTGTCACGACCCGCAGATAAATTTTACGAGTTGCACTTAATGGCATTTCGTCTTTTGTTTTGTTTGGCTAGAGGGACGAGGAGGAAGGAGGCACTTACTCGAACCCTTAATGAGAGAAGGTTCGTTTTCAATTGTTTTTCATAATATGTTGTTCACACCAGCTGATTGAGTGTGCATTGCTCTCTTGAATTCCTTTAAAATGTTTGTTTTAAATTTATTTGTCAATTCTTTCATAAGCATGTATTTTTTTTAATAGAAAAATGGAAAAACATACGTAATAAAGTAATAAATTAAAAAATCAACTTTCCTCATCATACCTAAGATTAAGCCAGATTGATTTTCGATTGTTTTTACATTTAAAGGATCTTCATTTGTTTTATTTGTTGGTATTAAATTTAAAAGCCTTGCATGAACTTGTTAATTGAACTTTCTAAATTGTACAAGGCTCTATTAATGTTTCTTATTAATTCTCACTCTCAATGTAGTAAAAAGACCTTATACGTCGCCAAAAGACTCACGTCACTAAGGAATGTTCGAATTGAGAAGAATTATGTGAGTTTTTAGTACAACTTTTTAAATAGTACAAATTTATAGGTAATTTGCCTTTAATGTAACTAGTATAAATTTGTACTATAAAGCTCTACTAGAAGACCTACATTTTTAAATAGTACAATATTTTTTAGTACTCTCTACATTGCGTTCTATAAGAGTAAAAAAAAATTGCACTAAAAACAAGTTCTTAGTACGACCTTAGTTCAAAACTAGGCAAAACGGAATATTTAACTTAAACGTACCGAATTAATTGAATTTTTCTTCGTTATGCCCGGACTAAATAAAAACAATCGAAAACCTCGCAACCGCGATAATTATTACGTTCGATGGAAGCCTACACCCAAAAAGAAAATTATGACCGATGATGTCCGAAGAACCGTCAGTTCTAAGAACGAAACGTCGTAAATATCAAAACAAGTGACAGTTTACGGGAACCGTTTAGAAGCGTCATTAGTGATCAAAGTATGATGTGTGCGAGGAACAAAAGATGGGCAGTGTCGATTATGCACTTGACTAATCAATCAATTACTTAGTTGTAAAATTCGAAATAAAGGAGTTAGGGATGATTTTTGAAAAATCGACATATTTGGGGAAAATTTCGAAAAAAAATTTTTTTTGGAAATTTTTTGGTATATTGGTAAAGCTTTTAAAAAACGTCAAAGAAGTTTTATGAAACTTTTTTGAAAAATGCACTTAAAAATAGTTATAGCCGATTTTCCTTAAAAGTTTTCCTCAAACAGGAAAATTTTCATTACTTCAGTTTTTATTTTTTTCTGGAAAAACTATTAGTTGAAGAAAAAAATTGTTATTACAAAAATTGTTTGGAATGTCAATGCGCATCAGATGCAATTTAAAAATAATTTTTATTTTCAATAGTTTTCTAGAAAATTAGGAAAAACCTTTGAATAGTTTTCTCGAATTTTCTCGAAAAATATTGGAAATATTAAAAATTTTCTTTTACTATGAGATTCTTTTTTAAAAATCCTACAAATTCTATAGAATAACATTTCGTTGTAAAGTTGAAAATAAGGGAGTTATGGATGATTTTTGGAAAATTAGCATATTTTTGGCGAAAAATTTGGAAAATTTTCATTACTTCGGTTTTTATTTTTTTCTGGAAAAACTATTAGTTGGAGAAAAAAATTGTTATTACAAAAATTGTTTGGAATGTCAATGCGCATCAGATGCATTTGAAAAATATTTTTTATTTTCAATAGTTTTCCAGAAAATTGAGAAAAACCTTTAAAGAGTTTTCTCGAATTTTCTCAAAGAATATTGGAAATATTAAAAATTTTCTTTTACTATTGGATTCTTTATTAAAAATCCTACAAATTATGTAAAATAACATTTACCGTAAAATTAAAAGCAAACGAGTTATGGACGATTTTTGAAAAATTGGCACGTTTTCTGTGAAAATTAAAAAAAAAATTTTTTTGAAATTTTTTAATTTTTTTTTGGTATATCGATAGAATATCTAAGAAGCTTCAAAAAAGTTCAATCATACATTTTTGAAAAATGTACTTAAAAATAGTTACACTGATCACAAAATTTTTCTGAAAAAATCGTAAGAAACATGGAAAAATATTCATTACTTCAGTTTTTATTTTTTTCTGGAAAAATTATTAGTTGGAGAAAAAAATTGTTTTTACAAAAATTGTTTGGAATATCAATGCGCATCAGATGCAATAGAAAAATTAGTTTTATCTTAAATAGTTTTCCAGAAAATTGGAAAAAACCTCTAAACAGTTTTCCCAAATTTCCTCAAAAAATATTGGAAATATTGCAAATTTTCTTTTATTACTGGATTCTTTATTAAAAATCCTACAAATTCTATAGAATAACATTTCATCGTAAATCTCAAAATAAAGGAGTTATCCGATAAACAAAACACCCTCACCGATTATTTTAAATTAGCCATCATATTGTGTGGACAAAGGGGGTAAAGATATAATCCAAGTATTTTGACATAAAACCGTTTTTTTTTTTTTAATAATAATAATAATATAACTTTGATGATGTTATTTCTCCTTTAGTGCAAACAGGTCCACCTGATTAGTTTATCCGAAGGGATCGACGGCGATGATAAAGAAAGAAGTCGAAGAGTTGACCAATTAACGGGTGAAATTTGATTCCGTTTTTATCGAAAACGCGCTGCGTCGCTGATATTACTCTCTTCGGACAGCTTACATGAATGTTAGGCCTTTTGTACAGGCCCGGAGTCAGTGGAATTTACTAGGATCCCTCTTTTCAATGGCGAATTTGAAGCTATAGAGAGATCAGAGATTTGTTTTGAGGGCCGAAGGATTCGTTTGTGTTTTTTTCCTTATAGGACATATTTCCTAATTAAACCCGAATATCAAATTTCATTCAAATCGGGCAAATACCAAAAAATTACCACATAAAATAATAATACACATTAAATCCCTTAGATTAGATTTTTTCTTATCATTAGGACCCACTGTGTTGTAATTTTTGTCTAGCAAAATGCCTTGTATAGACCACTGTGTCGCATGAATATTATTATAATAATACACGGCAAATGCTAAAACGTCAAACGTTGCCGAATTATCACGGCTAAAAGAACCCGATTTGGTAAAAGACATGCACATATTCGGATTCTCCAGAGTCTCTTGAATAATCCCGTACCAATTTCAGGCAGTTCCGAGCTATTTTAAGCATTTTATTGATGAAATTAGGAAGCAAGTCCGGGCCGCGGATTCATCTACGTCGACGCCATGTTGTCATAACCGCCATTAAAATTGGGCATAAACGTCAAAATCGACCATTTTCAGACGATGATTTCGGGCATAAAAAAAGATTTTCGCCTTATGATTTGTACATGGAAAAATAGTATAAAGCCTTAGGAACAGTTTAACATCAATTCGGGACCGATTCCAATCTGTTTTAGTAGTTAAATTTCGATTATAAACAGGGTCTTATTTTAGGTGGAAACGGCTGTTTTCGTTGCCATGGAGACGCGCAACTTGTTGGGTGCTAGACCATATTAGTTATTATACCTTGTGAGCTCGGCCCGGGGGGGGGGGGGGGTAGGGTGGGTACCAATGTTCAGCTGACCAATTTTTTCATGGAAAATTGCATTTTCTTGGAAAATGGTGGTCTTTGAAACAAAACGGTATTTAGTGGATTATAGCCAGATAAATTCCGCGTGTTTGAGGGCAAAGTTAGTTGGTCTTTAGGTGGGCAAATAAGCCTTTAGGAAAAAACATTTGCCTGTTAATATTGACCTATTTTTCCGATTAATTTTTAAGGGGATCAAATAATGGACATTTCAGTTGACTTTTAATGGAAAATTCAATTGTTTCTCCCACTGGTATTTTGTATTATTTATTATATTATGCTTCTTGCAGCTGAGTTTTTTATCCTAGAAATGTGACCTCATCATTGAGTCGCATCTGAAATAAATGGAAAACAGCACCTCTTAAAGGAACACTCTGTATATGGGCGCCACGTCCAACACTAATTTTCCTGTTTTTCGAGATATAAAAATTCGTATTTTTGGCTGTATGGGTAGCAAAACGATGAAATTTGGCACGTCACCTCTCAATACATTGAGAACGATGGATCCATAAACAATTTTTTTTTTCGGTACCACCAAACGGAGCGGTACTGTCTCGAAGTCAAAAAATGGGCCGAATACCTTTCGCTGACGAGAACTCAAATTTAAAGCCTTTAAATGACATGGAATTTTTACGACGTAAAGGTTATTGGGGGCTTAAGAGCCCCTATACTTTTTGGGCGAGATCCCTATACAGGGTGAGCAATTATAAGCGGATAAAAGTGAGTAAACAAAAAATTCAAACCGCTTCAGAGGCTAAACGATCATTTGGATAAAAAAGTGTGTTTAGTTTTATAGGACAAATGACATATTTAAAGCTTTTTTTTTTGAAAAAAATTTTTTTAACATTTTTGGGTATTTTTTGCTAAACGGTACTTATTTCGGAAGAAAAAAAAATATAAAAAAAAGCTTCGTTATTTCTCTTTCAAATGCTATATAAACCACATTTTTGTGATCCATACAGGGCGAGAAATAATTAATTTTTCCCATGAAGGTCCGACCCAAATGTCATATTTTATTTAATAACTTTATAGTGGCGCCACCTGGATCGTTTATATTTTCAGCTATTAAATACTATAATAAGCCGATTATTTCTGTGCAATTAGAATTCTTCTGGCACCAATAGTTTTTCAGATATATGCATTTTCGCGTTTAATTCATTTGCACTATTACTGTAAATTATGGGAAAATGAAACCTCATAAATCAGATTCAAAATTTAGTTGTTTACCACGTACGAAAATTTCAAGGCCCTACCGCTAGTAGAAGTATCGGAAAATTTAAATTTTCTAAAAAGGGGCGATTTGCCGCCTTTTTTCGGTCGCCAAGGGTGACCGAATCCAATATGGCCGCCAACAGGTGATGCGTGATGCCGGCAGCGTTTCAACATGTGACGTCATTAAATGGCGTCAGTTGCTGAATTGGGTCGGGACCGACTTTTTAATTTTGACAATTAGAGGCTTAAAATGGGTGAAAATGATCAGGAATCGGTAGTGACGTTATCAGGAAACTTTGAATTTTCCGAATATGGGCATATTTTTTAACGGACAGGCTTTATTGAGACGGGAAAATTCGTGGAGTTTCTTTGTTTACAAAATTTACATTATTAAGGGCCACGGGTGGAACAAGGACAACGATACGAATATGAATACAGTGGCGCGTACGACAAGCGAGAATTATTTTTCTTCGATTTTAATGGCTGATAACAACAAGCGTGCCGACGACAGAGTCGTACGACGGGATATTTTATTTATTATTATTGATTTTACTATGGGATAAGTAAGTATGAATTTTTTAAATAAATATACAGAGTGCTTTGATGTTTAGAGACATTTATGAATTAATTATTACACGTAGTAATTGGAATATAAACTAATTAATTTTGAAAATTATGGAATTTAACGTCACGTGATCCTCACTGTCACTTTTTTCCTATTGGTCCGATTGGGTTGAAATTTAGTGTTTCGGGTTGCAATTAATAAATTTTGACAGATATTTGACATATGATATATTATATTAAAAAACAACGCGACTATATAACATATTATGGTTCTTTGAAGCATGTTACCCCCAGAACTGGTCCTCTCTCTTCCTCGCACTTTATAGCTCCCCCTGACTAACCAGACTTAAGTACACCTGATATAAGTTTTAATTGGTGGCAAACAAAATAATTGCCACTAAAGTCAGAGGGTTGAATTGAGAGGGTTGAAACAAAACAAATCAAGTCCACTCCTGGGCACACATGTAACCGTGAGGACGTGAGAGACGACCCGCGTGTTATTTTTATGTGTCCTCGCGTGTGGTCACCATGGTGACGCGTTTACGACCTCAGCCGCACGTCTTTATCGCCACTCGGGGCTCCGGTGACTAATTGGCGATCGGGAGATAACCTCTCCCCCTGCCCACTTCTTCCCTTTGAATTTTCACTTGTTTTGAAACTGAAACATTGAGTCATTGGTATAGGGCCTTTACTCTGTCGTTGTTGCTGTTACTGTTAACCAACTATAAAGTTAAAACAAAGGAGCAGCGTGCAGGTAACTAAATACCAGTAGATATATACCCCGAAACTATGTTCTTTTCCGATATGCCGCCGGGTCTATCATTAAATGCCGAAATAGAAACCAACAGGAAAAAAGGTTAACAAAACATATAATTAAGAAACAACCGAATTTTGCTTCTGTATCATTAAGAAGTCCGCGGAGTTAATATTTATTAGTCCGGGCCAAAACCCTTACTATGTATCTATGTATTATGTATTACTAGTACAAAGTATATCTATTACTAGAGTCAAAAAGTTGAGCTATAGGACATATTAAATAAAAAATGAAGGTATTTGAGGGACAAACTTAACTCAATAAAAATATACAGGGTGTCCCATTTGAGATATTGCGTATTTAACTTCAGCAAGGTTCTTTAAAAACACCCTGTATTAAAAAATCACAAATTATCATAGGCACCCTAGACTAACTGTGGTACAAGTTTCACGGGCGCAGAATAAAATTTAATTATTCCATAAAACGCATTTTAAAAGGTATACATTATACCATACTTAAACTGTTATGACATAATAATTATTGTATATCATTAACGTGTAATAAACCCTCTTGGTAAAAGTGGTAAATATCTCAATGGATTCAATCAAGTAGTTGAATTAATAAATGATCTAATTACTCATAATAAGCACCACAGATCAGTGATCAATGCACATTATTAGTAACAGAGGATGTTATAACATAAAATAGAAAAAGTATGAAAAATTATTATAAGAGCGTAGCTCTTATAGAGGGCCGCTTCTTTTTTGGAGTTTTCGCACAACCTCGGGACTCGTCAAATAAAAGTGCTTATAACTTTTTTTCGAATTAGGATAGAGAAGTGATTTTTACCTTTTTATAATCTAGAAATATGAGGCTTCAATCTGATTATTTACAAATTTTTATTTGTTTTTTTGTTTAGGAGGGGGAAGCCTTGGAACTCAAAAAAAATTTTTTTGCTCGATTTTTTCCGCGTGCTTCGATACAGGTCGTAACGGTTCTTTGAATTTTATGAAATTTAACGGGTCGATTAGACCTCATCTCTAGATGGACTGTATACTTTTTGGTTATTCTCAGCATACGGGAGGTATTTTTTTTTAACGCTCAAAGTTTCAGATATGTGTGATCTTCTAGCTCCTCTGACGGTTTAACGGTGTCTTTCCGGAAATAGTGACTCGCAGAAGATATGTGCGACTCATCGAGAACTACAATTTTTATAAAGGACTTTTTTTGAAAAAATGTTTTTTTTTGGGAAAAAAATTAAAAAAACCCAAAAAAAATGATTTTAGTTTTTTCTGTGTAAAATTTTTATGGTGCACAATTTAAAAAAAAATTATTTAGATTAATTAAACCTACACTCTTTCCCAATAAAACAAAGTATTAAGTTTATCGCTATCATTTATACAGGGTGAGCAGTGCTCAGTCAAAAATACCCTTTTTTACACTTTTTTTTTTCCAGCCCTAATAACTTTTTAGTGGCGCCCCCTAGAGCCAAATGGCTTATGGGCGGTTTGTAGCGTGTGATAAGCAGAATCTTTTGCAATTTCAACCGTACTTCTAAGTAAAACCGTTTTTGCGTTATGAATTTTTTAACATTTTTTGACTTTGGAAATTAATTGTGCGCACCCGGTATGTGATAAAAAAACCAAAACCAATCGAGCAGATGCGCCATTTATTTTGCTATGACATACTGAAATTTCATTTTTTCGCTATTTTTACAAGTATCCTAAAAGTAATTTTTTTTCAAAAAAGTCTTAAGTACGAAAAATCGCTAAAAATCAACCCACACAAGAGCGACGTTCGAGTCACCTATGACCGGTGTTATGGCCGGCGCGGCGTCTCCATGGCAACGAAAACGGCGATTTTCGCCGGAAAAAGACCCTTTTTATAATCGAAATTTAACTACTAAAACCGATTGGAATCGGTCCAGAATTGATGTTAAACTGTTCCTAAGGCTTTATACTATTTTTCCATGCACAAATCATAAGGCAAAAACCTTTTTTTATGCCCGAAATCATCGTCTGAAAGTGGGCGATTTTGACGTTTATGCCCAATTTTAATGGCGGTCATGACAACATGGCGTCAACGTAGATGAATCGGCGGCTCGGACTTGCTTCCTAATTTCATCGATAAAATGCTTAAAATAGCTCAGAACTTCCTGAAATTGGTACGGAATTATTCAAGAGACTCTGGAGAATCCGAATATGTGCATGTCTTTTACCAAATCGGGTTCTTTTAGCCGTGATAATTCGGCAACGTTTGACGTTTTAGCATTTTTCGTGTATTATTGTTATAATATTCA
This sequence comes from Anthonomus grandis grandis, assembly GCF_022605725.1. Classification (NCBI taxonomy): domain Eukaryota; kingdom Metazoa; phylum Arthropoda; class Insecta; order Coleoptera; family Curculionidae; genus Anthonomus; species Anthonomus grandis. Next base: position 13,528,583 of record NC_065563.1, on the reverse strand, counting down.
TGCGACACAGTGGTCTAGACAAGGCATTTGGCTAGACAAAAATTACAACACAGTGGGTCCTAATGATAAAAAAAAATCTAATCTAAGGGATTTAATGGGTATTATTATTTTATGTGGTAATTTATTTTTTTTTTACTTTTTTGGTATTTGCCCGATTTGAATGAAATTTGGCATTTGGAATTTATTTAGGATGCAAATAATAAATTTTGACAGACATTTGAATATAACGCATTATATTGACATACAACGCGACTATATAACACGTTATAGTTCTTTGAAGCATGATACCCCAACTCCTGGTCCTCTCTTTCCTTGGCATATAAAAGTTGGCCCCCCGATTGACCAGACTTAAGTACACTTGATAATTTTTGTTTTTTTTTTTTAAGAATTCCTTTATGGCCATTCACAGGCAAGACCTAAAGGCTCCAAACTGGTCCCCACGGACCAAAAGTATAGGAGCGAAGCGACTGAAATGTGTCCAAAAGTGAAAGTTAAAATTGTTCAGGTTACTGATTAATGTGTGTCAATTATTAATACTGCATTGTAAGCAATATTCTATAGTAGCACCAATTGAGGGTATCTAGGCTGCCTAGTGATAGTCAGTTGAGGTACAATATACGTATGCAAAACATTTCTTTTGACACCTTTTGACCCTTACGTGATTGAACCATTACAGATAAAAAATTGGTAAATGAGGAGGATAATAGAAAATTGAAAAAGGATAAATAACGAGTTTAAGAGTTACAGGTTAGGCTCAATAACACCGAGTTGACAGGTGACAAACGTCAAATTATCAACCGGATTTTTTATATCGCTTATTTTAAAATAGATTTCAATGACCATAAAACGAGATTTGAATCAAACCTTCTGTCTCCTGACCCCTTGACCTCCCCCCATGCCCATAAAACCCTTATCTAAGTACACCAATAAGAAGCTTTTTCGGGCGCGTGATCTAATCGCTTATACCGCAAAGAAACAAGCGAGTGTGCTGACGGCACTGAATCATCTAAATAAAAACGTCATAAAAGACGTTAAGGATGAGCCTTCTGTTTTACATATCGCCCCTCAGAGATCTTCTCGTTTTCACAAAACAAAAGAACGTCGAAATGTGGTAACGATAGTCATTGACGGTGATAATTTGTCTCGTAGGTCCATCTGGCATATTTCTCCCATAGCGACAAGGATCTGCTGCGAAGGAATGAGAAAAGAAGAAGTAAAGTATTTTATATGGCGAGCACCCGCATATGAAATGAAGACTTCTCTTCTCCACACACACACACACACACTCTCGCCAGTGTTCCACAGATTTTATCGGCCCCGATGTAATTCTCACCGACCTGCCAACGGTTCAGCTTATTTGTCTAACTTCGGATAAATATGCGACGAGATTACCCAGGAATTTTATTGGGGGATTTATACACTGCTCGACCGATGAACTTGCTCCTTAACAAGGGAGGGAAAAAACAAAAGAGTTAACCACTTTGACGATCCATGCATGTACCAGTTCACTGTATATTTTTATATGTATAGATTTAGTTGAAATATAGAGCTTTTGGTTCAATTTAGCGAATTGGCAAGGGCTTTCCTTCATAAATGAAAATTGTTTAAGAAAAAAATCTTTCTAAAAAAAAAAAATTGTTTTCCAACAAAAAACCCTTACACCCCCCCACCCACCCCAAACATTTGCCGAGTAAGAAATTCCTTTGAAAAACCACTGTTTTTAATATTCAATCTAATAGCACTGTTTTTGTATCAAATATTTATATACAATTATATCAAATTTAAATAAACAAACTGTGTTAGTTGATTGGATATTAATGGCAAAAGCAGCTGTTATTCATGCGGATTATTTTGGAAAACAATGATTTTTGAAAACAATTTCTTACTGGTAAGTTATGTGGGGTGGGTGGGGGGCTCAGGGTAAAATGAATAAAAAACTGGTTTTTTGCAGAAAATAATTACCTGAAAAAAAATTGCTTTTCAAAAAAACTACCCTTAGCCCCCCACCCACCCTACATAACTTACTAGTAAGAATTCTTCTGCAAAATCACTGTTTTTCGTCTGTAATCTTTAATTTATTAACACTGTTTCTGTATTAAATATTTATATATAAAATTTAAATAAACGAAATAACCTAGAAAATCAAAGACTATGATCCAATATATATTATTTAAATTCGATAATAAATTTATATATAAATATTTAATACAAAAGCAGTGTTAATAAATTAAAGGTTATATACGAAAAACAGTGATTTTGCAGAAGAATTTTTACTGGTAAAGTGTGTGGGGTGGGTGGGGGGCTAAGGGTAGTTTTATTAAAAAAACGGTTTTTATCATGTAAAAAAAAAAATTGTTTTTCAAAAAAGCTACCCTTAGCCCCCCACCCACCCCACACACTTTACGAGTAAAAATTCTTCTGCAAAATCACTGTTTTTCGTATATAACCTTTTAATTTATTAACACTGCTTTTGTATTAAATATTTATATATAAAAATTTAAATAAACGAAATAACCTAGAAAATCAAAGACTATGATCCAATATATATTATTTAAATTCGATAATAAATTTATATATAAATATTTAATACAAAAGCAGTGTTAATAAATTAAAGGTTATATACGAAAAACAGTGATTTTGCAGAAGAATTTTTACTGGTAAAGTGTGTGGGGTGGGTGGGGGGCTAAGGGTAGTTTTATTAAAAAAAACGGTTTTTATCATGTAAAAAAAAAATTGTTTTTCAAAAAAGCTACCCTTAGCCCCCCACCCACCCCACACACTTTACGAGTAAAAATTCTTCTGCAAAATCACTGTTTTTCGTATATAACCTTTAATTTATTAACACTGCTTTTGTATTAAATATTTATATATAAAATTTAAATAAACGAAATAACCTAGAAAATCAAAGACTATGATCCAATATATATTATTTAAATTCGATAATAAATTTATATATAAATATTTAATACAAAAGCAGTGTTAATAAATTAAAGGTTACAGACGAAAAACAGTGATTTTGCAGAAGAATTCTTACTAGTAAGTTATGTAGGGTGGGTGGGGGGCTAAGGGTAGTTTTATGAAAAACAATTTTTTTTTTACATGATAAAAACCGTTTTTTTAATAAAACTACCCTGAGCCCCCCACCCACCCCACATAACTTACCAGTAAAAATTCTTCTGCAAAATCACTGTTTTTCGTATATAACCTTTAACTTATCAACACTGTTTATAAGGTGTTATAAAAAAACAGTGATTTTGCAGAAGAATTTTTACTGGTAAGTTATGTGGGGTGGGTGGGGGGCTCAGGGTAGAATTAATAAAAGACTGTTTTTTTGCAGAAAATAATTACCTGAAAAAAATTGCTTTTTAATAAGATTATAGGTGATAAAAAAATCAATAGTATTTGTATCTATGTATCTATCTTATAGTTCATGAGGTAGAAAATTAAAGGGACGCCAATGGAAATCTTGCTCTAGATGAATATTTGCTGTACTTCTTATATACGCCCAATAAGAGACTGATTGGATAATTATTACCCAAGGCACTGGATTGGTAGGAGGGAGCCCGTAGAATGGCCACCTAGAGCACCAGATCTGATCACTTGAAATCCGTAAAAAATTAAAACTCAAGCGGATTCAATAATTCAACAATTACAAAAAGACTAAATACCAAATTAAAAGAATTATGAAAAAATTTCAAGTAGTTTAGAAGTTATGCTCAAAAAATGCCAATAATGGTGGCTTTTGGACCTTGAGGGACCAAATTGCCTCTAACTCAGTGAGTTTTTGAGGTAAAAAAATCGTTTGTATACGAAATTATTGGGTAAAAAATGCTCTTTCTATTAGTCACATTCTTTTTAGAATATTCCTTTTAGTTCATTAATTGAATGAAAATAATCCTATGAATGGTAAAAATTTTCTAAGAAAAAAGTGTGTTTGCCAAAACTACCCTAAATACCAAAATTCTTAATATAGAGAAACGTTTCTACCCTCGAAACCATCCTCAGAAACCGCATAATGATACTGTAAAAGAATTATGAAAATATTCCAAGTAGTTCAAGAGCTATGCTCAAAAATGTCTGTTGATAACTAAGATTCTCGATAATTGCATGTGTTTCCAAGACTTTTGGACCTTGAGGTGCTAAATTGAAAACATGAATAACTTTTTCACTCTTTTCCAGGCATATAAAGTCATCATTAATTTATGCCCATATAAGTCATTTTTAATATCTTCCAGGAATTTAAAATCCATTTTCCAGGCATATAAAGTTATCTAAAGCAAAGTAAATTGTTCCGGGCCATTGGAGTCCTCTTTCCAGTCAAATAATATCAATTGATATTAGTTTGACCTTATTCTGACTTCTGGAATCCCTTTTCCAGGTAGTTGAAGTAATTTTGAATTTTTTCCAGGCAGTTGAAGTCAATTTTCCAGAGACTTGAAGCTATTTTTAATTTCTTCAAAGCGGTTTAATTTTTTTTTCCAGGCGGTTAAAGTGTTTTTTTCTAAACAATTGAATAATTTTTCCAGTTATAAAAGGGAATTTTTAATTTATTCCAGGCAGTTAAAGTTGTCTTTCTAAAAGATTAAATTGATTTTTAACCTCTTTCCCTGAAAGTCCCTTTTCCAGGCGATTGATGTGTAATTGAATACCTTCTGTCTAAGTCATTTTCAACATTTTCCAGGAAATTGAAGCCCCTTTTCCAGGCAGTTGAAGTCGATTTTCTAAAGAATTTGAGTCATTTTAATCTTATTCCAGGCAGTTAAAGTTAATTTTCCTAACTGAAGTAAAATTTAGCTTGTTCCAAAAAGTTGAAGTATTTTTCCAGGCAATTGAGTCCTTTCCGATTTTTTTCAAAACATATAATAAAATCATCTTTAATTTATTCTAAGCAGTTACAATTCTCTTTCCAGGCAATTGAAGTCGTTTTTAACTCCTTCCAGGAAGTTGTGGGGTCCTTCTTCTTTAACTGCTTGGAAAAGGTCAAAATTGAACCTCTTAGAAGAAGTTCAATTTTTTTGGTTCAAGCATTTGAAAAAGGCCTTCAACTTCCTGGAAAGAGATTGAAAAGTGCTTCAAATGTTTGAAAACGGGACATTATTTGACTGGAAAATATTAAAATTGTCATCGATTATCTGGAAAGGAGACTTTAAATGTTTGGAAGAGAAACTTCAACTCCCCGGAATGAATTAAAAATGACTTCAATTGCCTGGAAAAGGGCTTTATTCACTTGGATGAAGTTGAAGAGAGATTGGAAAACAATTGCCTGGAAAAAGGATATCAACTGTTTGGAAGACTTTCAACAGCTTGGAAGAGTCAAAAATAATTTTTTTGTCTGGATAAGAGTTCAACTGCCTGGAAGAAGTTAAAAATTACTTCAATTTTTTTGTTAAATTGACTTTACCTGCTTAGAAAAGTGACTTCTTCAACTTTCCGAAAAAGCCTAAAATTGACATTAGCAGTTGCCTGGAAGAACTTCAATTGCTTAAAAATGAAAATGCAATTGTCTGGACGAAGAGAACTATTTATTTAATAATTTGGAAAATTGACTTCCACTGCCTGGAAAAGAGTTTTCGAGTTCCTGGAAAAGGTTAAATATGACTTTAGACCCCTGGAAAAGGATAAAAAATAAATATTTGCTTGCCTGGAAAAAGACTGTAACTGCCTGGAAATACTTCAATTGTTTGAAACAAAGATTTCAACTGCCTTAAAAAAGTTAAAACTGACATGAATTGATTGGAAAAAAAAAACCTGGATAAGGAACTTCAACGTCCTGGAGAAATTTCAATAACTTTATATACCTGGAAGGGTAAAAAAAGTCATTTAATTGGCCAAAAAACGAACTTCAACTAGCTTGGATAAGGTTAAAAAAGACTTCAAATTTTTTTTGGAAAATCGGCTCCAACTGCCTGGAACAGCTTAAAAAGCATTCAAATGCCTAAAAATAATATCTGAATTGGTTGGAAGAAGTACGAATTAACTATGATCGCCTAAAAAAGGGGTGTCAACTGTTGGGAAATTGACTCTAATATCTGGAAAAGAGTCTTCAGTTGTCCAGAAAAAGAACTTTAACGCTCTGAGAACAAAACGAAGATTGCCTGGAAAAAGGACTTCAACTGTTTTGGAAAACGTTAAAAATGACTTAAATAAAGATTCGTAAATGTCCTCAGGACCGAACTTTTGAACTTGAAGCACCGTCACTTGTTTCGTCTTCTATGGCATTTTTATCGATCACCTTCAACTGTTTTTTGTTCTCACATACAGGCACCATATCGAGCCAATTACAGCATCAAGTAGCCATCGAAAGTGGCCGAGGTTAAATAAAAGGCAACCCACTTAATATTTCATGCAGTGTATGTATATATATACATTAAACCCGACGAGATCGTCGAGGCGATAATTTCGGAATTTTATTAGGCAACGTTGGCGATTTGTTTGGATTTATTTCGAATTGATTTATGGACGTATTTGCCACGAGAGGTGGTTGGATGGATAATAATATTATGGATTTTTTGAATTGAATTGTTCCCTACGAGGCAGGGAGGTTAGAAAAAATGTGAAACGACGACAGTCATCATCAACAGTCGAGTATAGTGCTGCAGACGGACAAAAATGGCGAAACAAGCGACGACGCGACGTACGGTCGGGATGATCGTAAATAAGCGACCGGGCGAAGATGGCAACGCGTGGGCAAAACATAAGAGCATCGCGGCCCTAAATCATGCCACACTCTCGGTTCCCATAAACCACCACCGCACGCAAAATTATTATCAAAGAGGAGGTTTTTAGTTACTTGTTGTTATGTAGGATCGCGTTCGTCGAGTGAGAATTGTTTCAAATGAAAGTCATTAGAATGGGAAAAATTGACAGTATAAAACGGACAAATGAAAACCTGCTTAGTTCCGGGCACACAGTCAATTGTTTAAAAAAATTGTTTGATGATAACGACTTCTTGTTTATTGGTCGAAACTCATTGTGACTTTTTGTGCTTGTAACTAATAAGACAATTTCCATGATTCAGGAACAATTCCAGTACTAAGGGATCGATTAATCACATCTAAGAGACGACCAACAACGGCACAAATAAATAAACTTTTAAGAATTTGTTTCATTGTTGCCATATATATGATGTCAAATTAAAAAAAGCATTATAAGGAAAGACCCTTTTGACACACATGAACTCACATTATTTATTAACGTTTATACTAAGTAAATGTTTATAACGTAACTGTTTGGAATAATAAGAACATTTTGACGTCTAACAGAAAACAACTTAATGTGCTTGAAGACCCTTGTCTCGCGTAAAGTGTTAACGATACAAAACAATTATTGACAACACAACAACCGATGTCCCCCCGATGATTATTAGCATAACTCGACGTTATAGTAGTCTAGACGGTCATAAAATCGCCGGTATATAAATTAAAATATTTATTTCGTTATGAACAGGGTGATAATAGAAGTTGTCGAGAAAAAAAACACAAAAAAACCGTCGGAGATGGAGCCCACCGAGCGATCAACCGTGAGCGGATTATGAGCAATTATCGAAATACTTTGTCATGTCAAAGGGGATTTTTATCAACTGTTTTATCTACTGTGAAAATTATTATCGAGAGAGAGCATCGAGATAATTATTATCGACTTTTTCGTTAATTAGTTGGGCAGGAGGAGGGTGGTCCGTTATCGGGAGACCAGTAGAAATGTTCCTTAATTTTGATCAGTAGAAAGTTTTTTAAATACAATTCGAGTCGAAATAACCATTGAAGATTGTTGAGCAGTTGCTCCGACAACGCTACTCACCGCGTTATATTTCTTACAACCTTTGAGTCTACGGTTTTTGGGGTATCATGCTTCACAGAAACATGATTTGATTATAAGGGCTCCGCTCGAATCTAAGTGTGTGTTAATATTTAAATAAACTCCAAATACAAAATTTCAATCAAATCAGACCCATAGGAAAAATGTGTTGGTAGTCACATGACCCTAAAACCCAATATTTTAAAAATTTGTAAAAAATTAATAATTATACCCTAAACTAAACCCAAATACCAAATTTCATTCAAATCGGGCAAATACCAAAAAAGTTTAAAAAAAAAATTACCACGTAAAATAATAATACCCATTAAATCCCTTAGATTAGATTTTTTTTTTATCATTAGGACCCACTGTGTTGTAATTTTTGTCTAGCAAAATGCCTTGTATCGGTCCACTGGGTCGCATGAATATAATAATAATACACGGCAAATGCTAAAACGTCAAACGTTGCCGAATTATCACGGCTAAAAGAACCCGATTTGGTAAAAGATATGCACATATTCGGATTCTCCAAAGTCTCTTGAATAATTCCGTACCAATTTCAGGAAGTTCTGAGCTATTTTAAGCAATTTATCAATGAAATTAGGAAGCAAGTCCGAGCCGATTCGTCCACGTTGACGCCATGTTGTCAAAAGTTAGCATTAAAATCGCGCGTAGACGTCAAAATCAATCATTTTCAGACGATGATTTCGGGTATAAAAAAATGTTTTTACCTTATGATTTGTACATGGAAAAATAGTATAAAGCCTTGGGAACAGATTAACATCAATTCTGGACCGACTCCAATCGGTTTTAGCAGTTAAATTTCGATTATAAAAAGGGTCTTTTTTCGGCGAAAATCAGCTCACAGGGTATAATAAGTAATATGGTCTAACACCCAACAAGTGCGCGTCTCCATGGCAACGAAAACGACGAAAAAAGACCCTTTTTATAATCGAAATTTAACTACTAAAATCGATTGGAATCGGTCCAGAATTGATGTTAATCTGTTCCCAAGGCTTTATACTATTTTTCCATGTACAAATCATAAGGTAAAAACCTTTTTTTATGCCCGAAATCATCGTCTGAAAATGGTCGATTTTGACGTTTATGCCCAATTTTAATGGCGGTTATAACAACATGGCGTCAACGTAGATGAATCGGCGGCTCGAACTTGCTTCCTAATTTCATCGATAAAATGCTTAAAATAGCTCAGAACTTCCTGAAATTGGTCTTAAATTATTCAAGAGACTCTGAAGACTCCGAATATGTGCATATCTTTTACCAAATCGGGTTCTTTAAGCCGTGATAATTCGGCAACTTTTGACGTTTTAGCATTTGCCGTGTATTATTATAATGCTCATGCGACACAGTGGTCTATACAAAGCATTTTGCTAGACAAAAATTACAACACAGTGGGTCCTAATGATAAAAAAAAAATCTAATCTAAGGGATTTAATGGGTATTATTATTTTATGTGGTAATTTTGGTATTTGCCCGATTTGAATGAAATTTGGTATTTAGAGTTTATTTAGGAAACAATTATGGATTTTTAGCAAATTTTTGAAGTATTTCACTTTTCAATTACTTATACACAGCAGGGAAAACTTTGCACACTGTGTTTTTATCAAATCAATCTTTTTTAATGGTATTTTTTTGATTTCCCTAATTTCTTGCAAAAAAACGTTTTTTATTAACACTACCCTTACACCCCCCACCCACCCCACACAACTTTCCAGTTAGAAATTCTTTTCAAAAATCATTGTTTTCCCAAAATAATACGCATGAATAACAACTGCTTTCATCGTTAACATCTAATTTAATAACATTCTGTATATATTAATAATTAATTTAATACTTCTCACTGAAAGCCGTAGCTCATTTCGAGTTCTTGGCAAGCGCACGCACCTTACCCAGTTAAAACAGGTAAAATTCGTCTCGAAATTAAATATTTACCCTTAAAAGCACTCGCTAAAATCCTTATCAGTACATCGGCACCGCACCTTATGGTTCCTTCGGCCCTTATCAATTTATTCTTTCGGGGTTACTGTTGTGCCCACAGGTAATTTGGGTTAAGAAGAAAAGGTACCTACCGGGCAAATATTGATATTGATTGAATCAATAATCGTGTAAGTGGTGAAGCAAATGAACTGTACGTTTCTTGAGACCCTCGTAAAAACCCTGAAAGGCCATTGTACTTAATAAAAAAAAATAGTGAAGTTTTACTCATTAATTTTTGATTGGTGCAACTTTCACTCTACAGTAATGAGTAAATTGTAAATAAGACAAGAGCAAAGAGTGCTTTATTGTAATATGCTTTGAGTAATAAATAATGAGTGATCTTACTCAGCTTTGAGTCATTATTTTTATTTAACTGCGATAATTTTTTACTCATATTGGAATAATTGAAAAAATTTAAATTTGATAAATATAGATAGTATATACTCATATATCAATTCTTTGGATCAATATTAAGAAATAGACGCTATTTTTTTAAATTATATTACATGCCCTATGTGGGCACATTACATTATGTAAAATCCCATAAACAGACTAAATGTTTGTTAATAAGAGATAATAAAAATTATAATTATATCTTATGCACCTTGACCAGTTCGGCCATGGGGTCTTGGATGCGGCGCGCTAAGGAAACTGGGGAAGAAACAGGAAAAGTGAAAGTTTGTGATGAGTTTTACTGGAAAACGGTTGGATTTAGGGGGAAACTTGTAGAAGTTTTTTTTGTGAAGAGACTCATTGGCTTTCATATGAAACTTAAATAAATAAAATCGGTCAAGGAGTTTTCGAGATATTTGGATTTTTGTAAAGCATTCGACTGCATCAACAATTTTTTGAATTCATGCAAAAACTCCTCAATAACTCCAAAACTGCTGGAGTTACAAGGAAACCTGTAGAGGCTTTTTTTGTGAAGAGACTCGTTGGCTTTCATATGAAACTTAAATAAATAAAATCGGTCAAGGAGTTTTCGAGATATTTGGATTTTTGTAAAGCCTTCGACTGAATCAACAATTTTTTCAATTCATGCAAAAACTCCTCAATAACTCAAAAACTGCTGGAGTTACAAGGAAACTTGTAGAGGCCTTTTTTATGAAGAAACTTATTGGCTTTCGTATGAAATAAAAATGAATAAAATCGGTCAAGGAGTTTTCGAGATATTTGGATTTTTGTAAAGTCTTCGAGTGAATCAACAATTTTTTCAATTCATGCAAAAACTCCTCAATAACTCAAAAATTACAGGAGTTACAAGGAAACCTGTAGAGGCTTTTTTTGTGAAGAGACTCATTGGCTTTCATATGAAACTTAAATAAATAAAATCGGTCAAGGAGTTTTCGAGATATTTGGATTTTTGTAAAGCCTTCGACTGCATCAACAATTTTTTCAATTCATGCAAAAACTCCTCAATAACTCAAAAACTACAGGAGTCACAAGGAAACTTGTAGAGGCTTTTTTTGTAAAGAGACTCATTGGCTTTCATATGAAACTTAAATAAATAAAATCGGTCAAGGAGTTTCCGAGATATTTGAATTTTTGTAAAGCCTTCGACTGCATCAACAATTTTTTCAATTCATGCAAAAACTCCTCAATAACTCAAAAACTACAGGAGTCACAAGGAAACCTGTAGAGGCTTTTTTTGTGAAGAGACTCATTGGCTTTCATATGAAACTTAAATAAATAAAATCGGTCAAGGAGTTTTCGAGATATTTGGATTTTTGTAAAGCATTCGACTGCATCAACAATTTTTTGAATTCATGCAAAAACTCCTCAATAACTCCAAAACTGCTGAAGTTACAAGGAAACTTGTAGAGGCCTTTTTTATAAAAAAACTCATTGGCTTTCGTATGAAATAAAAATGAATAAAATCGGTCAAGGAGTTTTCGAGATATTTGGATTTTTGTAAAGCCTTCGACTGAATCAACAATTTTTTCATTCATGCAAAAACACCTTAATAACTCAAAAACTGCTGGAGTTACAAGGAAACCTGTAGAGGCCTTTTTTATGAAGAGACTCATTGGCTTTCATATGAAACTTAAATAAATAAAATCGGTCAAGGAGTTTTCGAGATATTTGGATTTTTGTAAAGCCTTCGACTGCATCAACAATTTTTTCAATTCATGCAAAAACTGATTAAAAATTTTACTTTATTTTATGAGCTCGCTTTTTAGGGAAATAAAATGGTTTTTATTTTTTGAAGCGAAAACCATGCGTGGCACAAAAAAAAATCAAGAGATCAAACTTGCCAGAAAATGATCGGGGATTTCAAAAATAATTTTTATTTTAAGAAAAAGCAGTGGCGTAGTATTTTTTTCACTAAAAATATTCAATAGAAGACTTGTCGGGACGCCACTGGCGGAAAAAAAAAATTTTTTACACATCAAAAAATGCATCTTGAGGCATAGAATACATGTACCAAATTTCATAAAAATATCTTTAATATTGTTTAAGTTATTATTAAAAAACTGTCTTTTTTTTTAAAGTTTAACACCCTGTATCTCAAAAGTTAAGACATTCAAGAGAAATATTCATAGGAGCTTTTTTTCTTAAAATAGGTCCAAAAATCACCCCCTTAAGGAAAACCCCGTATATTTAACTTGGGGCGGCAGATTTAAGTAAAATAATAAATAAGTACCGTAAACCGGGGTGACAAACTAGTAACCCTGGGTAACTTTGTCACGTCCAGTAGCGCGCCCTTGTTTTTTTTTATGAAGGGAAAAATGTGCGGCTGCAATTTAAAACATAATGATTCGTTACGTTCTCGACACCTTCTTCACCCCCGTAAGTAAAAACGCGGTGGGTGGCGACCCTTTAACCTGTCACATCGCGTTTCGCCCTTTTTTCTTCCTGAATTTATGTGACGTTTTGCGGTGCCACCAGATCCCGCTACCGGGCGTATCGCGTCACCATCTTCGACCGATGATGAAACGCGATAGTTCGGGTGATTAGGGGCCCACCCCCTGGGGGGGCTAAATTTTCGTAAATTATCTCTCTAGGTGAAATTTAATACTTTTTCTTTTGTTTTGTTTCTGTTCCTGTCATAGAGAGTTAATTGAGTGAGAGGCAGCGTATCTACTCACGCAGAAATAATAACAATAAGTCACTTATTTTGTTGATGGGTATTGCATTAGTAAAAACGGTAAAAATCAATTTAGACAATAATTTCTACCAGTGGCGTCGGTAAGGAGTTGTAACTGCCTGGAATTCTTATTTTATGACTGTTATTTTCCATTTTAGACTCTATAAATACATTTGAATTTGAAGCTGGTGCTGGATGACTCTATCTACATTGAATCCTTGTTTGGGTGGTACCTTCTCGCATAATTCAGTTGTTTCTTGTAAGAGTGGGAACCCCATTAAGAGCCCGAAAAACCGGGTTCCGTTAGAGTCGTTTCACTTTATAATCGAACACACACGCTCAACGTCGGTTAAGAAAGAAATAAAAGCGAAATAATCGTCGTCCCATAAACCGGAAAAACCGTTAAATCGAGAGAGTGAAGACATTTTTCGTGCTGTCGTCTATCGGACGCCCACGACCTCTCGCCGACTATTTTATGAATAATTTTAACAAGTTTTTCGGTTCGTGTTTGTCGAATTTACGGCGGTTTAGTGGAAAATGGACGTGGCATGGCGCGTTCGCTTAGCCTCGAAATTCATTCGATTTATATAATATTACAGTCTTATGGTAACCTTAAGGCCTTAAGAGCCCTCCCCCTAGGAACTTTCGGAGGAGTCTTAATAAGATGAGTGGGACTATTGGTGAATTGCCCTGAAGATGGTCTAGTATGTTAAGCTGAAACGTCTTATATGACATATAAAATTGGAAAAGAGGATGTTGGAGTTTCAGGTTAATAAGTTGAAAGGGGATGTTTTTACAGCCGTTCAAAGTTAGGAAAGAGAAATTTTGAAATTTATTGACTCCGGTCAGAAAAAAATTCACTGCGGGGCTCAGGATGTCCTCAAAGGATTCTAATTTGCCTCAAATCACTGTCGAGACCCTATTTTACTTAGGCAAAAAGTTTCAGGTTAATAAGTTGAAAGGGGATGTTTTTACAGCCCTTCAAAATTAAGAAACCAGATTTTTTTGAATTTTATTGACTCCGGTCAGGAAAAAATTTACTGCGGAGCTCAGGATGCCCTCAAAGGGTTCTAATTTACCTCAAATCACTCTCGAGACCCTATTTTACCTAGATAAAGAAGTTTCAGGTTAATAAGTTAAAAAGGGATGTTTTTACAGCCCTTCAAAATTAAGAAACGAAAAGTTTTGAATTTTATTGACTTCGGTCAGTAAAAAATTTACTGCGGGGCTCAGGATGCCCTCAAAGGGTTCTAATTTACCTCAAATCACTCTTGAGACTCTATTTTACCTAGACAAAAAGTTTCAGGTTATTAAGTTGAAAGGGGATGTTTTTACAGCCCTTCAAAATTAAGAAACCAGATTTTTTTGAATTTTATTGACTTCGGTCAGAAAAAAAATTACTGTGGGGCTCAGGATGCCCTCAAAGAGTTCTAATTTGCCTCAAATCACTCTCGAGACCCTATTTTACCTAGAAAAAGAAGTTTCAGGTTAAGAAGTTAAAAAGGGATGTTTTTACAGCCCTTCAAAATTAAGAAACGAAAAGTTTTGAATTTTATTGACTTCGGTCAGTAAAAAATTTACTGCGGGGCTCAGGATGCCCTCAAAGGGTTCTAATTTACCTCAAATCACTCTTGAGACTCTATTTTACCTAGACAAAAAGTTTTAGGTTAATAATTTGAAAAGGGATGTTTTTACAGCCCGTCAAACTTAAGAAACGATAAGTTTTGAATTTTATTGTCTCTGGTCAGTAAAAAATTTACTGCGGGGCACAGGATGCCCTCAAAGGGTTCTAATTTGCCTCAAATCACTCTTGAGACCCTATTTTACCTAGAAAAAAAAGTTTCAGGTTAATAATTTGAAAAGGGATGTTTTTACAGCCCTTCAAACTTAAGAATCGATAAGTTTTGAATTTTATTGACTCTGGTCAGGAAAAAATTTACTGCGGAGCTCAGGATGCCCTCAAAGGGTTCTAATTTGCCTCAAATCACTCTTGAGACCCTATTTTACCTAGAAAAAAAAGTTTTAGGTTAATAATTTGAAAAGGGATGTTTTTACAGCCCGTCAAACTTAAGAAACGATAAGTTTTGAATTTTATTGTCTCTGGTCAGTAAAAAATTTACTGCGGGGCACAGGATGCCCTCAAAGGGTTCTAATTTGCCTCAAATCACTCTTGAGACCCTATTTTACCTAGAAAAAGAAGTTTCAGGTTAAGAAGTTAAAAAGGGATGTTTTTACAGCCCTTCAAAATTAAGAAACGAAAAGTTTTGAATTTTATTGACTTCGGTCAGTAAAAAATTTACTGCGGGGCTCAGGATGCCCTCAAAGGGTTCTAATTTACCTCAAATCACTCTTGAGACTCTATTTTACCTAGACAAAAAGTTTTAGGTTAATAATTTGAAAAGGGATGTTTTTACAGCCCGTCAAACTTAAGAAACGATAAGTTTTGAATTTTATTGTCTCTGGTCAGTAAAAAATTTACTGCGGGGCACAGGATGCCCTCAAAGGGTTCTAATTTGCCTCAAATCACTCTTGAGACCCTATTTTACCTAGAAAAAAAAGTTTCAGGTTAATAATTTGAAAAGGGATGTTTTTACAGCCCTTCAAACTTAAGAATCGATAAGTTTTGAATTTTATTGACTCTGGTCAGGAAAAAATTTACTGCGGAGCTCAGGATGCCCTCAAAGGGTTCTAATTTGCCTCAAATCACTCTTGAGACCCTATTTTACCTAGAAAAAAAAGTTTTAGGTTAATAATTTGAAAAGGGATGTTTTTACAGCCCGTCAAACTTAAGAAACGATAAGTTTTGAATTTTATTGTCTCTGGTCAGTAAAAAATTTACTGCGGGGCACAGGATGCCCTCAAAGGGTTCTAATTTGCCTCAAATCACTCTTGAGACCCTATTTTACCTAGAAAAAGAAGTTTCAGGTTAAGAAGTTAAAAAGGGATGTCTTTACAGCCCTTCAAAGTTAAGAAACCAGATTTTTTTTGAATTTTATTGACTCCGGTCAGGAAAAAATTTACTGCGGAGCTCAGGATGCCCTCAAAGGGTTCTAATTTACCTCAAATCACTCTCGAGACCCTATTTTACCTAGGCAAAAAATTTCAAATTAATAAGTTGGAAAGGGATGTCTTTACAGCCCTTCAAAGTTAAGAAACCAGATTTTTTTGAATTTTATTGACTCCGGTCAGGAAAAAATTTACTGCGGAGCTCAGGATGCCCTCAAAGGGTTCTAATTTACCTCAAATCACTCTCGAGACCCTATTTTACCTAGATAAAGAAGTTTCAGGTTAATAAGTTAAAAAGGGATGTTTTTACAGCCCTTCAAAATTAAGAAACGAAAAGTTTTGAATTTTATTGACTTCGGTCAGTAAAAAATTTACTGCGGGGCTCAGGATGCCCTCAAAGGGTTCTAATTTACCTCAAATCACTCTTGAGACTCTATTTTACCTAGACAAAAAGTTTCAGGTTATTAAGTTGAAAGGGGATGTTTTTACAGCCCTTCAAAATTAAGAAACCAGATTTTTTTGAATTTTATTGACTTCGGTCAGAAAAAAAATTACTGCGGGGCTCAGGATGCCCTCAAAGGGTTCTAATTTGCCTCAAATCACTCTTGAGACCCTATTTTACCTAGAAAAAAAAGTTTTAGGTTAATAATTTGAAAAGGGATGTTTTTACAGCCCGTCAAACTTAAGAAACGATAAGTTTTGAATTTTATTGTCTCTGGTCAGTAAAAAATTTACTGCGGGGCACAGGATGCCCTCAAAGGGTTCTAATTTGCCTCAAATCACTCTTGATACCCTATTTTACCTAGAAAAAAAAGTTTCAGGTTAATAATTTGAAAAGGGATGTTTTTACAGCCCTTCAAACTTAAGAATCGATAAGTTTTGAATTTTATTGACTCCGGTCAGGAAAAAATTTACTGCGGGGCACAGGATGCCCTCAAAGGGTTCTAATTTACCTCAAATCACTCTTGAGACCCTATTTTACCTAGAAAAAACATTTCAGGTCATTAAGTTAAAAGGGGATGTTTTTACAGCCCTTCAAACTTAAAAAACGATAAGTTTTGAATTTTATTGACTCTGGTCAGGAGAAAATGTACTACGGGGCCCTCAAAGGGTTCTAATTTACCTCAAATCACTCTCGAGACCCTATTTTACCTAAGCAAAAAGTTTCAAGTTAATAAGTTAAAAATGGATGTTTTTACAGCCCTTCAAAGTTGAGGAAGAAGACATTTTTAATTTTTTTGACTCTGACCGGGAGAAAATTAATTCCAGGGCTCAGGGTGCTCTTAAGTCTTTTTAATGTACTTTAAATTACTCTCAAGACACTATTTTACCTTAAACAGGAGGTTTCACATAAATCCCTTCACATGGGAACTTTTTACAGCCCTTTAAAGTTGAGGAAAAAGAATTTTTTAATTTTTTTGACTTTGATCGTGAAAAAATTAATTGCAAGGCTCAGGGTGCCCTTGAGTCCTTTTAATTCATTTCAAATTAATCTAAAAACCCCATTTTACAGTGCAAAGAAGGTTTCACGTTAATACCTTCAAAAGGGACTTTTTTACAGCTCTAGAAAGTTCAGGAAAAATAAATTTTTATTTTTTTTGATCCTGGCCAGAAAAACTCTTACTGCGAAGCCCAAGATGTCCTTAAGCCGTTTTAATTTACCTCAAATCACTCTTAAGACTCCATTCTACCTAAAACAAAAGGTTTTACCTTAATTCCTCAAAAAGGGAACTTTTTACAGCCTCTCAAAGTTGAGGGAAAAGAAATTTTTAATTTTTTTTTTACTTTGACCGGGAAAAAATTAATTCCAAGGCTCAGGGTGCTCTTAAGTCCTTTTAATTTATCTCAAATTACTCTCAAGACACCATTTTACATTAAACAGAAGGTTTCACATAAATCTCTTCACAAGGGAACTTTTTACAGCCTTTCAAAGTTTATGGAAAAAAAACATGATACCTCCTCCAATGGGACTTTTCATCTGTTTAGGTGGGTGCAGACGCCGGTAGACTCTCCTCTCAGAACATGGCCATAATGAAATACGTCCTACAGGGTCTACCCTTAGTGATCCTGCCCTTCACCCTGAATTTCCCCACGGCCATCCAGAAAACGTACAAATACGACCCCAACAAGGGGGTGCCGATCACTGCGAAAAAGCCCGATTAACGTATTGTTATATTTTAAAGTTAAAATAAACGTTTGTTTTTAGTTTAAATGGCGTTTTTGTCTGGAGTTTCTGGAGAAATTGGCAACGTCGCTTATATGGTTCGAAAGGGGATTAAAGGGGCTTCAATTTGATGTATAGAAGTTGTAGGGTTAATAAGGGAAATTAGGGAGTAATCGATGCTGGAAGGTTGGGTTAGGTTTACGAGGAGTGGACCTGGAAAAAACGAGATTATTTCCAAATTCGTTTGAAATTTGGCAACGTTGCTTACATGCCTAGAAAGGAAATGAAATGGGCTTTGAATTGATGGATAAAAGTTGGGGGGTTATGAGGGAAATTAGGGAGTAATCTAACCAGTTCTTTATAAACCACAAAAAATTGACTGATTTTGTCTTGATCTGCCTATATTTCCATGAGATTTCCGTAAACTATAAGTAACTGGTTTAAAGAAAAAAAAACAAATGAAGCAGTAACAGCATAAAAAAAAACGAAAAATTTTCTTTTTCAAATTCAAATCGACCCCGCGTTACCCATCGCATATACGTACGAAACGACCCCCATAAACAAAATAACGACTCACAATAAATAACCGAAATAAAACGGAAATTTTTTCTCTCTTTTTTTGTTTTTTTTTATATTCGATGTTTACGTGAAGAAACAAGAGATTGTGTCCATGTACGGCACAAGAAAGCTTTTATAGACAACGACAATCAGTCTCTCTCGTTCTCTCTCTCTCTCTCTTTTTCTCAAACGTTCGAGGGCGTCTCTCTCTCTCTCTCACTCGCCCGAGGGAGACCCACCAGGTCGAAACCTGAAATCTATAAAATTATTTTATGTTCTCGGCTACTCATGTAGCTGACACTCGCGTTAACAATGTCTTGCTTTATTACATATACAGGGTGTATTAAGTATAAATTATCTTGTGTGCAAGTATTTTCAAAAATAATAAATTAGAAACAACACAGAAGAACCAATACATATTTATTAACAATACATATACAGGGTGTCTCACGACGAATAGACGCGATCGATATCTCGGAAATTAATTTTTCAAATATTTTGAAAATTTGGCAACATGGCACAGTCTCGATGGGGGCCACACAACTAAAATATTTTGACAGTTGTGACGTTTCCGGTTACACCGGAAGTAGGGGTCAACTTCGTTATTTTAAATGGAACACCCTTTGTGTAAAGTATCATGTACGAAATACCGTTGAAAAAAGATTGTTTAAAACAAGTTTTGGTTGTCTTAAACCCTAAAATTCAATACCCATTAAATCCCTTAGATTAGATTTTTTTTTATCATTAGGACCCACTGTGTTGTAATTTTTGTCCAGCAAAATGCCTTGTATAGACCACTGTGTCGCATGAATATTATAATAATACATGAAAAATGCTAAAACGTCAAAACGTTGCGAATTATCACGGCTAAAAGAGCCCGATTTGGTAAAAGATATGCACATATTCGGATTCTTCAGAGTCTTCTGAATAATTCGATACCAATTTCAGGAAGTTCCGAGCTATTTTAAGCATTTTATCAATGAAATTAGGAAGCAAGTCCAAGCCGCCGATTCATCTACGTTGACGCCATGTTGTTATAACCGCCATTAAAATTGTCAATAAACGTCAAAATCAATCATTTTCAGACGATGATTTCGGGTATAAAAGAAAGTTTTTAACTTATGATTTGTACATGGAAAAATAGTATAAAGCCTTAGGAACAGTTTAACATCAATTTTGGACCGATTCCAGTCGGTTTTAGTAGTTAAATTTCGATTATAAAAAGGGTCTTTTTTCGGCGTTTTCGTTGCCATGGAGACGCCGGCCATAACACCGGTCATAGGTGACTCGAACGTCGCTCTTGTGTGGGTAGATTTTTAGCGATTTTTCGTACTTGGGACTTTTTTGAAAAAAAATTACTTTTATGATACTTGTAAAAATAGCGCAAAAATGAAATTTTAGCATGTTATATAAAAATGAATGGCGCATCTGCTCGATTAGTTTTGGTTTTTCTATCACATACCGAGTGCGCACAATTAATTTCCAAAGTCAAAAAATGTTAAAAAATTCATAAATCAAAAACGATTTTACTTAGAAGTACGGTTGAAATTGCAAAATATTCTGCTTGTCACACGCTATAAATCGCTTATAAGCTATTTGACTCTAGAGGGCGCTACTAAAAAGTTATTAACGCTGGAAAAAAAAAAGTGTGAAAAAGGGTATTTTCAACTGAGCACTGCTCACCCTATATAAATGATAGCGTTAAACTTTATACACTGTTTTATTCGGAAAGAATGCAAATTTAATTAATCCAAATGATTTTTTTTTTTTAATTTTGCACCATAAAAATTTTACAGAGAAAAAACTAAAAAAAGTCAATTTTTTAGGGTTTTTTTTGATTTTTCTCCCAAAAAAAAACATTTTTTCAAAAAAAATCCTTAATAAAAATTGTGGTCCTTGATAAAACGCACCTATCTTCTGTGAGTCATTATTTCCGGAAAAACACCGTTAAGCCGTCAGAGGGGCTAGAATATCACACATGTCTGAAACTTTGAGCGTTAAAAAAAAATACTTCCCGTATGCCGAGAATAACCAAAAACTATACAGATAAGGTCCTCATGAACTCTAATCGATCTGTTAAATTTCATAACATTCAAAGAACCGTTGCGACCTGTATCGAATTCCCATTGAAAAAATTGAAAAATTTTTTCAATGGGAATTTTTTGACTTTGAAAGCGTCCTAGTCTTAAACAAAAGAACAAATGAAAATTTATCAACAATCATCTTAAAGCTCTAAATATCTAGATTATAAAAAAGTGAACATCATTTCTCTAGCCCAAATAGAAACAAAGTTATAAGCACTTTTGTCCGCCGAGTCTCGAGGTCCTGCGAAAACTCCCAAAAAGAAGAGTTCCTCCTTAAGAGCTTCGCTCTTATAATACATAAGTCTATAGAAACATTTTGACACCCTGTATATTATTAATTAAAAAAATTGGACTAGTTTAAAGTCTTTTTTAAAAAAATGACTTAAGTCCGTTCACAAAGAGTCAAGATAATGAAATTCATAGTCCAGGAGTGCCTGGAAGAAATAAAATAATTTGTCTCTTATTGGCAAGTGAATATCTTGAGTTCTAGTGGTTGGATTTTTGTAATTATTGATTCTTGAGATACTTTAGGGCTTTTTAAGTGTTTTCTGAAAAAATCATTTAAATCCGTTCATTAGAAGTCAAGATAGTGGAGTTCATAGTCCAGGAGTGCCTGGAAGAAATAAAATAATTTGTTTTTATTCTCCAAGCAATACATCACATATTATTATCGCTAAATTTTTTAGTAAATTATTGGTTATGGTATGACGTGTATCCACTGTATATGGTCCAGGTATATTTATTAAACTGTAGAATTTACGTATATGATACACTATTATAAGAGGGAAATTACGGCATTTAAAAAAAATCATGTAAAACATGTAATTTTTTTAAAAGCTACACGTGTTTCGCTCCTATCGGAGCATCATCAGGTTTAGAGCTACACAGAACACACTACAACTCAACTTTTTAATATCTTTAGGTTCAAAAATACACTTTTTAAATTAAAATTATTGGCATATTTATCAACCGTGTATTTATTAAATTGTAGAATATATGTGGTATATTATATACGATTCTGTTTACACAAGGCATTTAAAACAATTGATAAGGGAAACGTGGACAAAAAATTAACATAACATTAAATTCCTTAACGAATATCACGAGGACATTTTATCCGATATTTATATAGTTGAATTAAACCGAAAATAAACGTTTATTGAACCATCGCGTGTTCACTACCTTAAAATTCCGGGTTATCGAGCTATTGAGGTTTAAAGTAAAGAGCCCTATAACTCAGTTATCTTCAACATTAGAGTCATACAATAAAAACAATTTTTATTTAGCATTCAATTTCCTAGCAATTAAACATATTTATTACAAAGTGTCCCAAAAAAATTTAATCATTTCCATGAAATTTCCTCTTCAAAGTGCTTAGGTAGTACGACCATAAATAACGTAATTACCCCTGTACAGTCCGGGTGAAAAATAGCCCCCGATGAGACGTCTTAAGCATGCCATCGATCACAGGGCGGGGGCCCACCGGCTTATTAGATTAACTTAATCTGTTCTTGTCCGCGGTTTCTTTGGATGCACTTTACCTGTACCCCCCCCCTGCACTGTACCGATACCATCTTTAGCTCTTTACCAATTACGCTCCTACTGCGGTTCGCACGCATCATCATCTGCATACCGTTTACAATTGCGCTTTATGGGAATTTTGTGATTTAGAAAAATGCCCCGTGTGAGAAATATAGGTACTCCGGGTATATTGTGCCCCAGGAGTGATTTATTGATATTATTATTATTAATAATGTTATCGCCAGGTGGTAGAAGTTTATTTATGTGCGAATGAGGCCTACTGTGCATTAACGTTAAAATAGGGGTACGTACAGCCATGAAATATTATATTATTTTTTTTTTTAAATCTATAGGTCCAATAAAATATGGTTCGTATAAAAGTTGTTTAAATTAATAAGGGCTATCCATCGAAAAAAAATTTGATTTATTTTGTATACATGAAAAACATGTTTTTCAAAAAAACTGCAATTTTCTCTAAATCTATGGGCAACTTTTAGGTTTTTTAACATAAAAAAAATGCTCTCTTTAAAGACATACCTATTAAAAAGTATTTTTCATGTTTTTTTTTCGAAATATGAACGGAAAAGAAGCTATTCGCATATTTTCAGTTTTTGTCTGGGAAATTTGAAATATTTCAAAACTTGACCAAACCCATTTTTTTGTTATCATATTAAGAAGAAATAATAAAAAAATTGTATCTTCCATAAAAAACCCAAATACCAAATTTTATTCAAATCGGGCAAAAACAAAAAAAATTACCA
The DNA here is from genome assembly GCF_022605725.1 of Anthonomus grandis grandis. Lineage (NCBI taxonomy): Eukaryota > Metazoa > Arthropoda > Insecta > Coleoptera > Curculionidae > Anthonomus > Anthonomus grandis. The sequence continues at coordinate 13,505,609 of NC_065563.1, read as the reverse complement.
CATAAAATAATAATACCCATTAAATCCCTTAGATTAGATTTTTTTTTTATCATTAGGACCCACTGTGTTGTAATTTTTGTCTAGCCAAATGCCTTGTATAGACCACTGTGTCGCATGAATATTATAATAATACACGGCAAATACTAAAACGTCAAACGTTGCCGAATTATCACGGCTAAAAGAACCCGATTTGGTAAATGACATGCACATATTCGGATTCTCCAGAGTTTCTTGAATAATTTAAGACCAATTTCAGGAAGTTCTGAGCTATTTTAAGCATTTTATCAATGAAATTAGGAAGCAAGTCCGAGCCGCCGATTCATCTACGTTGACGCCATGTTGTCATAACCGCCATTAAAATTGGGCATAAACGTCAAAATCGCCCACTTTCAGACGATGATTTTGGGCATAAAAAAAGGTTTTTGCCTTATGATTTGTACATGGAAGAATAGTATAAAGCCTTAGGAACAGTTTAACATCAATTCTGGACCGGTTCCAATCGGTTTTAGTAGTTAAATTTCGATTATAAAAAGGGTCTTTTTTCGGCGAAAATCGCCGTTTTCGTTACCATGGAGACGCCGGCCATAACACCGGTCATAGGTGACTCGAACGTTGCTCTTGTGTGGATAGATTTTTAGGGATTTTTCGTACTTGGGACTTTTTTGAAAAAAAATTACTTTTAAGGTACTTGTAAAAATAGCGAAAAAATTAAATTTTAATATGTTATAGTAAAATAAACGGCGCATCTGCTCGATTGGTTTTGGTTTATCTATAACTTACAGGGTGCTCACAATTAATTTCCAAAGTTAAAAAATTCATAACTCAAAAACGGTTTTACTTAGAAGTACGGTTAATATTGCAAAACGTTCTTCTTGTAACACGCTACAAACAGCCCATAAGCCATTTGGCTCTAGGGGGCGCCACTAAAAAGTTATTAGGGCTGGAAAAAAAAAGTGTAAAAAAGGGTATTTTTGACTGAGCACTGCTCACCCTGTATAAATGATAGCGTCAAATTTAATACGCCGTTTTATTTAGAAAGAATGGAGGTGTAATTAATCTAAATGAAATTTTTCTAAATTTTGTACCATAAAAATTTTATCCCGAAAAAACTAAAAAAAATCAATTTTTTGAGGTTTTTTTGATTTTTCTCCCAAAAGAAACTATTTTTTGAAAAAAATTTCTTAATAAAATTTGTAGCTCCCATCAAGGCGAACATATCTTCTGTGAGTCAATATTTCCGGAAAGATACTGTTAAACCGTCAGAGGAGCTAGAAGATCACACGTGTCTAAAACTTTAGACGTTAAAAAAAAATACTTCTCGTATGCCGAGAATAACCAAAAACTATACCGCACTGCCTCACGTAAACTTTAATCGATCTGTAGAGTTTCATAATATTCGAAGAACCGTTGCGATCTGTATCGCATCAAGACTGGAAAAATTAGACAAAAATTTTTTTGACTTTAAAAGCATCCTAGTCCTAAACAAATGAAAATTTTTAAATAATCATATTGTAGCCTTATATTTCTTGAATATAAAAAGTTAAACATCTTTTCTCTAACCTAAATACAACCGAAGTTATAAGCACTTTTGTCCGGCGGGTCCGAATTTTATGCGAAAACTCCCCTGCGGGAGAGCCCCTCGAAATCTTATGTTTTTTCTTATGGCAATAAATGCATTTCGAAACCCACGCAATTTTTCCTATTACTTAATTATTTGTACTTAAATTAGGACAATTTAAACATTTATTAGTGATGCGAGGCCTCTGGCTACGCATAAGAGCTTTTTAGTACAATTTTATTGTAAATTTGTACTAATTAATATATTTAGTACAAATCTAATATAAATATGTACTATTTAAAAAATTGTACTAAAAACGCCTTGTGCGTGGCCAGAGGCCTCGCACCACCACGCAATTCTTCTTTTTACTGAATTATTTGTACTTAAATTAGGACAAATTAAAAATTTCTTAGTGATGCGAGGCCTTTGGCCACGCATAAGAGCTTTATAGTACAATTTTATTATAAATTTATACTAATTAATATATTTAGTACAATCCTAATATAAATATGTACTATTTAAAATATTGTACAAAAACGCCTTGTGCGTGGCCAGAGGCCTCGCACCACCACGCAATTCTTCTTATTACTTAATTATTTGTACTTAAATTAGGAATATTTAGACATTTCTTAGTGATGCGAGGCCTTTGGCCACGCATAAGAGCTTTTTTGGACAATTTTTTTATAAATTTACACTATATAATTATATTTAGTACAATCCTAATATAAAAATGTACTATTTAAAATATTGTACTAAAAGCGCCTTGTGCGTGGCCAGAGGCCTCGCACCACCACGCAATTTTTCTTATTACTGAAGTATTTGTATTTAAATTAGGAATATTTAGAAATTTCTTAGTGATGCGAGGCCTCTGGCCACGCATAAGAGCTTTTTTGGACAATTTTTTTATAAATTTATATTAATTATATTTAGTACAATCCTAATATAAATATGTACTATTTAAAAAAATTGTACTAAAAACGCCTTGTGCGTGGCCAGAGGCCTCGCACCACCACGCAAATTTTCTTATTACTGAATTATTGTACTTAAATTAGGAATATTTAGAAATTTCTTAGTGATGCGAGGCCTTTGGCCACGCATAAGAGCTTTTTTGTACAATTTTTTTATAAATTTACACTATATAATTATATTTAGTACAATCCTAATATACATATGTACTATTTAAAAAATTGTACTAAAAACGCTTTGTGCGTGGCCAGAGGCCTCGCACCACCACGCAATTCTTCTTATTACTTAATTTTTTGTACTTAAATTAGGAATATTTAGACATTTCTTAGTGATGCGAGGCCTCTGGCCACGCATAAAACGGTTTTAGTACAATTTTATTATAAATTTAAACTAATTAATATATTTAGTACAATTCTAATATAAATATGTACTATTTAAAATATTGTACTAAAATCACCTTGTGCGTGGCCAGAGGCCTCGCACCACCACGCAATTCTATTTATTACTGAATTATTTGTACTTAAATTAGAAATATTTAGACATTTCTTAGTGATGCGAGGCCTTTGGCCACGCATAAGAGCTTTTTTGTACAATTTTTTTATAAATTTACACTATATAATTATATTTAGTACAATCCTAATATACATATGTACTATTTAAAAAATTGTACTAAAAACGCCTTGTGCGTGGCCAGAGGCCTCGCACCACCACGCAATTCTATTTATTACTGAATTATTTGTACCTAAATTAGAAGTATTTAGACATTTCTTAGTGATGCGAGGCCTCTGGCCACGCATAAAACGGTTTTAGTACAATTTTATTATAAATTTAAACTAATTAATATATTTAGTACAATTCTAATATAAATATGTACTATTTAAAATATTGTACTAAAATCACCTTGTGCGTGGCCAGAGGCCTCGCACCACCACGCAATTCTATTTATTACTGAATTATTTGTACTTAAATTAGAAATATTTAGACATTTCTTAGTGATGCGAGGCCTTTGGCCACGCATAAGAGCTTTTTAGTACAATTTTATTATAAATTTATGCTAGTTTATGTAGTACAATTTTAATATAAATTTGTACTATTTAAAAATTTGTAATACAAACACAATTTCTCCAATTATCTTAATATTTGTACTAAAACTAAGACAAATTAAAAATTTTTTAGTGATGCGAGGCCTCTGGCCACGCATAAGAGCTTTTTAGTACAATTTTGTTATAAATTTATACTAATTATTATATTTAGTACAATCCTAATATAATTATGTACTATTTAAAAAATTGTACTAAAAACGCCTTGTGCGAGGCCAGAGGCCTCGCACCACCACGCAATTTTTCTTTTTACTGAATTATTTGTACTTAAATTAGGAATATTTAGAAATTTCTTAGTGATGCGAGGCCTCTGGCCACGCATAAGAGCTTTTTTGGACAATTTTTTTATAAATTTATATTAATTATATTTAGTACAATCCTAATATAAATATGTACTATTTAAAAAAATTGTACTAAAAACGCCTTGTGCGTGGCCAGAGGCCTCGCACCACCACGCAATTCTATTTATTACTGAATTATTTGTACCTAAATTAGAAGTATTTAGACATTTCTTAGTGATGCGAGGCCTTTGGCCACGCATAAAACGGTTTTAGTACAATTTTTAAAAGATTTCTTGAAGAGCAAAATGTACTGAATATTGAAAGAACTTTGTACCTATTCAAAATTTGTACACCTTGGGCTTGACCCCCATCAAGTGTTCCTCATCATCATATTTGTACTTAAATTAGGACAATTTAGACATTTCTTAGCGACGCATAAGGCGTTTTTAGTACAATTTTTGAAAAAACTCTTTTGAAGAGTAAAATATACAAGATCCCACCTTGTGCGTGGCTATACTTTTCCTCACATCATCATCATGCAATTTTCTTCAATATTTTTACTATTTTTTTGTGAACAGTTTCTGAATATCGACCCGTAGTTCCTAAACTGTGCCTCCTGCCAAAAAAACTGTTCCTACCTTTTTTAATGCGAATTAAATTTCACACCATTTGAGCTTGTTTTCGTTTGTTTATCCCCAGTAGATCCTCAGATATAGCGATTTAAAAGTTCGAAAATTCAACTGTTTTTTTGTACTTTTTCCAAACGTTTATAAATTAATAACGAGTTCAATTTTTATCAAGTGCCACTGCTAGAAACAGTTGTTATGTATGTTACATTAATATCATAAAGTGACCCTGTTTGGCAACTGTTTCTCTCAAGAAGCAGTAAAGTTTCCATATAAGCCATTAACGCTTTGTCCGTCTACCTGATTAATCATCGTTTTCCAAAGAAGAAGAAGAAGAAGAAGAAGAAGAAGAAGGCCTTCACGGCCCGCTTTTTAATTACGCATATAATAAGGCCCATAAAAAGTAAATCAAAATAAACGAATAAATTATGAAATTTTTAATTGCGCGCACAGTAGGCGACCGGCCGTATATCTTCTGTTTTGAATGAATTTTTATGGTGTAGTAGGGCCGAATTTATTATAATCGGAATTCACTTTTTCGCTTCTATACCGCCACGATCCGCTTTTCGACTTTTTAAATTATTTAAATGTGCCCGGAACGGTTTTTTGTTATAAGGGTCTTAGACTGTTGCCTTTTGTTTTTCTTGGGTATAGACGCCGATCCTCGACTGTTTTCTTTTTAATGAAGCGATGAGATAAAAACGTTTAATCAGACACCGTAAATTTTATTTGTTAAATTAGAACTTCATAATAATCCTTATAGATTCAGTAAGATTTCCTTGTTGAGGATCGAATGGATAAAACACCCTGTATTATACAAAAACACACACAAAAAAAAAAAGACGATCGTGTGACATTCTCATGACGTTCATTTGTTACTGCAAACTACCACCACCCGGTGGCAGCTAAAAGGTTCTTCTTAATGGAGTAACCAAAGTGTCACTAATCCCTTAGAAGTTTGACGATAATTTAAATGACAGGGGGTCTCGTTATAAAGAGATTAAACGGGGGATGCCCTCAGGGTCAAAATGCGCCAACTGGTTGTTTAATCCCGAAATTGCGGGTTTTACACTGCAAATTTAGAGGGAAACACATATGCAGTAAAGGGGTATTAAGGATATTTATAGGAAATTTAACGTTCTATAAAAGATGGTTAAAGTACATTTTTTATGGAAGGTTAGTTAACCACGTTTTAGAGAATAAAGACTCGATGTTAAAGTTTTTATATTTTTTTTAAATTTTGATACTTTTAATTAAAAAAAAAAAAAAAATTATTTTTGTATATTTTTTTTAATTTTATTTTTTTTTTAATTATTTTTAACATTTTTTTTTTAATTTAGATATTTTTAATTTTTTTTATTTATTATTTTCAAAATTTTTTTTTCAATTTTGTTTTTTTTTTAATTATTAAAAAAATTTTTTTTTTATTTTTATATATTTTTTTTTATTTTTTTATTATTTAAAAAAATTTTTTTTTTTATTTTTATATAATATTTTTAATTTTGATTTTTCTTTCTACTATCTTACTAATTTTTTTTTTATAATGTTGGTATTTTTAATTTAAAATTTTTTTTTTTCTTTTAATTTTGATATTTTAAATATTTTTGTTTATTATTTTTGAAAAATTTTTTTTTAGTTTTGGTATTTTTAGTTTTTTTTATTTATTTTTTAAAAAGAAAAATTTTTTTTTTTTAATTTTTATATATTTTTTTTAATTTTGATACTTTTAATTAAAAAAAAAAAAATTATTTTTGTATATTTTTTAAATTTTTTATTTAAAAAAAATCTTTTTTTTATTTTTATATAATTTTTTTAATTTTGATTTTTTTTATTTATTATTTAAAAAAAAAAGAATAATTTTTATATATTTTTTTTATTTTTTTTTATGCCTCGACTGCCTTGGCTCAAATAACTTTGCACTGATGAGGCCTAATGATCCGAAACTTTCACAATCAGTAGTCACTATACCAAGCTAGCTCTCCTATAAATTTTGCTGTTCTAGCTTAATTAGCTTTTGAGTTATTTAATCTTAAACTTCAAAAAGTAAAATTAATAAATTATTAAGAAAGTATAGGTGCCTCGACTGCCTTGGCTCAAATAACTTTTTACTGATGAGGCCTAATGATCCGAAACTTTCACAATCAGTAGTCACTATACCAAGCTAGCTCTCCTATAAATTTCGCTGTTCTAGCTTAATTAGCTTTTGAGTTATTTAATCTTAAACTTCAAAAAGTAAAATTAATAAATTATTAAGAAAGTATAGGTGCCTCGACTGCCTTGGCTCAAATAACTTTTTACTGATGAGGCCTAATGATCCGAAACTTTCACAATCAGTAGTCACTATACCAAGCTAGCTCTCCTATAAATTTCGCTGTTCTAGCTTAATTAGCTTTTGAGTTATTTAATCTTAAACTTCAAAAAGTAAAATTAATAAATTATTAAGAAAGTATAGGTGCCCCGACTGCCTTGGCTTAAATAACTTTTTACTGATGAGACCTAATGATCCGAAACTTTCACGAGCAGTAGTCAATATACCAAGCTAGCTTTCCTATAAATTTAGCTATTTTAGCTTAATTATTTCTTGATTTATTCAAGCTTAAACTTTAAAAAGCAAAATTATTAAATTACAGAAAAAAATTAATTCAGAAAGTCTAAGTGCCTCGACTGCCTTGGCTCAAATAACTTTTTACTGATGAGGCCTAATGATCCGAAACTTTCACAATCAGTAGTCACTATACCAAGCTAGCTCTCCTATAAATTTTGCTGTTCTAGCTTAATTAGCTTTTGAGTTATTTAATCTTAAACTTCAAAAAGTAAAATTAATAAATTATTAAGAAAGTATAGGTGCCTCGACTGCCTTGGCTCAAATAACTTTTTACTGATGAGGCCTAATGATCCGAAACTTTCACAATCAGTAGTCACTATACCAAGCTAGCTCTCCTATAAATTTCGCTGTTCTAGCTTAATTAGCTTTTGAGTTATTTAATCTTAAACTTCAAAAAGTAAAATTAATAAATTATTAAGAAAGTATAGGTGCCCCGACTGCCTTGGCTTAAATAACTTTTTACTGATGAGACCTAATGATCCGAAACTTTCACGAGCAGTAGTCAATATACCAAGCTAGCTTTCCTATAAATTTAGCTATTTTAGCTTAATTATTTCTTGATTTATTCAAGCTTAAACTTTAAAAAGCAAAATTATTAAATTACAGAAAAAAATTAATTCAGAAAGTCTAAGTGCCTCGACTGCCTTGGCTCAAATAACTTTTTACTGATGAGGCCTAATGATCCGAAACTTTCACAATCAGTAGTCACTATACCAAGCTAGCTCTCCTATAAATTTTGCTGTTCTAGCTTAATTAGCTTTTGAGTTATTTAATCTTAAACTTCAAAAAGTAAAATTAATAAATTATTAAGAAAGTATAGGTGCCTCGACTGCCTTGGCTCAAATAACTTTTTACTGATGAGGCCTAATGATCCGAAACTTTCACAATCAGTAGTCACTATACCAAGCTAGCTCTCCTATAAATTTCGCTGTTCTAGCTTAATTAGCTTTTGAGTTATTTAATCTTAAACTTCAAAAAGTAAAATTAATAAATTATTAAGAAAGTATAGGTGCCCCGACTGCCTTGGCTTAAATAACTTTTTACTGATGAGACCTAATGATCCGAAACTTTCACGAGCAGTAGTCAATATACCAAGCTAGCTTTCCTATAAATTTAGCTATTTTAGCTTAATTATTTCTTGATTTATTCAAGCTTAAACTTTAAAAAGCAAAATTATTAAATTACAGAAAAAAATTAATTCAGAAAGTCTAAGTGCCTCGACTGCCTTGGCTCAAATAACTTTTTACTGATGAGGCCTAATGATCCGAAACTTTCACAATCAGTAGTCACTATACCAAGCTAGCTCTCCTATAAATTTCGCTGTTCTAGCTTAATTAGCTTTTGAGTTATTTAATCTTAAACTTCAAAAGGTAAAATTAATAAATTATTAAGAAAGTATAGGTGCCTCGACTGCCTTGGCTCAAATAACTTTGCACTGATGAAGCCTAATGATCCGAAACTTTTACAATCAGTAGTCAATATACCAAGCTAGCTCTCCTATAAATTACGCTGTTCTAGCTTAATTAGCTTTTGAGTTATTTAATTTTAAACTTCAAAAGGTAAAATTAATAAATTACAGAAATAAATTAATTCAGAAAGTCTAAGTGCCTCGACTGCCTTGGCTCAAATAACTTTTTACTGATGAGGCCTAATGATCTGAAATTTGTTTTTGTTTTTTTTTTATTATTTTTTTTGTTCACATTTTTATTTTTTTTTTTTTTGATTTTTAATTTTTTTTAAAAATTTTTTCCTTTTATTTATATTGCGTGATAATGCCAGATTTTTGGCCACGCAAAAAATTTTTATACTGCAACTTTTTAAATAGTACAATATAATTTTTTAAATTGTACTAAATGTTAGTACAATTTTTTATTGAATATAAACCTACTAAAAAGCTTTTATGGGTGGCTAAGTGCAAGGTTTCTGCAATAAGTGTTTTTTTAGTACAATTTTTTAAATAATAAAAATCTATTTTAAAATTGTACTAAGTGTAATTAATAGAATCTTATATGAAAGTTGTACTAAAATATTTTAATGCATTTTTGGATCATTAAGAAATTACTGGTGTCCTAATTTTAGTACAATTATAACAATAATAAAGAAAATTGCGTGATAGTACACGCATTTTTAGTACAATTTTGTTTGAAATCCTTGAAGTGCAAAATCTACCGATTGTTAAAAAAACATTGTACTATTTAAAAAATTGTACTAAAAAGCTACGTGCGTATTCGGAAGACAGAGCGTCACAAAAAAATGTTCAAATAACCTTGATTTAAGTACAATTACTCTAATCATAGAGAAAATCAGGTGATGTTGCCACGCACAAAACGTTTTTAGTACAATTTTTAAAATGTATGAAATGTAAGTACTAGAATCTTTATAAAAATTGTACTAAAATACCGTTATAGAAATTTCTAAAACGTCTAAATTTTAGTACAATAATAGCGATCATAGAAAAATATTGTGAGGTTTCAGTACAATTTTAAAATAGCAAAAATTTAAATTTAAATTGTACTAAATGTAACTAATACAATCTTATATGAAAATTGTACTAAAAACCCTGCCTTGGCTCATTAAAAAATTTCTAAATATTCCTAATTTAAATACAAATAATTAAATAATAAACATAATCGCATGGTGGTGAGGGGCCTTTGGCCACGCACAAGGTTTTTTTAGTACAATTTTTCAAATAGTAAAAATTTATATTAAATATAACTAATAATATACTAAATGAAAATTGTACTAGAACACCCTTATGGATAGCCAAACGCCTCGCATCACTAAGGAATTTCTAAAGCGTCCTAATTCCAGTACAATTTTTGTAATAGAGAAAATTGCGTCTACTGTATTTTTTAGTACAATTTTTTACACAGTTTAATTGAACACACTGTACATTTATTTCATTTATGACACCTTTTAAGGGTTATCGCGCATGAGAGCAAACGAAGCATTTTAAGGGTGAAAACCGTTTCATCCCTAAAATTCACGTCGGCGATCTGGGTGGTCTTTCGATTGATTAAAGCGTATTATTCGCACTCGAGTTTGTTTCTTTTACCTTAAAGTTTAATACGAGGGGGTTGTTATTGCGGAAAGAGTCTTAAGGGCGGTTAAGTTGCCCAGGTGCGATGTGGTCACGTGGGGGTGCCTCCTAATCCTCCCTCAACTTCACTGGCCAAGGGGGTGTTAAAATCCGTATGGTTGATTTAAGGAGTGTTTAAAGAAAAAAAAAACATCATCAGCATCATCGACAAAAGAATAACGTGTTTACGAGGGTCTCGAAGGAAAAGTGGCAATTTTTGGTCATTGAGGTCTTCGATTGTCTTTTTTTTTTGATGTGGGATTTTTCGTTTGTTTTCTGACGGCGGTCGGTTACGATGGTCGTCGACTAATTAAAAAGGTCCCTCTGCCCCACGGAATTAGTATATACCTGACCAGAAAACAAGAATTTTTATCTGAAACGGCTAATTCCGAACACCTTTTGTCTATTTAGGATATAAAAAGGAACGTTACGTGGCGCGGTACCACCCGCAACCGACTCACTTTCCTCCTTATCTGATCTCACAGTAAACATAAATTTTCGGTTTTATCCTCTCTCTCTCTCTTTATTTTTTGTCATTTGTTTTTCGTGCATTTTAAATAAAAATATGACTTCATCATCACTTGAACCGAGAGGCAATAATTAATTAGTCCGGTACAAGGTTGTATACGGGAGCTTAGAAGTTAGTCATTTGTTTTCGATTGTTTTTAATATATAAATCCGGACTATAAATTATGTGAATTGCCCTGTAAAGTCGTGATTTTAAAGTGACTAATATAAACAATAATTGTGGTTTTATTGCAGTCATTTATTAAAAATAGCCGAAGACTGGTCGGTTGTATCGTTAAGAGGGTTTAACACGTTTTTTGGATTTCATTTGTTGTAATTTCACTTGTTTTTTAGATAACTAAATAAATTATTAATTTCTTTCATGCCAATCCTTAGAGACACTTACACGTCAGTCCTATTTAAATATAAAATAAAGGAGTTGCAATTGTACAATTTTTCCAATAGTACTAAGTTGTATTTTTAACATTTTATACAATTTGTCACACAATTTGATATTAATATTGTACTAAAAAAAAGGACTTTAGTACAAACTTTTCAGTAGTTCAAAATTCTATCATTCTTGTTTTGTACTCATTGACCGCCTGTTTTAAGTTAAAATTGTACTAAAAAGGTTTTATGGAAGGTATTTAGGAAGTCTCTGACTATATTAGTACAATTTTTCAACATGTACAGCATTTTTTACTATTTTAACATTAATTGTACTAAAATCGGCTGGTGCGTGGCACTCGGTCTCCTCCACCACGCAATTTTCTCCTTTTATTTAATTAATTAGTAATTATTTAATAATTTTTTCATCTTGTATAATAAGTAGTTCGAAACTAATTGTACTTAAATTCGGACAATTTAAAACAATTTTTAGTGATCGAATGCCTAAGAGATTTTAAGTACAATTTTTTAATCCTCGAAGTGTACAATTTACAGAATAATAAAGGAACATTGTACTATTTAAAAATATAAACTAAAAACGTATTGTGTCATGAAATTATCCTCGTTATCATATTTGTACTTAAATTAAGACAATTTAAAAAATTCTTAGTGATGCGAGGCCTCTGGCCACGCATAAGGATTTTTTAGTTCAATTTTAACAATAAATTGTGTAGTTGTTTCATTAAGTACAATTAAAAATTAATTTGTACTATTTTAAAAATAATACTTGTGCGTGGCCGGAGGCCTCGCACCATCACGTAATTTTTCTTTATTATTGCAAAAATTGTACTTAAGCGTTGTAAATTTGTACTAATAACCTGTACGAAGACCATCTTGTGCACCATGGATTTTTTTCTTTTATCGCAATAATTGTACTTAAATTAAAACAGTTTGTAATTTTCATAGTGATTTAAGGCTTCTGAACAAGCAAAAGAGTTTTTTGGTACAATTAAAAAATAATTGTACTAATTTTATTAAATTAAATCAAAATGTTAAATTGTACTAAAAACAACTTGTACGAAGCTAGAAGTCTCGAGAAATTGCTTTTAAGGATTTTTTAGTACAATTTTAATAAAAAATTGTACTATGTGAAACATCTGTCCACGCATAAGCGCTTTTTAGAATAGTTTATACAAAAATGTGTACTAGTTTCATTTTGTACTAATTAAAAAATTGTACTAAAAAAAATTGTGTATGAGCAGAGACCTTGCATTGCCACGCAATTTTCTTAAATATTACAAAAATTGTTCTTAAATTAGGTGGGTTTAGAAATTTCTTGGTAATGCAATTTAATATAAATTGTACTATTTAAAAATTGTACTAATATCACTTTGTCCGTGGTCACAATAATTGTATTTCAATTAAGACACCTTAGAAAGATCTTAACGATGCGAAGCCTTTGGCCACGCATAAAAACTCTTTAGTACAATATAAATAACTGATTGTACTAGATTCATTAGTTGCCTATAATTTAGGTACTAATTTTTAATTTGTGCGTGACCGGAGGCTTTGTAGGTACCAACACGCAATTTCCTATATTGTGCAATAATTGTACTTACATTAAGTTATCTAAAACATATCTTGGTGATGCGAGGAAATTGTACTAGATTGAGTAAGTACAATTAAAATAATATTAGGTACTATTTTAAAAATTGTACTAAAAATATTTTATGCGTGCCAAGAGGCCTCGCAATAGTACGCAATTTTTCTCAATATATTAATATTTGTACTTAAATTAGGACAATTTTAAAATTTCTTAGTGATGCGAGGCCTCTGGCCGCGTATAACACGTTTTTAGTACAATTTTTGAAACAACTCTCGAAGAATAAAATGTACAAAATATTTGAAAGAGGTTTGTACTATTTAAAAATATGTACTAAAAACAACTTGTGCGTGGCCATAGGCCTCGCTCACATGCACCATTTTCTTAATTATTATAACAACTTGTATTTTCTATTGTACAAACATTTGTACTAAAAATTCTATACCTTGTGCATGGCCACATACCTTGTATCAGAATTTACATATAAAATGAGAGAGTTGCAATTGTACAATTAATCCAATATTACACAGTTAGTTCTATTATTATTATTTTGTACAATTTCTCGCTTAGCTTTATATTAATATTGTACTAAAAAAACTTTGTCCATCGTGAAAGTATGCGCAAGAAAGAAGACCGCACATTTTTTAGTACATTTTTTTTGTAAAACCCTTGCGTAGTGCAAAATGTACAAAATATTAAAGGAAAATTGTACTACTTAAAGATTTGTAATAAAAACACTTTGTGCAGGGCCAGAGGCCTCGCAACACTAAGAAATTTTCAAATTGTCCTATTTTAAGTACAAATCTTATAATGATGATAAAAATCCTGTACTACGCACGAGGTGTTATTAGTACAAATTTACAACCCTTACGCGTCCTAATTTAAGTACAACTTTTGCAATACTAAAAAGAAATTACGTGACGCTGCCCAAGTTGTTTGTTGTACTATTTTTAAAATTGTACAAATTATTTTTTTATTGTACTTAATAAAACAAGTACAATCCTTATGCGTGGCCAGATTTTAAAATTGTCCTAACTTAAGTACAAATATTAAATTATTGAGAAAAATTGCGTACTATTATAAAGCCTCTTGGCACGCATAAAATATTTTTAGTACAATTTTTAAAATAGTACTTAATATTATTTTAATTGTACTTACTCAATCTAGTACAATTACCTCGCATCACCAAGATGTTTTAGATATCTTAATGTAAGTACAATTAATGCGCAATGCCCACCTAATTTAAGTACAATTTTTGTAATATTGGAAAAAATTGCGTTGGAATGTATAAGCTCTCTGTTTATGCATAAATTGTTTTTAGTACAATTTTTTAATTAGTACAAATTTTTAAATCAATTCTTCTGAAAAGACCTTATGCGTGGCCAGACGTTTCACATCATTAAGAAATGTACAACAGGTTTGATTAGTACAATTTTTTAAATAGTATAAATTAGTATTTCAATTGTACTAAAAAACCCTTAAGTGAAACCAAAAGCTATCACTAAGAAATTTCTAAAGTATTTTGATTTTAGTACAATTATTGCTATTAGAGTTATTATTGATAATAAAGAAAACTGCGTGGTGGTACGAGGCTTCTGGCCACGCACAAAACGTTTTTACCATAATTTTTTAAATAGTACAATTTTTTATTAAAATTGTACTAAAAAATCCCTAAAAGCAATTTTTCGAGACTTCTAGCCTCGTACAAGTTGTTTTTAGTACAATTTAACATTTTAATTTAATTTAATAAAATTAGTACAATTATTTTTTAATTGTACTAAAAAACTCTTATGCCTGGTCAGAAGCCTTGAATCACTATGAAGATCATAAACTGTTTTAATTTAAGTACAATTATTGCGATAAAAGAAAAAATTCGATGGTGCACAAGGCGGTTTTCGTACAGCTTATTAGTACAAATTTACAACCCTTACGCGTCCTAATTTAAGTACAACTTTTGCAATAATAAAGAAAATTACGTGATGGTGCGAGGCCTCTGGCCACGCACAAGTTGTTTTTTGTACTATTTTTAAAATAGTACAAATTAATATTTTAATTGTACTTAATAAATCAAGTACAATTTTTTGTTAAATTTGAACTAAAAAATCCTTATGCGTGGCCAGAGGCCTCGCATCACTAAGAAATTTTAAAATTGTCCTAATTCAAGTACAAATATTAAATTATTGAGAAAAATTGCGTACTATTACAAAGCCTCTTGGCACGCATAAAATATTTTTAGTACAATTTTTAAAATAGTACTAATTATTATTTTAATTGTACTTACTCAATCTAGTACAATTTCCTCGCATCACCAAGAAATGTTTTAGATATCCTAATGTAAGTACAATTATTGCGCAATGCCCACCTAATTTAAGTACAATTTTTGTAATATTGGAAAAAATTGCATTGGAATGTATAAGCTCTCTGGTTATGCATAAATTGTTTTTAGTACAATTTTTTACAACTAGTACAAATTTTTATGTAAATTCTTCTGATGCGTGGCTAGACGATTCATATTATTAAGAAATTTGAAATATGTTAAGTACAAATATTATGATAATAAGAAAAATTAGTACAATTTTTAAATAGTATAAATTAGTATTTAAATTGTACTAAAAAACCCTTATGTGAGACCTACTAAGTATTTTGATTTAAGTACAATTATTACCATTATAATTATTATTGATAATAAAGAAAAGCGCGTGGTGGTACGAGCCCTCTGGCCACGCACAAAACGTTTTTAGCATAATTTTTTAATAAGTACAATTTTTTTTTAATTGTACAATTATTGCGATAAAACAAAAAAAATGCATGATGCACAAGGTGGTTTTTGTACAAATTTATATTACAATTGTACTAAAAAGCCTTTATAGGCGTGGCTCGATGCCTTGAATTATTAAAAAATTTCTATTGTACTAAATTAAGTACAATTTTTGCAATAAACGAGAAAGTTGCGCCTGTCATTCAGCGTGAACGTGAGATGTATCAAGGAAAACAAATGATCTCCCAAAAGTCCCATTAAAACTTTCAATTGTTTCACCTTCAAATGGTACCACCACCTTACGACCGAACAGGTTCCGTGTTATACCCTCTTAAACAAAAAAATCTTCTTTGGTACCACGCTACTTCCGATGACACAAACTCTATAAATAAATCTGAGTGAGGAAGATGTTCTTTTGTTTTTTTGTTCTTTTGTTTTTATAGGAAGTATAAAAGCGTGCATACCCGTGGAAACTAATAACAAAAGAGTAGCAACGATGATGGTCGCGAGAACGGGATGGTTCGACGAGCTTATCGTGATTTTAATTGTGATTTTCTTAAATGGTGCGCGGAGTGTACCCCAGCCTTGTCCTCAGTTTTTACCGGTGACGGTGGTACAGTCGGGTACAAATTTTGTTTTTTTTTTTTATTTTATTTTTTTTTGAGTTTTTCAAAATTTATAGAGCAACCCTCGAATATTGTCAATTTGAGGACACAATTGAAGGTGCAGGATGGGGTTAAGGAGGAGCCCGATAGCCATGGTAACTACTTTGTGGTGTCACTTGGTGATGGTAAATAGTCATTTGTTTTTTTTTTTCAATATGAATTTTGCCTTCTTTTGTTTAATTTGAATTAGATTTACCCGATGCTGCTGATCCGGGTAGGCTTCCTATAAATACCCGTAGCGACCCATTTCTTCCGGGGATGCATGAGGTATCGTCTGCTAAGCCCGGAATAAAGGGTAAAATTGATATTTTTCAATTGTTTTTTTTGTTGTTTATTTATTTTTTTTTATTTAGGACTGACTACTACAAAAAAGCGTAGAAGGGCGAGGCCTAAAGGTAATAAAAACATTTTTATTTAATAAGGAAATAAATAATTGAATATTAATATTTAATTTTATTTTAGAGGCCAAGAAGTTGATCCTGAGCCAGAACTCGTTATGTAAGTAAACATTTGGAAAAATATTAAATAAAGACAAAAGTAGAAAAAAATATATAAAAATTAAAAAAAAAAAAATTAATAAAAAAAAATAAAAATATGAAAATTAAAAAATTTTTTTAAAATAATAAAAAAAAATCAAAAATATACAAATTAAAAAAAATATATAAAAATTAACAAAAAAATTTTTTTTTAAATAATAAATAAAAAAAATCAAAAATATTAAAATAAAAAAAAATATATTAAAATTTAAAAAAATTTTTAAAATAATAAAAAAAAATCAAAAATATACAAATTAAAAAAAATATATAAAAATTAACAAAAAAATTTTTTTAAAAATAATAAATAAAAAAAATCTAAAATATTAAAATTAAAAAAATTTTTTTTTTAAATAATAAAAAAAAATAAAAAATATCAACATTAAAAGAAAAATATATAAAAATTAAGTAGCTAACAAAAAATTTAAAAAATAGGAAAATAATAAAAAAAATACAATTTTCAAGCTTAAACTTTAAAAAGCAAAATTATTATTAAATTACAGAAAAAAATTAATTCAGAAAGTCTAAGTGCCTCGACTGCCTTGGCTCAAATAACTTTGCACTGATGGGGCCTAATGATCCGAAACTTTCACAATCAGTAGTCAATATACCAAGCTAGTTCTCCCATAAATTTTGCTTTTCTAGCTTAATTAGCTTTTGAGTTATTTAATCTTAAACTTCAAAAAGTAAAATTAATAAATTATTAAGACAATATAGGTGCCTCGACTGCCTTGGCTCAAATAACTTTGCACTGATGAGGCCTAATAATTCGAAACTTTCACAGTCAATAGTCAATATACGAAGCTAGCTCTCGTATAAATTTCGCTTTTCTAGCTTAATTAGCTTTTGAGTTATTTAATCTTAAACTTCACAAAGTAAAATTAATGAATTATTAAGAAAGTATAGGTGCCTCGACTGCCTTGGATCAAATAACTTTGCACTGATGGGGCCTAATGATCCGAAACTTTCACAATCAGTAGTCAATATACCAAGCTAGTTCTCCCATAAATTTTGCTTTTCTAGCTTAATTAGCTTTTGAGTTATTTAATCTTAAACTTCAAAAAGTAAAATTAATAAATTATTAAGACAATATAGGTGCCTCGACTGCCTTGGCTCAAATAACTTTGCACTGATGAGGCCTAATGATTTAAAACTTTCAAAATCAGTAGTCAATATACCAAGCTAGTTCTCCCATAAATTTTGCTTTTCTAGCTTAATTAGCTTTTGAGTTATTTAATCTTAAACTTTAAAAAGTAAAATTAATAAATTATTAAGACAGTATAGGTGCCTCGACTGCCTTGGCTTAAATAACTTTGCACTGATGAGGCCTAATGATCCAAAACTTTCACAATCAGTAGTCAATATACCAAGCTAGCTCTCCTATAAATTTCGCTGTTCTAGCTTAATTAGCTTTTGAGTTATTTAATCTTAAACTTTAAAAAGTAAAATTAATAAATTATTAAGACAGTATAGGTGCCTCGACTGCCTTGGCTCAAATAACTTTTTACTGATAAGGCCGAATGATCCAAAACTTTTACAGTCAATAGTCAATATACCAAGCTAGCTCTCCTATAAATTTCGCTGTTCTAGCTTAATTAGCTTCTGAGTTATTTAATCTTAAACTTCAAAAAGTAAAATTAATAAATTATTAAGAAAGTATAGGTGCCTCGACTGCCTTGGCGCAAATAACTTTGCACTGATGAAGCCTAATGATTCGAAACTTTCACAATCAGTAGTCAATATACCAAGCTAGCTCTCCTATAAATTTCGCTGTTCTAGCTTAATTAGCTTTTGAGTTATTTAATCTTAAACTTCAAAAGGTAAAATTTAATTAAGTTTTAGTAGTATAATTTAATTTAAATAGTACAATTTAAAAAATTAAATTGTACTATTTAAAAAATTGTACTATAAAAATTTTTTGCGTGGCCATAGATCTAGCATTGTCACGCAATATAAATAAAAGAAAAAAATTGAAAAATGACTAAATTTTAAAAAATAATAATAATAAAAAACTGAATAAAACAAAAGAAAAACAAAAATGAAAATTACATTAAAAATAAGACCCAAATAAAAAAAAATTAAAAATTTAATATTGAAACAAAAATAAAAAGAAAAAAATTAAATAAATAAAATTTTATGGAAAAAAATAAATTATTAAAAATAAAAAAAAAACAAAAAAAAATAAAATTTCATAAAAATGAAAAAAAAAAAAAAAAAACATTTTTTAAAAATTAGCGAATAAAAAGAAAAAAATAAAATAAAAAATAAAATAAAAATTAAATACAAAAAAACCAAAGAAAATTAAAACATAAAAACCTGATTTCAGGGTCCCTAAGGTCAATTAACGATCACCCGGCCGAGGAAGTCCTTATGACCGACAAAGGTACCTACCAATCAACTAAAGTCAAAACCGAATTCACTTGTTCACTGAATACCGTCTTTTGTTTTTTTTTAGCCTCAGCCGCGAGGGACCTTAAGGACAGCACCGAGAGCTCTATCGTAGCGGTTAAAACGCTCAATTAATTAATTATAATTAATTAATTAATTAAAATAAAAAATTAAAATTTTAATTAGGAAAAAATGACGTGGGCCTCCTCGGATAAAAAAAAAATAAACAAAACACTATAACATAATGAGAATTATACGGTCCCGACGAATATACATAATTTCAATAAAATTTGAATAAAATGGCAGGTTTCGAGGTGATTCCTGCTACTATAGTGGCCATTTTAGTGAATTTATTAGACCCAAATGGGTCGGTTATTATAATATTCGGGTTGTCTTTTGTTTTTTTTTTTGTTAGGGGAGTGGTACCACTTAAGAGATTTTTTTAATAACATAAACAAACGAATACCTACCTATACATACGTCATGTAAGAAGCAACAGTAAGCCTATACCAAAAGAACCATGGTTGTGCATTTTAAAAATTGTACTAAAAACACCTTGTGCGTGGCCAGGCCACCACGCATTTTTCTCTACTATCACAATAATTGTACTTTTTAATAATTGTAATTGAAGGTGCTTTTAGTACATTGTTCCTTTAATAAGTTTGTCAAGGATTCACTTTTAAGACTGTACTAGACAAGGTTCATGCGTGGAAAGAGGTAACACTAAGAAATGTCAAAAATGTCACAATTTAAGGAATATAATATAATATGTGATCATATGAGAAAGTGAGTGGTGGTGAGAGGCCTCTGGCCACGCATAAGGTGTTTTTAGTACAATTTTTAATACGGTACAAATTTATATTTAAATAATACTAAATGAAACTAGTACAATTTATTACAAGTTTATAGTACAAATTAACAGGTTTACTGCGTGGCAAACGTCTCATAAGTATTAAAGGAATATTGTACTATTTCAAAAATTGTACTGAAAACTCCTTATGCGTGGCCAGAGGCCTCGCATCACCAAGAAATATCTAAAATATATCGATTCACATTCAAGGTCTCTGGCAACGCACAAAGTATTTTTAGTACAATCTTTAAATAATATAAAGTTTTTTCGGTATTTTGTACAATTAATTATTTTCTTTTAAAATTGTACTAAACAGGTTTTATGCATGAATTGGTACTAAAAAATATTGAATTTTGGACTATTTAAAAAATTGTACTAAACATTCCTTATGAGGCCTCGCATCACTAAGGAATTTTTACAGTGGCTTTATTTTAGTACAATTATTGTCATAATAGTGAAAAATATATTGTCGGGCCACATAAATAGTGTTTTTTAGTACAATTCTTTGTTTGTATAAACTTATTTTAAATTGTACTAAATGGAAATAGTACAATTTTTTTGCGAGTGATTTTTACTACAGTTGTTTTATAAAATTGTACTAATATTATTTATTTTAGAAATTGTACTAAAAACACCTTGTGCGTGGCCAGAGGCCTCGCACCACCACGCATTTTTTCCCTATTATCACAATAATTGTACATAAATTAAGACACTTTAGAAATGTCCTTTGATGCGAGGCTTCTGACGCACAAAATATTTTTAGTACAATTTAGTACAAATTTGTACTAGTTTCATTTAGTACAGTTTAAAAATAAGTTTGTATTAAAAACACTCTTTGCGTGGCCAGAGGCTTCGAACCACCATGCATTTTAAATTGTACTAAATGAAAATAGTACAATTTTTTTGCGAGTGATGTTTTCTACAATTGTTTTATAAAATTGTAGTAATATTATCTATTTTAAAAATTGTACTAAAAACACCTTGTGCGTGGCCAGAGGCCTCGCACCACCACGCATTTTTCCCTATTATGACAATAATTGTACTAAAATTAAGCCGCATTAAAAATTCTTTAGTGATGCGAAAATTGTACTAGTTTCATTTAGTATAATTTAAATATAAATTTGTACCGTTTTAAAAATTGTACTAAAAACACCTTGTGCGTCACCAGAGGCCTCGCACCACCACGCATTTTTCCCTATTATGACAATAATTGTACTAAAATTAAGCCGCATTAAAAGTTCCTTAGTGATGCGAAAATTGTACTAGTTTCATTTAGTATAACTTAAATATAAATTTGTACTGTTTTGAAAATTGTACTAAAAACACCTTGTGCGTGGCCAGAGGCCTCGCACCACCACGCAATTTTCCCTATTATGACAATAATTGTACTAAAATTAAGCCGCATTAAAGATTCCTTAGCGATGCGAAAATTGTACTAGTTTCATTTAGTATCATTTAAATATAAATTTGTACCGTTTTAAAAATTGTACTAAAAACACCTTGTGCGTGGCCAGAGGCCTCGCACCACCACGCATTTTTCCCTATTATCACAATAATTGTACATAAATTAAGACACTTTAGAAATTTCTTAGTGATGCGAGACTTTTGGCCACGCATAATTTTTATACGAAATTGTACTAGTTCCATTTACTTCGAATTAAGTCACCTTGTATGTTGCCAGAGGCTTTCTACCATAACACAATTATTCTTATCGTAGTATTTGTACATAAATTAGTACAATTGAAATTTTTTACGCGTAAAGTTCATTTAGTACAATTTTAATATAAATTTGGACTAGTTAAAAAATTGTACTCAAACGTTTTGTGCGTGGCCAGAGGGGTGCATCGCACCACTCCACATTTTCCCTTTTATCACAATAATTGTACTCAAATTAGGACATTTTTTAATTTCTTACTGTCGCTGATGATAGGGACTTCTTAGTACAATTTTATCATAAATTTGGACTAGTTTCATTTAGTACAATTTAAATATATATTTGTGTCATTAAAAAAATTGTACTAAAAACAGTTTGTGCGTGGCTAGATTCTTCTTGCGCCACCACGTAATTTCTCAAAATGTTTGCTCTTAATTTGTGCCATTTTGTTAATTTCTTAATCATGCGTGGCCAGTTTAGTACAATTTTGAAAGAAACCCTTTATAGACTAAATTGTATAAAATACTAAAAAGAACTTTGTACAATTCAAAAAATTGCATTAAACCTACCTTGTACAAGCGTGCGTGGCCACCTATCTCATACCATCACATTTGACATTTAAAAAACAAAAGCCGATCAAAGCAGCTGCAACAATCACACTTCAAAATTAAAAAAAAAAAGAACGTTTACGTGGTACCTACCTCCCAAGGCGCCTCAATATCATCTTACGTAAAACCTCTCAATATGCAAATGAAATTTTCGAAAATTTGTAAGTCGAATTAAAAGTCCATTAACGAAAAAGAGCGAAAGAAAGAGAGAGAGAGAGACACACACACAATGGGTATCGGGCGACGACAACATTAGAGAGTGCCGTGGACGATGGGGGGCTGTCGTGAGCCCCGGGGGGTCTTCTTTTGTTATACACTCGGTCCCTTTTTAAATGTGACCATAAGAGACAAAACCGAATTTTCTATACATATATATATGCTCCTCCCCCTTCTCTTTAAATTCCATAAGCAGTACACTGTGACGTCACCATGACGCATAACGTTCATTTGTCAATTGTTTATAGCGGCACCCAATCAAATGGCAGTGGGTCAAAAACAATTGCATTCTGAGTATGATAAAAAATAAAAGACAATCAATCAACTTTACACCATATTTATTGCCTCTAAAAATATACACGCTAAAAAAAGTACACTAAAGAAAAAAACAATTGAATTATCTGACCCTCGTACATATCATAATATATAAAACACGTAATATATGGTATATAAAAGGCGGGCTAGTCCCCCTCGTCCCCGCTCTGACCGCCCTTGCTCATAATGCTCTCTATACTGAACTTTTCTGACGTCACGGGAGCAGTACTAGTAAATATTAGAAAAAAACTCTATTGATCTATCTAATTGAAATGTATTTTCTATGTACCTTAAAAAAATTCCTTAAAATTTAAAACTTTTTTTGGTATGTTTCGATAGAGAATTTTATACTGATTAAAATAAGCCCAAACACTCCATATCTATCATTAATAGTTTTCAAGATATTGCCATTCAAAGTGCCCAATCCGGCTCGAAGGACCAAATGTTTTTCTCATATATCTCTTAAACTATGGGAGATACTAATAAGGTGTTTGGTATTATTGAAATCGGAAGGAAAATCTTTATCGATCTGTCCAAATAAAAATTATTTTCCAGGCACTTAAAAAAAATCTGTCAGATTTTCAACATTTTCTACTCTGACTGGATAGAGATTTTTAAGCTGATTAAAATAAGCCTAAACACTCTACAATTATCTCCAATAGTTTCCAAGATATTGCGACTTAAAGTGCCCAATCCGGCTCGAAGGACCAAATGTTTTTCTGCAATATCTTCTAAACTATCGGAGATAGCTATAAGGTGTTTGGTATCATTGAAATCGGAAGAAAAAGCTCTATCCATCGGTCTAATTAAAAACTATTTTCCAGACGCTTGAAAAAAACTCTTCATTATTTTTCAACCTTTTCTACTTTGTTTAAATTAAGAATTTAATGCTGATTAAAATAAGCCTAAACACTCTATAATTATTTTCAATAGTTTCCAAGATATTGCGACTTAAAGTGCCCAATCCGGCTCGAAGGACCAAATGTTTTTCTCATATATCTCTTAAACTATGAGAGATAGGTATAGGGTGTTAAGTATCAATTAAATCAAAAACGAAAAGTCTATCGTTGTATATAAATAAAAATTAGTTTCCAGGCATTTAAAAAAAAATCTTTCAAATTTTTTTGTTTTATTTGGATAGAGAATTTTATACTGATTAAAATAAGCCCAAACACTCCATATCAATCATTAATAGTTTTCAAGATATTGCCATTCAAAGTGCCCAATCCGGCTCGAAGGACCAAATGTTTTTCTGCAATATCTTCTAAACTATCAAAGATATCTATAGGGTGTTTGGTATCAATGAAATCGGAAGAAAAAGCTCTATCCATCGGTCTAATTAAAAATTATTTTCCAGACGCATAACGTTGATTTGTCAATTGTTTATAGCGGCACCCAATCAAATGGCAGTGGGTCAAAAACAATTGCATTCTGAGTATGATAAAAAATAAAAGACAATCAATCAACTTTACACCATATTTATTGGCTCTAAAAATATACACACTAAAAAAGTACACTAAAGAAAAAAACAATTGAATTATCTGACCCTCGTACATATCATAATATATAAAACACGTAATATATGGTATATAAAAGGCGGGCTAGTCCCCCTCGTCCCCGCTCTGACCGCCCTTGCTCATAATGCTCTCTATACTGAACTTTTCTGACGTCACGGGAGCAGTACCGGAACTGCCCAGGTTATGGGTCAAACTGTGTCTCCGGAGGTCGCAGTTCCTCCGGAACACTTTGCCACACGAGCCGCAATTGTAGGGTTTAATATCGGTGTGGGTTAACAAGTGGGTTTTGAGGTTCGACCGTTGATTGAACGAGCGGGAGCACACCGGACACTTGTGCGGAGACTCCTCCATGTGGAGGATCTTGTGCACCGCCAAAGTGCGCGACTGGCAGAACCCTTTGCCACATTCCTGACATTTGAAGGGTTTTTCCTTCGAGTGGATGTACCTGCAAGCGAAAAAACAAGGCGGAGTCATTTGTTTATCTAATTGAGCCGTTGAACGTTCACGTATGTATGTACGTAGTCGATTGTTTCTCGTTAAACTTTTCATCGCGCCGATTCCGTTCAACTATGACCTCAAGTGTCTATATGAAATGTAATTTATCGCTCACAATGGGCCATTCAGGTCTAACAATGGCACATTATGGCTCCATTTTGTTCGTAATTAACCTGCAATTTTACCTGGAAAAATCTATCGCCCTAAAACGTCTGAATAAATTTATGTATAAAGAGATGGCGACTTTAATTAATCGCCTAAAACAAACTTAATTAATTATAAGATCCTAATCGGAAATCAAAAACAGTTGAAGGACAAAAAAAAACAAACGATGTACAGGTACCGCCGTCCCACGGCCGAAACCCAACCTATACCCCGGCTATTTTTCATTTGTTTTTGCACCTGACCTTTGCACACCTGTGCCCCCCATATACTGTGACCTTTTTCGGCCATTCTAAACGCCCCAAGGACAACAGAACGTCGGAAAATCTAAGGATATTATATGCCAAAGGTTACTGGGTCCACCGAACGAACACCTTATAGAATTATTTATATTCGTTTCCAAGATATGGCGATTTTAAAATGGGAATCCGGCTCAAAGGACCAAATGTTTTTCTCAAAAATCTGCCAAACTATGGAAAATAGCTGTATGGTCTTTGGTATCAATGAAATATTAGAAAAAAACTCTATTGATCTATCTAATTAAAATGTATTTTCTATGTACCTAAAAAAAAATCCTTGAAATTTTACACTTTTTTTGGTTTGTTTCGATAGAGAATTTTATACTGATTAAAAAAAGCCCAAACACCCCATATCTATCATTAGTAGTTTTCGAGATATTGCAACTCAAAGTGCAAAATCCGGCTCGAAGGACCAAATGTTTTTCTGCAATATTTTCTAAACTATCGGAGATAGCTATAGGGTGTTTGGTATCAATGAAATCAGAAGAAAAAGCTCTATCGTTGTGTATAAATAAAAATTACTTTCTAGGCATTTAAACAAAAATCTTTCAAATTTTCAAATTTTTTTGTTTTATTTAGATAGAGAATTTTATACTGATTAAAATAAGCCCAAACACTCCATATCTATCATTAATAGTTTTCAAGATATTGCCACTCAAAGTGCCCAATCCGGCTCGAAGGACCAAATGTTTTTCTGCAATATCTTCTAAACTATCGGAGATAGCTATAGGGTGTTTGGTATCAATGAAATCGGAAGAAAAAGCTCTATCGATCTGTCCAAATAAAAACTATTTCCCAGGCGCTTAAAAAAAATTCTTCATTATTTTTCAACCTTTTCTACTTCATTTAAATTGAGAATTTAATGCTGCTTAAAATGAGCCTAAACACTCTATAATTATCTTCAATAGTTTTCAAGATATTGCCATTCAAAGTGCAAAATCCGGCTCGAAAGACCAAATGTTTTTCTCATATATCTCTTAAACTATGCAAGATAGGTATAGGGTGTTAAGTATCAACGAAATCAGAAACGAAAAGTCTATCGTTGTGTGTAAATAAAAATTACTTTCCAGGCATTTAAAAAAAAAAATTCAAATTTTAATTTTTTTTTGTTTTATTTAGATAGAGAATTTTATACTGATTAAAATAAGCCCAAACACTCCATATCTATCATTAATAGTTCTCAAGATATTGCCATTCAAAGTGCCTAATCCGGCTCGAAGGACCAAATGTTTTTCTGAAATATCTTCCAAACTATCGAAGATAGCTATAGAGTGTTTGGTATCATTGAAATCGGAAGAAAAAGCTCTATCGATCTGTCTAAATAAAAACTATTTCCCAGGCGCTTAAAAAAAATTCTTCATTATTTTCAGCTTTTTCTACTTTGTTTAAATTGAGAATTTAATGCTGATTAAAATGAGCCCAAACACTTTATAATTATCTTCAATAGTTTCCAAGATATTGCGACTTAAAGTGCCCAATCCGGCTCGAAGGACCAAATGTTTTTCTCATATATCTCTTAAACTATGAGAGATAGGTATAGGGTGTTTGGTATCAATGAAATCGGAAGAAAAAGCTCTATCGATCGGTCTAACTAAAAATTTTTTTTCGGACGCTTGAAAAAAATTCTTCATTATTTTTCAACTTTTTTTACTTTGTTTAAATTGAGAATTTAATGCTGATTAAAATAAGCCTAAACACTCTATAATTATTTTCAATAGTTTCCAAGATATTGCGACTTAAAGTGCCCAATCCGGCTCGAAGGACCAAATGTTTTCCTCATATATCTTCTAAACTATCGGAGATAGCTATAGGGTGTTTGGTATCAATGAAATCGGAAGAAAAAGCTCTATCGATCTGTCTAAATAAAAACTATTTTCCAGGCATTTTAAAGAAAATCCTTTACTTTTTTAACTTTTCCTTCCTTGCTTCTCTAGAGAACTTGATGCTCTTTAAACTGAGTTTAAAAACCTAATAATTATTTTTCAAAAATTTCCAATATAGGAAAACACTCACCGATGATCCCTCAGATGGTCCTGCCTCCTGAAAGCCTTCCCGCAAATATCACAACTGTAAGGCCTCTCATCCGTGTGGGTCCTCTCGTGGATCAACAAATTGTAACTTTTAGTAAACTGCCTGTTGCAAAACTTGCAAATGAACTGCTTCTTAGGCCTCACCGCCCCCTTCTGCCGCCCCAAAGCCACCCCGTTGGCCATCTGGACCGTCGGCGTGGAGGCGGCGCCACTTGAGGCACTCCCGGAACCGCCTCCGGACCCGTAGACGTTGTTCACGATCAGCGCGGGATAACCGGAGGAGTCCACCGGGGAGGGAGATAAAGAAAAGTTGGTCAGAGCCTCCTCCTCGTGGTCGAGCAGGGCTAAATCCTCCTCCACTTCCTCGGAGAGTTCCACGTCCTCCGTGAGGTCACTGGCGGGAGGTTCCTCGTGTATTTTGGCGGTGCTGGTGGCGATCTTCAAAATATCCACCTTCGGAGGCGGGTCTACCGTCGGTTTTGCTGCTACGGTAGTCGCGGCAGGCCACTCGGTCTACAACAAAAGAAGACGCGCGTGCGCACAAAACAATTGACGAAAAAATTGAGTTTTCTTACGTTAGACACTGTGGTGGTGAGTCTTTGTAAGGTCAAGTAGCTCTCGAGCGCTTGGAGATTGAGGGCAGCCGCTGCCGCGCTTGTGGCCGGCAGTAGAGCCGCCTGCTGTAGAGAGCTGATCATCGCGTTCTGTAGAGTGAGGGCGACGCTATGGATGGAGCGTTGCAGTAAGTTTTCCTGGATCAGGGAGGCGGCGGTGGGGGAGGGGGATTTTAAGGGCGGGGGGTCGGAGGAGGAGGAGGAGGTGCTCAGCTGTTGCTGTTTGTCCTGTAGCATTTTGGTTTCCGTTGAGGTCTGCATGACGGTGTTGAGAGCAATGATGGGAAAACTGTAAATAATTTTAATGACAAGGGTTATTGAGTGGAAAGGGGGGGGGGGTACTTTTGATTGTTCTCAGGCAATTGTTTTCTCTAGTATTTGAAGAAAAATTGTTCCAGAAGCAATTGTACTAAATTAAGTACAATTATCGTTATAACAAAAAAAATAATTGCTTGGTGTTACGAGGCCTTTGACCCACGTACAAGGTGTTTCTAGTACGAATTTTTTTGATAGTTGTGATAATTGTACTAAAAAAATGCGTGGTAATGTGAGGTCTTTAGGAAAGCCGGCTTAGTATAGAACATTACATTTAATTTTCTCTCTTCTCGCAATAATTGTACTTAAATTAGACCCGTTTAGAAATTTCTTAGTGATGTGAGGCCTGGTTTGGCCACGCATAAAAGATTTTTAGTTCAATTTAAATATAAATTAAAAAATTGTACAAAAAACTATTTGGGCGTGGTCAGAGGCCTTGCACCGCCGCGTAATTGAATCTTTTATTACAACAATTGTACTTAAAATTTCTTAGTGATGCGAAAACTCTAGCCACGCTTAAGAGCTTTTTAGTACAATTTTTTTATAGGAATTTGTACTAGATTTATTTAATGTTAAATTTCCATTTTTCAAGAAATTGTACCTTGTGCGTGGCCAGAGGCCTCGCACCACCACGCTTTTTCTCCTATTATCTCAATAATTGTACTTGATTTAGGACATTTTGGAAGTTCTTTAGTAATGCGGGGCATTTTAGTATAAATTTGTACTAGTTTTATTTAGTACAATTTTAATATAAACTTTTTTGTACAATTTGTACTATATAAACAGAATTACTAGAAACACCTTGTGCGTGGCCAGAGGCCTCGCACCACCACGCAATTTTTTCATTTATTAAAATAATTGTACTTAAATTAGGACTCATTTGTACTAAAAATTGTACTATTTAGAAATTTATACTAAAATTCATTATTAGTATAAAATTTTATATATTATTAAAAAAAATGTACAGTATACTATTTCCCAGGGTTCTTTTAACATTGTACAAAAAACGCGTGGTCAGAGGCCTCGCATTACCAGAAATGTATAAATAGTCCGAGTTTAAGTACATTTCCGTGATGGTACCACGCACAAGGCGTTTTTAGTACAACTTATTAAATAGTATGATTTATATTAGAATTGTACTAAAAATCCCTTGTGCGTGGCCAGAAGTCTTTACGTAATTTTTTGTATTATAATATTCATACTAATTAGGTAATTTGAAATTTTCTTAGTGATGCGAGGCGCATAAAGGAATTTTAGTACAATTTTAGTACAATAAAACAATTGAACCGGTACTATTGTGAAATCGGTACTATTTAAAAAAGTATTTAATTCCCACAAGGATAACTTCATGTTCCTCCATATGGACAATCAAAGAACCCTTTAAGCCTCCCTTAACACCCCATACCGCAACCCTCTTACCTGCCTAATATGACGTCACCGAAAAACAGACACACCCCCTTTTCCACTACTGCCGAACGAAATACGCACCATAAACGACCAGGAAAAAAACAAATGACGGAAAAAACGGTACCGCGTAAAATCGCGCTACGTCACACACACACGCGGTACCACCACACGCTCTTCGGTAAAACAGTAGAAAGTCGACTAAATGAAGAACCATCGAAGGAGGCTGCCGACGGCGCGCGCGTTCTTCGTCTGTTTTCTGTACTTCTGCGCCATCTGGAATTTGGTGGACGAAGCGAGTGGGAACCATCGGGGTACCGCCGGGCGGGAGCGAGAGCGAAGCGATTGGACTGTCGGGGCTCTTTTGTTTTTTTCTCTTTTTTGTTTTTCATGGGGGGCGGGGGGAGGGAGGGGGGAGAAGGGCGGGTTTGAAGGGCTTTTTTATGCTCCCACAGGGTGCGTGCGAATTTGTAATTTTTAGATAATGAAGAAAAACAAATGACAATCGACTTGTGAGGGATGTGAGTTCGGTCGCGCTTCAGCTGTTTCAAACTCATCATATTGAAACAAATGATTCAAGATGGGTTTAGTTGGAAAACAAATGAAGACGCATGCGCCCTGCCTGTCATTCTTATTTTGCAGGCAGCTTTTTGTACAATTCATTATATATCATTTTAAAATTGTACTAAACAGACCACTAATTTTAATAATTTTTTTTATGTAATACACTAATAGAACTTTGTAATATTTATTAACAAATTGTACTAAAAGTGCCTTGTGTGTAGCCACAATCACGCAATTCCTCCAATTATCATAATAATTGTACTAAAATAAGTATAGTTCGAACATTTCTTAGAATTGCAAATTTTATGGCCACGGATAAGGGTTTTTTTAGTACAATTTTAATACAAATTTGAAGTAGTTACATTTAGTACAATTTTAAGCTATTTACAAAATTGTACTAAAAACACTTTGTGCGTGGTCAAAGGCCTCGTATTACCAAGAAATTTTCTCTTTTGTCAATGGAGATAAAATGGTTTCTAATTTAAGTACAATTATTGTTATAATTAAAGAAATTGCGTGGTAGTGCGTGGCCTCTTTTTTTAGTACAATTTAAACAAAAACCCTTAAAGAGTAAAATGTACAAAATAATGAATAAATATTGTACTGTTTAAATATGTATACTAAAAAAAGCCCTCGCACTACCACGCAATTTTTTTACTTGTTACATATTAATTGTACTAAATTTGAAAATTGTTTAATGGTGCGAACCTTTAGCTACAGAAAAAGGTTTTTTTTATTATTTTTTAGTACAATTTAAAAATTTATACTTGTGCGTGGCCACAAGGCCTCGCATCAACCGCGCAATTTTTCTTATAATAATTGAAATATTTGTATTTGAATTAGGACAATTTAAAAATTCGGATAAGGGTTTTTTTAGTACAATTAACCTTGAAGCATAAAATGTACACAAAATTGTACAATTTAAACATTTGCATTAAAAACCCAATCATTCAATTTTACTTATTATCATAATATTTTATATTTAAATTAGGACAATTTGAGTTAGTTTTAGTCATGCGAGACCTCTGGCCACGCATAGGGTTTTTTTTAGTACAATTTTTCATATAAATTTAAACTATTTACAAATTTCTACTGAAAACACCATCGCGTGTGGTTAAAGGTCTGCGATAAAATAGTCTCTAATTTAAGTACAATTATTGAATTGTACTTAAATTAGGACTCTTAAGAAATTTTTTAGCGTAGTTTTTCGTTATTTAATTATCAGCGTTTTTTTTCATACAATTAAAAAAAAAGACTGTTGAACCCCAAAATGTACAGAATTTTGTACAATTTAAATTTTCTACTAAAATCCGCACCACCACACAATTTTCCTTATTGCGATATTATGATGATGTTTGTACTTAAATTAGGACAGTTGGAAGGTTTCTTCCAGGGGTGCGTAACGGTTTTTTTTTAGTACAATTTAAAGAAAAAACCTTGAAGAGCAAAATGTACAAAATTATGAAACAAAATTTGTACAAAAAACGCTTTGCGCGTTTAAGAGTCAATATTTCATAGTGCAGGGTTTTTTAGTACAATTTTAATACAAATTTAAGCTGTTTACAAAATTGTACTAAAAACACTTTGTGCGTGGCCAAAGGCATATTACCAAGAAATGTCCTCTTTTATCAATGAAGATAAAATGGTCTCTAATTTAAGTACAATTATTATTGAATTGAAGCCAGAGGTTTGCACCATTAAGATATTTTTAATTTTAGTACAATTATTGTTGTAATAATTAAAGAAATTGCGTGGTAGTGCGTGGCCTCTTTTTTTAGTACAATTAAAAAAAAAACTCTTAAAGAGTAAAATGTACAAAATAATAAATAAATATTGTACTGTTTAAAAATGTACACTAAAAAAAGCTCTCGCATTACCACGCATTTTTTTTACTTGTTACAACATTAATTGTACTAAATTGACAATAATTTGAAAATTGCTTAATGGTGCGAACCTCTGGCTACAGAAAAAGGTTTTTTTATTATTTTTTAGTACAATTTAAAAATTTATACCTGTGCGTGGCCACAAGGCCTCGCATCAACCGCGCAATTTTTCTTATTATGATATTATGATGATGTTTGTACTTAAATTAGGACAATTGGAAGGTTTCTTCCAGGGGTGAGTAAGGGTTTTTTTTTTAGTACAATTTAAAGAAAAAACCTTGAAGAGCAAAATGTACAAAATAATGAAACAAAATTTGTACAAAAAACGCTTTGCGCGTTTAAGAGTCAATATTTCATAGTGCAGGGTTTTTTTAGTACAATTTTAATACAAATTTAACCTATTTACAAAATTGTACTAAAAACACCTTGTGCGTGGCCAAAGGCCTTGTATTACCAAGAAATGTCCTCTTTTATCAATGGAGTTAAAATGGTCTCTAATTTAAGTACAATTATTATTGAGTTGAAGCCAGAGGTTCGCACCATTAAGATATTTTTAATTTTAGTACAATTATTGTTGTAATTATTAAAGAAATTGCGTGGTAGTGCGTGGCCTCTTTTTTTAGTACAATTTAAACAAAAACCCTTAAAGAGTAAAATGTACAAAATAATGAATAAATATTGTACTGTTTAAAAATGTACACTAAAAAGAGCCCTCGCACTACTACGCAATTTTTTTAATTGTTACGTATTAATTGTACTAAATTTGAAAATTGTTTAATGGTGCGAACCTTTAGCTACAGAAAAAGGTTTTTTTCATTATTTTTTAGTACAATTTAAAAATTTATACTTGTGCGTGGCCACAAGGCCTCGCATTAACCGCGCAATTTTTCTTATATTAATTGTAATATTTGTATTTGAATTAGGACAATTTAAAAATTCGGATAAGGGTTTTTTTAGTACAATTAACCTTGAAGCATAAAATGTACACAAAATTGTACAATTTAAACATTTGCATTAAAAACCCAATCATTCAATTTTACTTATTATCATAATATTTTATATTTAAATTAGGACAACTTGAGTTAGTTTTGGTGATGCGAGGCCTCTGGCCACGCATAGGGTTGTTTTTAGTACAATTTTTCATGTAAATTTAAACTATTTTTCAAATTTCTACTAAAAACACCATCGCGTGTGGCCAAAGGTCTGGGATAAAATAGTCTCTAATTTAAGTACAATTATTGAATTGTACTTAAATTAGGACTCTTAAGAAATTATTTTTAAGTAGTTTTTTGTCATTTAATTATCAACGGTTTTTTTCATACCTTAAAAATAAAAAAACTCTTGAAGCCCAAAATGTACAGAATTTTGTACAATTTAAATTTTCTACTAAAATCCGCACCACCACACAATTTTCCTTGTTACGATATTATGATGATGTTTGTACTTAAATTAGGACAGTTGGAAGGGTTCTTCCAGGGGTGCGTAAGGGTTTTTTTTTAGTACAATTTAAAGAAAAAACCTTGAAGAGCAAAATGTACAAAATAATAAAACAAAATTTGTACAAAAAACGCTTTGCGCGTTTAAGAGTCAATATTTTATAGTGCAGAGTTTTTTTAGTACAATTTTAATACAAATTTAACCTATTCACAAATTTGTACTAAAAACACTTTGTGCGTGGCCAAAGGCCTCGTGTTACCGAGAAATGTTCTCTTTTATCAATGGAGATAAAATGGTTTCTAATTTAAGTAAATTATTGTTATAATTAAAGAAAATGCGTGGTAGTGCGTGGCCTCTTTTTTTAGTACAATTTAAAAAAAAAACCCTTAAAGCGTAAAATGTACTAAATAATGAAAGAATATTGTACTGTTTAAAAATGTGAACTGAAAAGGGCCTTCGCACTACCACGCATTTTTTTTAATTGTTACAACAATAATTGTACTAAATTGACAAAAATTTTAAAATTGCTTAATGGTGCGAACCTTTAGCTACAGAAAAAGGTTTTTTTATTATTTTTTAGTACAATTTAAAAATTTATACCTGTGCGTGGCCACAAGGCCTCGCATCAACCGCGCAATTTTTCTTATAATTATTGTAACATTTGTATTTGAATTAGGACAATTAAAAAAATTCGGATAAAGGATTTTTTAGTACAATTAACCTTGAAGCAGAAAATGTACAAAATATTGTACTATTTGAACATTTGCATTAAAAACCCAATCATTCAATTTTACTTATTATCATAATATTTTATATTTAAATTAGGACTATTTAAGTTAGTTTTAGTGAGGCGAGGCCTCTGGCCACGCATAGGGTTTTTTTTAGTACAATTTTTCATATAAATTTAAACTATTTACAAATTTCTACTTAAAACACCATCGCGTGTGGCCAAAGGTCTGGGATAAAATATTCTCTAATTTAAGTACAATTATTGAATTGTACTTAAATTAGGACTCTTAAGAAATTTTTTAGCGTAGTTTTTCGTTATTTAATTATTAGCGTTTTTTTTCATACAATTAAAAAAAAAGACTGTTGAACCCCAAAATGTACAGAATTTTGTACAATTTAAATTTTTTACTAAAATCCGCGCCACCACACAATTTTCCTTATTGCGATATTATGATGATGTTTGTACTTAAATTAGGACAGTTGGAAGGTTTCTTCCAGGGGTGCGTAAGGGTTTTTTTTTAGTACAATTTAAAGAAAAAACCTTGAAGAGCAAAATGTACAAAATAATGAAACAAAATTTGTACAAAAAAACGCTTTGCGCGTTTAAGAGTCAATATTTCATAGTGCAGGGTTTTTTTAGTACAATTTTAATACAAATTTAGGCTATTTACAAAATTGTACTAAAAACACTTTGTGCGTGGCCAAAGGCCTTGTATTACCAAGAAATGTCCTCTTTTATCAATGGAGATAAAATGGTCCCTAATTTAAGTACAATTATTGTTATAATTAAAGAAAATGCGTGGTAGTGCGTGGCCTCTGTTTTTAGTACAATTTTAAAAAAAACCCTTAAAGCGTAAAATGTACTAAATAATGAAAGAATATTGTACTGTTTAAAAATGTGAACTGAAAAGAGCCTTCGCACTACCACGCATTTTTTTTAATTGTTACAACATTAATTGTACTAAATTGACAATAATTTGAAAATTGCTTAATGGTGCGAACCTCTGGCTACACAAAAAGGTTTTTTTATTAAAATAAAAAATAAACTCTTGAAGCCCAAAATGTACAGAATTTTGTACAATTATTGAATTTTACTTAAATTAAGATTCTTAAGAAATTTTTTAGTTCGTTATTTAATTATCGGCGTTTTTTTTTCATACAATTAAAAAAAAACACTCGAAGCCCAAAATGTACAGAATATTGTACAATTAAATTTTTTTATTAAAATCCGCACCACCACCCAATTTTCCTTATATTATGATAATGTTTGTACTTAAATTAGAACAATTGGAAAGTTTCTTGCTGATGCGAAGCTTCTGGTTATGTGTCAGGGTTTTTTTAGTACAATTTAAAGAAAAAACCTTGAAGAGCAAAATGTACAGAATATTAAAAGAACCTTGTACTATTTGTACACAAGTTAAATATTTCATAGTGCAGGGTTTTTTTTAGTACAATTTTATTACAGTTACAATTTAACGCAATTTTCTTTATTATTGTAATATTTGCACTTAAATTAGGACAATTTTAAAATTTCATAGTGATCCGTGACATCTGGCCATGCATCAGGGTTTTTTTTAGTACAATTCCGAAAAAAAAATGAAATATTATATATTGTACTAAATATGGAAAAAAAATGTGCAATTTAAAAATTTGTACTAAAAATACCTTGAGCGTAATCAGATGCCTCCAACCACCGTGTAATTTAGTCTATATTAACGCAATAATTGAACTTAATAATTGTACTTAAATTAGGACACTTTAGAAATTTCTTAGTGATGCAATGCCAATTTTGTACTATTTAAATATAAATTTGTACTAAATATAATATCTTGAGCGTGGCCAAAGGTCTCGCATCCACCACACATTTTTCTTTATTATCACAATAATTAAGATGCAATTTAGTACAATTTTAATAAACATTTGAATTTTTAGTACAATTTTTTTTAATAGTACTAATTTCGAATAAAATTTTACTAAAACACCCGGTGCGTGCGTGGCCAGAAGTGTCGCACCTCCACGCAATTTTGTCTGTGTTACCACAATTGTACTAAAATTAGGACATTAATATTTTTTTCAATTACTTAAATTAGAAAACTTTCGAAACTTGTTATGTTTTTAAATTTGTACTAAAACCAACCGAGTAGTAAATTGTACAAAATATGGAAAAAAATGTACTATTTATAAATTTGTACTAAAAGTCTTTTTTAATACAAAATTGTATCAACAATAGAGTTTTAGTACAAATATTACACACTTTATTAAAATTGTACTAAATCCACCGTTGTTGCACCAAAAACGTCTTAATTTACCGATTATTGTCCACTAAAACTATCCGTAGACACAGGAAGTGTGAGCAAATATTGACGTCCCGTTTCAAGTTGACCCGCCGGAGTCACATTTACAAAAAACACGGTTTTGTTTGTACATTTAATATTTGAACGACTTAATCGGCGTTTAAGTTTTTAAACCCGTTCAAGGACAATAACGGCATTGTACAAAAATATGGTACAAAATCCCGATAGTACAATTTTCTTAGGAAATTGTACTAAAGAAATCTGTCAAGGGTTCTCATGCGGACCCTCTTCAAATTTCATTTTTTTTTTTTTAATGAATCATCGAAAATAACAAAAGACGGTTTTATAGGGCCCCTTGCATAAATTCGAAAATTCGTATTGTGGTCGAACAGGTGTTAAAACGGTGCCGGACTCCCGGAATTTCGTCTCTTTTTCACTGAGAACTTGTCGGATTAAAGTTTTTTCGAACAAAAGACGGCGGCGTGAAAACGGGCACCCTCCCTCCCCCCCACCTCGCGCTCTTCACTTTGACGTGAATTGGACGTTAACAGGTAAGAGGGTGAATTCTTATGTTAATCAGGGGGAATTTGATGCACGTCATAATTTGAAACAATTGAAATGTTGCATAAAAAAAACAAATGAATAACAACCTCCGTCGCTATAACGATCAATATCCGAGGCGATTTATTAATCACTTTTTCGGACTCCGAATGTGCCCTCCTTAAGGTTCCACCCGACCGACGCGACGTCCCGGCGCGATCCGCACCGTCGTTTGTTTTTCACGTCGAAACCGAGTGATTAAACCACGAGAGTTTTCGTGGCTACTCACACTGGGCCACTTCGTTCTTCGATTAATTTTAATCAACCATTATTCGCTTGGTACCTAGAGCTAATGAGCATTCAACTGTTTTACTGTCTGCATGGGAACCAAATATATTATAAACACTTTCTTTTGTTTCTCAATGTCCACTCTTCAAATGCTCACAAACCACTTACCTACCAATAAATCCCTATATACACTTGGTCCATTTTTCATTCATCAACTCCCAAATTGATGAACTTTAAACCGCGGCAGTTTCCAACGATCCAACTGCACGAGGAGTCTTTTAATAACAAAAGAAGATCATCAAGACAATGGACCGATTGTTACTACGATTCTTTTTTGTTTTGTGATCGTCAAGGGAGGCGATGGATTCTTTCAAGTAACGATGTCATTTTTTCATGAAAAGCAAAACAAAAAAAATTGGATTTTTATGTCTCCGTTTTGTTTAGGGGCAAGGGGACCCGGGGGGCAGGGGCCTCCCGCGCTTTTCGTTCCGTCTGGAACAAATAGAGTTCGACGGGGGGGCCCTCTCGCCCGGGCACGGTAGTCTTTAGTAGCCCTCGTTTAGCCCCTGCCCGGACTCGGAATTATTAATCGCTCAATTATAACAATTGCGGTACCGCTGGTTTTTCATTAACTTTTCGACCATAGCCCCCCCGCCCCCACCTCGAATGCGGTGCGAAATTAATGATTTTCCTTACTGAAATTTATGGCCTACGGTGAACGTATTTTATGGCTCCTTGTACAATTATTTTTTTTTGGTTATAATTGTACAACAAGCTGTACAATAGTACCTAATATGCGACTTGTAATAAGAGACTTGTTTCCGTCCTGTTTCTGCTGTTTTTTAATTGTCGATAAAAATTTTCATTTGTTATAAGAGCGTAGCTCTTATAGAGGGCCGCTTCTTTTTTGGAGTTTTCGCACGACCTCGGGACTCGTCGGATAAAAGTGCTTATAACTTGTTTTCTAATTAGGATAGAGAAATGATTTTTACCTTTTTGTAATCTAGAAATATGAGGCTTTAATCTGATTATTTACAAATTTTCATTTGTTTTTTTGTTTAGGAGGGGGAAGCTTTAGAACTCAAAAATTTTTTTTTGCTCGATTTTTTCCGCGTGCTCCGATACAGGTCGCAACGGTTCTTTGAATTTTATAAAATTTAACGGGTCGATTAGACCTCATCTCTAGATGGACTGTACACTTTTTGGTTATTCCCAGCTTACGGGAAGTATTTTTTTTTAACGCTCAAAGTTTCAGGCATGTGTGATATTCCAGCCCCTCTGACGGTTTAACGGTGTGTTTTCGGAAAAAATGACTCACAGAAGATAGGTGCGGCTCATCGAGAACTACAATTTTTATTAAGGACTTTTTTTGAAAAAATCTTTTTTTTTGGAAAAAAACCTAAGAAAATTGATTTTTTTTAGTTTTTTCTGTGTAAAATTTTTATGGTGCAAAATTTTAAAAAATTTCATTTGGATTAGTTAAACCTAGACTCTTTCCGAATAAAACAAAGTATTAAGTTTAACGCTATCATTTATACAGGGTGAGCAACGCTCACTTGAAAATACCCTTTTTCACACTTTTTTTTTCCAGCCTTAATAACTTTTTAGTGGCGCCACTTAGAGCCAAATGGCTTATGGGCGGTTTGTAGCGTGTGATAAGCAAAATGTTTTGCAATTTCAACCGTACTTCTAAGTAAAACCGTTTTTGAGTTATGAATTTTTTAACATTTTTGACTTTGGAAATTAATTGTGCGCACCCCGTATGTGATAGAAGAACCAAAACCAATCGAGTAGATGCGCCATTCATTTGACTATAACATACTAAAATTTCACTTTTTCACCATTTTTACCTGTACCCCAAAAATGATTTTTTTCCAAAAGAGTACCAAGCGCGAAAAACCGCTGCACAGTGGTTATTTTCAAAGCGAGCCATGACCGCGTCTCCATGGCAACGCAAACAAGGATTTTCGCCGCAAAAAGACCCTTTTTATAATCAAAATTTCGCTACTAAAACCAACTGGAATCGGTCCAGAATTGATGTTAATCTGTTCCTAAAGCTCTATACTATTTTTCCATGTATAAGTCTTAAGGTAAAAACCCTTTTTTATAACCGAAATCATCGTCTGAAAATGGTCGATTTTGACGTCTATGCCCAATTTTAATGGCGGCGGCTTCGACAACATGGCGGCGAAGTGGACGAATCGGCTCGGACTTACTTCCTAATTTCATTGATAAAATGCTTAAAATAGCTCAGAACTTCCTGAAATTAGTCTTAAATTATTCAAGAGACTCTGGAGAATCCGAATATATGCATAACTTTTACCAAATCGGGCTCTTTTAGCCGTGATAATTCGCAACGTTTTGACGTTTTAGCATTTGCCGTGTATTATTATAATATTCATGCGACCCAGTGGACCGATACAAGGCATTTTGCTAGACAAAAATTACAGCACAGTGGGTCCTAATGATAAAAAAAAAATCTAATAAGAATTTAATGTGTTTTATTATATTTTTTGTTATTTGTCCGATTTTAATGAAATTTGCTATTTTGAGTTGACTTGACCTTCTTTTTAACTCTTTCTAACTCTATTATATTTTTGCATTGTTTATAAGTCAATATTAAAAAAAATAAAGCATATTTGATTTAATTTGATTAATTTTACTACTTATAATGGGCGTGAGACCCGCATTTACTTGTTTTCATCCCGTCTCTATATCGTTTGCTCGTCGATTGTTTTAATAAAACCCGAATTTTCATTTGTTTTATTTATCGGTGCCGAACATCAAAAAACAAACGAACTCGTCAAATTAAATCCCTGTATGGTAAAGGGCTTATTTTAATGTTAATATTAAGCATGTTGCTTGGAATACCGACCGATATACTAAAAAACATGCCCGACATGTCCCCGGAACGTTTCGAGCAGATCGAGACAATCTCGTTTGTCACAATCGAAAGTCGCGAAAGAACGTTCTACGACGATATTATTTCGACATGCGAAAGCGTATTAAGTGTGAAATGAGGTCCTGTGAGTTATGGCGACGCGAGCGCTAAATTGCGGTTATGACGGTTTAAGAGGGCCATAAACAGACGAGGAGAGAAGATCCACACCGGCATTATAATCCGGGAACAATGTGTGCCACCCAATTTTTTATATTAAGGATCGTCGAAACATGCGCGAGATTTCATTTATTTGTTTCCATCGCTGTCCGATCGACGATTAATTAAAAAATTGTAAATATCCGACGATCGGATGATGCCCTTCTCCTATAACTACAGTATTAAAGACATTAACTGATACTGTAGATTCAGAGTACTACTATATACAGTACTAGATACTGAGATTTCTGGCTAAAATTCTTTGCATTTTTGGCAAATTTCTCCAGAAGGAAAATTGCAGTGATCATCAAAATGAAAAGGAAAAACAATTATTGAGAACTAACGATTCCCACTATACGAAAGGCACACAACGGATCATCGTCACTCGATTAACCCGCACCTGAGCAGCGGGTTGAACTGAAATTTATGCGCGCGCCCCCCCGCGGCGGAGGTGATGAAACAACGGCGGATCCCTTTTGATTCCTCGTAAAATTTCTTCTTCTCCGTTTGGTCCGAACGATTAAAAAATAAAATCGAGACCTAAACAAGACGAAGAAGAAGAAAAAGTACCCGGTCATATTTTAAAAAGTCGCCCGCAGCAACGGGAGCGGGGACGCCCCGCTGGCATCCCCCTTTTACGTTTCCGAAAATCGACTCTTAACGAGGAATTTTTTTTACTTAAATTTATTCAGAAGTAAATTGCTACTTGGGCCGCGTCAGGGTCTGACCATGTACAATTAGAAGACTCGAAGAAAAAAAAATCATTTCGTTAATAAAGTTTGATTTGACGTCGAATTGAGCACAAGACTTTTGTTGACTGTTCAATCTGATACTTAAAAAATAACTTATTTAATGTAGTTAATCAAAATAATTTCAATCATACCGGATGGTGCGTCACCGAGCGGAACTAAATGAATGACAGCACTTTGAAAATTCGGAAAAAGTTATTTTTCGACGTCGTTTTTGAGGCCAAAAATGGGCATCAAAAATGCCATATCTCAGCTTCTAGAAGAGCTACGACCTTGCGGATGGTCTCGTTGGATTCAGAAAGACAAAACTAAGACAAAACCGTTGGAATTATCCAGATCGGACCAGTAGAAGCCGAGATATCGACCTCCAAAGTTTGGGTTTTTTCGTTTTTCGGGTATACCCCCCCGTATCGATTTTTTTCACCAAAAATTGATTTTTTTCGAAATCAAACTAAGTATACCAGCGTCTTATTTGGGTCACCTAGATTACGAAAACACCGGGTTATAACGAGATTCGAGCAGAACTAACTGAATGACAGCACTTTGAAAATTCGGAAAAAGTCATTTTTCGACGTCGTTTTTGAGGCCAAAAATGGGCTCCAAAAATGCGATATCTCAACTTCTATCAGAGCTACGACCTTGCGGATGGTCTCGTTGGATTCAGAAAGACGAAACTAAGACAAAACCGTTGGAATTATCCAGATCGGACCAGTAGAAGCCGAGATATCGACCTCCAAAGTTTGGGTTTTTTCATTTTTCGGGTATACCCCCCCGTATCGATTTTTTTGACCAAAATTTTTTTTTTTCGAAATCGAACTAACTACACCAGCGTCTTATTTGGGTCACCTAGATTACGAAAACACCGGGTTATAACGAGATTCGAGCAGAACTAACTGAATGACAGCACTTTGAAAATTCGGAAAAAGTCATTTTTCGACGTCGTTTTTGAGGCCAAAAATGGGCTCCAGAAATGCGATATCTCAGCTTCTATCAGAGCTACGACCTTGCGGATGGTCTCGTTGGATTCAGAAAGACGAAACTAAGACAAAACCGTTGGATTTATCCAGATCGGACCAGTAGAAGCCGAGATATCGACCTCCAAAGTTTGGTTTTTTTCGTTTTTCGGGTATACCCCCCCGTATCGATTTTTTTGACCAATATTTTTTTTTTTTCAAAATCGAACTAACTACACCAGCGTGTTCTTTGGACCACCTACATTACGAAAACACCGGGTTATAACGAGATTCGAGCAGAACTAACTGAATGACAGCACTTTGAAAATCCGGAAAAAGTCATTTTTCGACGTCGGTTTTGAGGCCAAAAATGGGCTCCAAAAATGCGATATCTCGGCTTCTATCAGAGCTACGACCTTGCAGATGGTCTCGTTGGATTCAGAAAGACGAAACTAAGACAAAACCGTTGGAATTATCCAGATCGGACCAGTAGAAGCCGAGATATCGACCTTCAAAATTTGGGTTTTTTCATTTTTCGGGTATACCCCCCCGTATCGATTTTTTTGACCAAAATTTTTTTTTTTCGAAATCGAACTAACTACACCAGCGTCTTATTTGGGTCACCTAGATTACGAAAACACCGGGTTATAACGAGATTCGAGCAGAACTAAGGGAATGAGAGCACTTTGAAAATCCTGAAAAAGTCGTTTTCGACGTCCGTTTTTGAGGCCAAAAATGGGCATCAAAAATGCCATATCTCAGCTTCTAGAAGAGCTACGACCTTGCGGATGGTCTCGTTGGATTCAGAAAGACGAAACTAAGACAAAACCGTTGGAATTATCCAGATCGGACCAGTAGAAGCCGAGATATCGACCTCCAAAGTTTGGGTTTTTTCGTTTTTCGGGTTTGGATTTTTTTCAGGAAAATGTTCAAAATTCAATAAAAATGGGAGAATTAGAAAACAATGTACTTTTTACGTATTGTACTGTCGCACAAAAAAATTGTACTAAACAAGCCCAATTTTCTTTGTCACCCTGTAATAGGTTCATTAGGACTTTAAAACTCAATAACTCGAGAACCAACGGTACCATCGTCACCAAACAAAAAGCATAATATTCAGAAAAACATTCCCTCTCACTCCATATGATGATAATTCAAATTTCGAATATATTCGAAACGTACAACGTGAGAGCATACTGAAGAGCCTCTTATGCTCGTCAAGTACTGCACACGCACCGCCGTGAAAACCGTATGGGCGTACCGGAATGCCGGCGCATTCCAATAAATTCCATAAATAGAATTCGAACGAGACGCGGTCGTGTGTTCGCCGGAACTCAATAGACATAAATCCGGTGCGACGGCGGGGCAGGACAAAATCACGTCGGATTTCGTTTATATGTGCGAGATTTATCGTCTCTTTAAGTACGTCTTGCATATATATATATATATATATAACTGGAACATAGTTTGGCATTTGTTTTTTGAACAAAAGAATAACGTTGGACCTAAACAAACCGAATTCCTTCCATTAATAACCTATAATGCCTCCAAAAAAAAAAACAAACGAAGGCAAAACCGAATTTCCAATTTGCCCGATAATTGATGAATCTTGGTAGCACCCTTGGGCTCCCTTCGGCGTCCCAATTAACCTCCCGACGTGCGGTCCCCGGTGATTATACGTCGCGTTTTCGCCAACGTTCATCTTCGAAATCACTTGTTTCTAGTAGGTACTCCACCTCATAAGTTTACACAAAGGGTTTTTTTAAATACGTGACTGAACTCCTGGAGGTGATTCTACGAGTAATTTCAAGACGAAAGGTTCACATAAGCATAGATAGGTCCGAAAATGCAGAGAGATTCTTACATATTTCTCTTGGTTTGCGAGATAATAAATGAAAAGCAGTCAAGAAATGGGTTTATACTTATTTACACAGCTCACCCTGTATAAGACCTAGCGCCACGAGTGATACCTCTGATTAATCCTCAAGGATCAGGCTTTCAAATAGCGTAAACAAAAAAAATTTTAAAAAATTTTATAGTAGAAAAAAAATTATTTCTCTAAAAATTTACTTAAAAAAAAAAAAAATTTTACGTTTGAGCTCGTTTATCTCGGAAGCAGTTTCTTTTTGAAAAAAATTGACTTAACATAAAAGGAAGCTACATTTACGTAGAAAAGCGTTGTTTGGTCCGCATTATCGGGAACGTTACCGTTTAGGCCCCAGAACCGGTTAAGTCCGCGAGGTACCGCGCAAAATACCTTCACGGAAAAATCCCACTTCTGAAGGGTTTTTTTTCTCAAAAAGCGCCCTTTCTGCACCGCTTTTCATGGAGGGCCAAAAAAATAGAAAATACAATATCATTGTTTCCAGAATATTATTTTCTATCAAAATACGTAATAATATACCAAGTGTCCCATTTAAAATAAGAAATTTAGTGTTGAACCGGAAGTGATGGAAAACAATAGAATATGTCAAAAGACGCTCTTCTACCAATTTTCATTTGTTTACCTTGAAAAACAAAAGAGTTATTAAGTGTCACCCGGTATATATACAAGGTGTCCAAGGTATAGCATAAGGATCTCGGAAACCGTAAGAGATACGAGGTCGGTTAAATTAGACAAAAGTTGCGCAATTCGATCCTTAATTAAATACAGTTTCAAGCATTTTAAAATTCCGAATAGTTCCGGAGTTATCCGGAAAAAAACGAAATTTGGCAAAATTCTTTTTTTATTTTTTCCAGCTCTA
Source organism: Anthonomus grandis grandis (assembly GCF_022605725.1). Lineage (NCBI taxonomy): Eukaryota > Metazoa > Arthropoda > Insecta > Coleoptera > Curculionidae > Anthonomus > Anthonomus grandis. Next base: position 13,460,796 of record NC_065563.1, on the reverse strand, counting down.
TTTTAACAGATACGAAAAATCCAAAAGCACTTTTTCATTGCCACTTTTCGTGCTTTACAATTTGATGTATGTATAGTTTAAATCCGACGTTTCGTCTACGAGTTATCATCATCAACTTTCATTTTTCAAATGGACCGAGAAAAAACTACATCTTGTGTATAAAAGCCTGTTTGATGACAATTACAATGACGTATCACACATAATATTTAAAAAAGTTTTCTATGGTCTAAAAGTCCCTTTTTATGAAAATTTGTTGTTTGTGTCATAGTAGGCCATAAAGAAGCATTTAAAAAACATCACTCCTGAACTATTCCAATTCGTCTTATTCGGTTACTAATTTTTTTGAAATTGCCCCTTTTCGATAGCCACGTTGCAGGTAAATGACAGTTGAATTTACCATTCAAAAAAAAAACAAATGACTATATTGGGACTTACTATAGAGAGAGAGAGACGCGAAAAATAAAAGAACGCGCGCGAGACTCTCGCTGATTTTTATGGGATTCCGTGAGCTTAAGCAGTGTTTTATCAAGTTGTACTTAAGCCCGGATTTATGTTTTGATTCGTGTTAAAGTCGGTCCGGGTGTGAACGCGCCATGGGGGCGATAAAACTCCCTTCGCGTTCTTTTGTTTTTTTTTTCTCCTCCTCGTAGTTCCTGCCATAATCATCACATAAAATGTGATTTTCATGATTTGGTAACGTGGGTTCGCAACGTATGATAATAAACACGAAAAGTGATAAAACCCAATATGCTCCTCCGGTTAATATCACATACACACACACACGCGATTTTATTGTGGAATTGCTGCAAGTAACATGATTCCGCGTAAATATTTCGCGGCAATAAAATCCCGATGCTGCGTCATAAAAATTGGAATTTTATTGGATCCCTCGAGACGAATCCGGGCTTCCGGTTCCCAGCGTCGTTATCATCCTTATAAGCCGCTTATTGGCGTTGCATTAAAAAAACAAAAAACAGAAAAAAAAACAAATGACGACCAAATCGATTTTGGGGACGACGGACGGTGTCACTCGGCGCTAATGGGATCATAAGAAGGTGAAAAAATCGACCATCGCTTGGACTGAACCAGTTGACGGAATAATTTAAGAAAAAGGTCTCGGGCTGTAAATTCACTTGTTTAGATGTTGCCTTTCACTTGTTTTAAATTAAGTCGTTTTTTGTCATTAAATTTCAATTGGTTTCGATGACATTTTCGATGTTGGTGCCATAACGTTTTTTATTAAGTCCTCTGATGTGATTGCTCTTTTTTTAATATAAATGCCCGAAATCCCCCTAATAAAAACAATCGAGAACAAAAAAAAAAAAAAAAAAAAACAAAAGATGGTTCCGTCGACCTGCCGCGCTCATTTAATTATTACGGACCGATGATGACGCCCGATAGTGTCACCGTCGATTGCACTTCACTCCGGACAGGTGAAATGGTGCTGATTGGGTTTAACTCCGCGACCGGATTATCTACGGTTCTTGGATCGCCCACGATTTTTCGGACTTCGGGTCGTCATTTTTTAGATGAGGTTTAAAGGATAATACGCAACGGGAATTGATAGAAAATTAATTGCTGATTACAAAATTACCACACACTTTATAGTTATCTTTTACCGTTCGCGAGATATTGCGATTAAAAGAGGAATATTTGTTGACACACCCTGTATATTATGATCTTTGAATGCAAATATCTTTGCGATGAAAAGAGATAATTATGTCGAGTTTGGGCTCATTATAATCAGAAAAACATTTTCTATTTATTTATTAACAAAATATTACCCTACGAGGGTTACAAAAAAAATTACTAACTAAAGTGAGATAACAGATAATGAAAAGTAATAAAGAATTTAATGCTGAATTCAAAAATACCACACACTATATATTTAGCTTTAACCGTTTTCGAGATATTTAAGTTAGAAGAGGAATATTTGTTGACACACCCTGTATATTTTGATCTTTGAATGCAAATATCTCCGGAATGGAAAGAGATAATTATATCGAGTTTGGGCTCATTATAATCAGAAAAAAATTAACTATTGATTTATTAACTTGATATTACTCTACCAGAGTGGTAAATAAAATTTCTAACTAAAATGAGGTAATGGGTATTAAGAGGTAATAGAGAACTTCATTCTGAATTCAAAAATACCACACACTATATATTTAGCTTTAACCGTTTTCGAGATATTTAAGTTAGAAGAGGAATATTTGTTGACACACCCTGTATATTTTGATCTTTGAATGCAATTATCTCCGGAATGGAAAGAGATAATTATGTCGAGTTTGGGCTCATTATAATCAGGAAAACATTCACTATTTATTTATTAACAAAATATTACCCTACGAGGGTTACAAAAAAAATTACTAACTGAAGTGAGATAACAGATAATGAGAAGTAATAAAGAATTTAATCCTGAATTCAAAAATACCACACACTATATATTTAGCTTTAACCGTTTTCGAGATATTTAAATTAGAAGAGGAATATTTGTTGACACACCCTGTATATTTTGATCTTTGAATGCAAATATCTCTGGAATGGAAAGAGATAATTATGTCGAGTTTGGGCTCATTATAATCAGGAAAACATTCACTATTTATTTATTAACAAAATATTACCCTACGAGGGTTACAAAAAAAATTACTAACTAAAGTGAGATAACAGATAATGAGAAGTAATAAAGAATTTAATCCTGAATTCAAAAATACCACACACTAATTTAGTTTTAACCGTTTTCGAGATATTTAAATTAGAAGAGGAATATTTGTTGACACACCCTATATATTTTGATCTTTGAATGCAAGTATCTCTGGAATGGAAAGAGATAATTATGTCGAGTTTGGGCTCATTTTAATCAGAAAAACATTCACTATTTATTTATTAACAAAATATTACCCTACGAGGGTTATAAAAAAATTACTAACTAAAGTGAGATAATAGATAATGAGAAGTAATAAAGAATTTAATGCTGAATTCAAAAATACCACACACTATATATTTAGCTTTAACCGTTTTCGAGATATTTAAGTTAGAAGAGGAATATTTGTTGACACACCCTGTATATTATGATCTTTGAATGCAAATATCTTTGCGATGAAAAAAGATAATTATATCGAGTTTGGGCTCATTTTAATCAGAAAAACATTCACCATTTATTTATTAACAAAATATTACCCTACAAGGGTTATAAAAAAAATTACTAACTAAAGTGAGATAACAGATAATGAGAAGTAATAAAGAATTTAATCCTGAATTCAAAAATACCACACACTAATTTAGCTTTAACCGTTTTCGAGATATTTAAATTAGAAGAGGAATATTTGTTGACACACCCTGTATATTATGATCTTTGAATGCAAATATCTTTGCGATGAAAAAAGATAATTATATCGAGTTTGGGCTCATTTTAATCAGAAAAACATTCACCATTTATTTATTAACAAAATATTACCCTACAAGGGTTATAAAAAAAATTACTAACTAAAGTGAGATAACAGATAATGAGAAGTAATAAAGAATTTAATCCTGAATTCAAAAATACCACACACTATATATTTAGCTTTAACCGCTTTCGAGATATTTAAGTTAGAAGAAGAATATTTGTTGACACACCCTGTATATTTTGATCTTTGAATGCAAATATCTCTGGAATGGAAAGAGATAATTATGTCGAGTTTGGGCTCATTATAATCAGGAAAACATTCACTATTTATTTATTAACAAAATATTACCCTACGCGGGTTACAAAAAAAATTACTAACTAAAGTGAGATAACAGATAATGGGAAGTAATAAAGAATTTAATCCTGAATTCAAAAATACCACACACTAATTTAGTTTTAACCGTTTTCGAGATATTTAAATTAGAAGAGGAATATTTGTTGACACACCCTATATATTTTGATCTTTGAATGCAAGTATCTCTGGAATGGAAAGAGATAATTATGTCGAGTTTGGGCTCATTTTAATCAGAAAAACATTCACTATTTATTTATTAACAAAATATTACCCTACGAGGGTTATAAAAAAATTACTAACTAAAGTGAGATAATAGATAATGAGAAGTAATAAAGAATTTAATGCTGAATTCAAAAATACCACACACTATATATTTAGCTTTAACCGTTTTCGAGATATTTAAGTTAGAAGAGGAATATTTGTTGACACACCCTGTATATTATGATCTTTGAATGCAAATATCTTTGCGATGAAAAGAGATAATTATATCGAGTTTGGGCTCATTATAATCAGGAAAATATTTTCTATATATTTATAAACTAAATATTACCCTACGAGGATTATAAAAAAATTACTAACTGAAGTGAGATAACAGATAATGAGAAGTAATAAAGACTTTAATCCTGAATTCAAAAATACCACACACTATATATTTAGCTTTTACCGCTTTCGAGATATTTAAGTTAGAAGAAGAATATTTGTTGACTCACCCTGTATATTTTGAACTTTGAATGCAAATATCTCCGGAATGGAAAGAGATAATTATGTCGAGTTTGGGCTCATTTTAATCAGAAAAAAATTAACTATTGATTTATTAACTTAATATTACTCTACCAGGGTGGTAAATAAAATTTCTAACCAAAATGAAGTAATGGGTATTAAGAGCTAATAGAGAACTTCATCCTGAATTAAAAAATACCACACACTATATATTTAGCTTTTACCGTTTTCAAGATATTTAAGTTAGAAGAGGAATATTTGTTGACACACCCTGTATATTATGATCTTTGAATGCAAATATCTTGGCAATGGAAAGAGATAATTATGTCCAGTTTGGGCTCATTATAATCTGGAAAATATTTTCTATATATTTATTAACTAAATATTACGCTACGAGGGTTACAAAAAAAATTACTAACTAAGGTGAGATAACGGATAATGAGAAGTAATAAAGAATTTAATCCTGAATTCAAAAATACCACACACTATATATTTAGCTTTAACCGTTTTCGAGATATTTAAATTAAAAGAGGAATATTTGTTGACACACCCTGTATATTCTGACCTTTGAATGCAAATATCTCCGGAATGGAAAGAGATAATTATGTCGAGTTTGGGCTCATTATAATCAGAAAAACATTGACTATCTATTTATTAACTGAATATTACTCTACAAGGGTGATAAATAAAATTTCTAACTAAAATGAGGTAATGGGTATTAAGAGGTAATAGAAAACTTCATCCTGAATTCAAAAATACCACACACTATATATTTATCTTTTACAGTTCCCGAGATATCTGGAATAAAGAATAAAAACTTTTTTGACTCACCCTGTATATTGTTCCATTTAAATTGAAATATCTCGTGATTGGAATGAGATAATTTGGTGGTGTTTGGGCTCATTTTATTCAGAATTGAAAAATCTATTCAATTTTCTATTAATCATCGTTGATATACAGGGGTGGTAAAAAAAAATTGAGAAAATAAGTGATAAGAGATGAATACAGTTTTTAAAAATGCCACATATTTTATGGTTATTTTTTACCGTTCTCGAAAATATAAAAACTTTTTTGACTCACCCTGTATATTGTCCCATTTAAATTGAAATATCTCGTGATTGGAATGAGATAATTTAATAGTGTTTGGGCTCATTTTAATCAGCATTAAATTCTCTAATTAACCAATTTGAAATGTGATTAAAAAAACTGAAACAAATGACCGTCAATATGTTTCTGTCGTTTAAATCATCTGCCTCCTCGTATATTTCAGTCGGGCAGTGGGGGCGAGACGCAGGTGCCCAAAATTTAAATTCTATTAATTCGATCGATCAGTTATAAGACCGGATAACAAAAGACGACGTCATAAGTCATAAACGTTTAATGAAAAAGCCTCCTGGATATCGACGCGCGCCGGGGTGCATTTCGGGCGTTCCGTGGGGGCGGCACTGTCCATTAGTCATTTTTTAGACATTTACATAATATGTTTTTCTCAGTTGTCATTTGTTTTTTGCTGTCGGTTGTTATTGTGTCTCGTCATTGTGGTTAATGGATCAACAATAAGACCAAAAATGTACTAAAAAGTCGTTGAATAAACGTATATATTTAATATATGATGTGTTGCTTAGATTAGTGATCAATTACCATCTCAAACTGCTCATTTGTTTTTTTTTTCGAAGAGCCTCATAAATGCGCGATTATAGTACAAAGTGTATAGAGGAACGAAGTCCCATAAAACGGTCTGGTCGAAAAACAAGTGACGAGAGCCATTAAAGCGTCTGCATCAGCCTCGGGGGCAAACGGGGGCCCCCTGCCGCGTTTCTCAAAACCCTCATAAGCACCATAATGGGAAAACAAAACGTCAACGTTTCCCCCCTCCCCCCGTTCTTCTTCTCTATACCCCGGGCATCGTATGAATTATTCGTTTGTTTCTAATTAGTCCTCGGTATACGGTTTTGGCCTGATTAAGACTAAATTACGGATTCGTTCGGATCCGGGGGTTGACTGATTGATCGATTGAGATAAATGGTGAAACGGTCATATTCGAATAAAAATAACAGTCGGGGCCCGGTTATATTTTGGTACAATGACAGAGTTATTCGATGGTGCCCCCCCACGGTCGCTACCTCTCGCCGTCTGGACACACGGAGGAATTCGTATTTTCGATCATCGATTTCTTAGATAAGATCTACATTCGGTTTTACAGTCATTTTTTATAAGTCTATATAACCGCCGCGTCAACAACGTGAGAGACTCCTCGATGCTCTTTTGTTTCTCCAGTCGTCTCTTGTTTTGGACATCGTCGCGGTGTGGGTCGTAAATTCGTTAGTAATTTTTTTATAACCCTGGTAGCATAATGGTTAGTCAATAATTAGATAGATAATTTTTCTCTGATTATAATGAGCCCAAACACGACATAATTATCTCATCCCGTTGCGGAGATATATGCATTCAAAAATCAGAATATACAGGGTGTGTCAATAAATGTTTTTATTTTTATTGGAATATCTTGAGAACGATAAAATATAAATATAGAGTGTGTGGTATTTTTAAAATCAGGATTAAATTCTCTATTACCTTTCATTATCTGCTATTCAAATTTTGTTAGTAATTTTTTTTAGAACCTTATTAGAGTAGTGATTAGTCAATATTTAAGTAGGTAATTTTTTTCTGATCACAATGAGCCCAAACACGACATAATTATCTCATCCCGTTGCGGAGATATATGCATTCAAAAATCAGAATATACAGGGTGTGCCAACAAATATTCTTCTTTTTATTGGAATATCTGGAGAACGATAAAATATAAATATAGAGTGTGTGGTATTTTTAAAATCAGAATTAAATTCTCTATTTACTTTCATTATCTGCTGTTCCAATTTTGTTAATAATTTTTTTTAGAACCTTAGTAGAGCTGTGATTAGTCAATATTTAAATAGGATTTTTTTTTCTGATTATAATAAGCCCAAACATGACTCAATTATCTTATCCCGTTGCAGAGATATATGCATTCAAAGATCAGAATATACAGGGTGTGTCAACAAATATTCCTCTTCTAATTGAAATATCTCGAAAACGGTTAATGCTAAATATATAGTGTGTGGTATTTTTGAATTCAGGATTAAATTCTTTATTACTTCTCATTATCCGTTATCTCACTTCAGTCAGTAATTTTTTTTATAACCCTCTTAGGGTAATATTTAAGTTCTATTCACCTTGATTTATTACATTCAACTCTTCAAACTCTACCCTCCCCTATTATTTATCGATATTTATTTTATGTATAATAAATATAAGAGTGTCATAATAAAACAAAACAACATCGCAGCGTTTTCAATTATTTTTTTTTGTCTTTTCGATTATTGTCGTTGCGGCGGACAGTAGAAATATCGACTACCAAAACATTAATAACATGCGAGAAACGGGAGGATCATAAATTTTGAAAAAATCATCGTCATCAACGTTCGTATGTTTTTTGGGAAACCCCGCCGACAAAGGACGCGCGGGGCCATTTACCGCGGACCTGTCAAATAATGGGCCCCGTCCATGGGCGTGCGCAAATTCTATCTACTGATTTTTGACTATTATAACGAAATCAGAAAAAAAATTACTATGTATTTAATTATTGAACAACCAGTCGTCTACCAAGAGTGTAAAAAAAATTATTAAACAAAATAAGATTTCAAATAACAGGAAGTAATAGAGAATTTAATCCTGAATTCAAAAATACCACACACTATACGGTTATATTTTACCGTTCTCAAGATATTTCAATTATAAGAAGAATATTTGTTGATACACCCTGTATATTCTAATCTTTGAATGCAAATATCTCCGCAATGGAATGAGATAATTACATCGTGTTTGGGCCTATTATAATCAGAAAAAAAATTCCTATTTAAATATTGACTAATCACTGCTCTATTAGGGTTGTAAAAAAAATTACTAACAAAATTGCAATAGCCGATAATGAAAGGTAATAGAGAATTTAATCCTGATTTTAAAAATACCACACACTCTATATTTATATTTTACCGTTCTCGAGATATTCCAATTATAAGAAGAATATTTGTTGATACACCCTGTATATTCTAATCTTTGAATGCATATATCTCCGCAATGGAATGAGATAATTACATCGTGTTTGGGCTTATTATAATCAGAAAAAAATTTCCTATTTAAATATTGACCAATCACTACTCTACTAAGGTTGTAAAAAAAATTATTGACAAAATTGGAATAGCAGATAACGAAAGGTAATAGAGAATTTAATCCTGATTTTAAAAATACCACACACTCTATATTTATATTTTATCGTTCTCGAGATATTCCAATAAAAAGAAAAACATTTGTTGACACACCCTGTATATTCTAATCTTTGAATGCATATATCTCCGCAATGGAATGAGATAATTACGTCGTGTTTGGGCTTATTATAATCAGAAAAAAATTTCCTATTTAAATATTGACTAATCAATACTCTACTAAGGTTGTAAAAAAAATTACTAACAAAATTGGAATAGCAAATAATGAAAGGTAATAGAGAATTTAATCCTGATTTTAAAAATACCACACACTCTATATTTATATTTTACCGTTCTCGAGATATTCCAATTATAAGAAGAATATTTGTTGATACACCCTGTATATTCTAATCTTTGAATGCATATATCTCCGCAATGGAATGAGATAATTACATCGTGTTTGGGCTTATTATAATCAGAAAAAAAATTCCTATTTAAATATTGACTAATCACTACTCTATTAGGGTTGTAAAAAAAATTACTAACAAAATTGCAATAGCCGATAATGAAAGGTAATAGAGAATTTAATCCTGATTTTAAAAATACCACACACTCTATATTTATATTTTACCGTTCTCGAGATATTCCAATTATAAGAAGAATATTTGTTGATACACCCTGTATATTCTAATCTTTGAATGCATATATCTCCGCAACGGAATGAGATAATTGCATCGTGTTTGGGCTTATTATAATCAGAAAAAAATTTCCTATTTAAATATTGACTAATCAATACTCTATTAGGGTTGTAAAAAAAATTACTAACAAAATTGGAGTAGCAAATAATGAAAGGTAATAGAGAATTTAATCCTGATTCTAAAAATACCACACACTCTACATTTATATTTTACCGTTCTCGAGATATTCCAATAAAAAGAAAAACATTTGTTGACACACCCTGTATATTCTAATCTTTAAATGCATATATCTCCGCAATGGAATGAGATAATTATGTCGTGTTTGGGCTCATTATGATCAGAGAAAAATTACCTATTTAATTATTTACTATTCATTACGCTATCAGAATTTGTAAAAAAAAATTACTAACCAAAGTGCAAGAACAGATATTGATGATTCTGAATTTTTGTTCTGACAAGTTGTTTTTTTAATCGTTTCAACCACTCGAGTAAAGCGGTATTTTTAGGACGCCACTGACCGTCGCTGTGACATGCGACAACACGCATGCACCAGCGGGGCGCGTCTTTGGCGCAGCACGTGGCGCGGCGCCCCCATATTTTCGGCCGCGGTCCTGGTGACAGAAACTCATATTTACCGTATTTCATGTTACGCCCGTCGTTTATTCTTACTATTAATGGCCGCTTCGGTTACGGAAACCCCGGGTGCCATATGCATATATACACATTCATACATACATATACCTATATATATATATATATATGATGATGATCGCGGCCGTTTTTTATTTAATTCTTCTGTTTAATAAATACGTCGATGTGTGGGGACCCCGTGCTGCGGCGGGTATTTTTGCCATTTTGTCCTGCTGATGCCCCGTGAGAACGGGAAAAAAAAACAAAAGAATGCGCTCGCGAAACTTTTCCGGGCGCGGTATTTCGCGAACCTTATGCGGTCGGGGCCGTGGGTCTATAAAAGGGAATTCCTGCACGATTTTACGCGCGGGGTGGTTAGTAAAACGAATAATTCGCTAATTGCAGCCTGCGTTCGGAGATCTCGGCCCCAAATTGCCGGCTTTTGTTTTTTCTTTAAACGGCGAACACCCGAAATTACCTTAGATGGGTTGTAGGAATTTACGGTATGTGTCGGTTTTAGAGAAGAATTTACTGATATAAGCATATACGATTGTCATTTGTTTTTGGAGGACTTTCTGATTGCAATGATGCTCCATATGTAAACTATTAACATTTCCTGTCTGTGAGATATTTTATATATTTTAAATGTCATAGCAGTGAAAATATTGATATCATTGATTTGATCATCCAGTGGTCTATCAGGATTGTAAAAAAAATTATTAAACAAAATAAGATTTCAAATGACAGGAAGTAATAGAGAATTTAATCCTGAATTCAAAAATACCACACACTATACGGTTATATTTTACCGTTCTCAAGATATTTCAATTATAAGAAGAATATTTGTTGACACACCCTGTATATTCTGATCTTTGAATGCTAATATCTCCGCAATGGAATGAGATAATTACATCGTGTTTGGGCTTATTATAATCAGAAAAAAAATTCCTATTTAAATATTGACTAACCATTAGTCTACGAAGGATATAAAAATTATTAGAACACAAAGTGAGGTAGTAGATAATTAAAAGTAATAGAGAATTTAATCCTGATTTTAAAAATACCACACACTATATAGTTATATTTTACCGTTCTCGAGATATCTCAATTAGAAGAAGTTTATTTGTTGACACACCCTGTATATTCTAATCTTTGAATGCAAATATCTCCGCAACGGAATGAGATAATTATATCGTGTTTGGGCTTATAATAATCAGAAAAAAAATTCCTATTTAAATATTGACTCATCACTACTCTACTAGGGTTGTAAAAAAAAATTACTAAGAAAATTGGATCAGCAGATAATGAAAGGTAATAGAGAATTTAATTCCGATTTTAAAAATACCACACACTCTATATTTATATTTTACCGTTCTCGAGATATTCCGATAAAAAGAAAATTATTTGTTGGTACACCCTGTATATTCTGATCTTTGAATGCATATATCTCCGCAACGGAATGAGATAATTACGTCATGTTTGGGCTTATTATAATCAGAAAAAAAAATCCTATTTAAATATTCACTAATCACAGCTCTACTGAGGTTGTAAAAAAATTACTAACAAAATTGGAGTAGCAAATAATGAAAGGTAATAGAGAATTTAATCCTGATTTTAAAAATACCACACACCATATAGTTATATTTTACCGTTCTCGAGATATTACAATTAAAAGAAAAATATTTGTTGACACACCCTGTATAGTCTGATTTTTGAATGCATATATCTCCGCAACGGAATGAGATAATTACGTCGTGTTTGGGCTCATTATAATCAGATAAAAATTATCTATCTAATTATGGACTAACCATTAGTCTACCAGGGGTGTAAAAAAATTACTGACTAAAGTGGCATGACAGATAATGAGAGAATTTGATCCTAAATTCCAAAATACCGGACACTATATATTTATATTTGACTGTTTTCAAGATATTTTAATTAAACGAAGAATTTTTTCTCATGCGAAGTTTACCCCCTCCCCCCCCCCCCAAAAAAACAAATGACTCACGAGAAACCCTCTTATATTATAGTAAATCCTACCTAATTTTAAAATAATAATCGTGCGCACCGTAAAACCCTATCATTAATGTTTTTTTGTTTTTTAATCCGGTAATTTCGCGGAACCCTTTCGGCCGTATCTGGTTTATCGCGGGGGGAGGGGTGGGTCCGGCGGGGGCGGCGGTATGCGATACACATATACATACATAAACACAAAAACAAAAGCCGCGAGCCCGCCACCTATACTTAGGAGCGTCTCCAGGGGCGGAACCGGGGGGGCCACCTCGAGATTTCCGATGGCTCCGGGTTACCACGACTACGACCCAATCGTTTATTTATAATACGTGCGACGTTGCCATAGTTACACTTGGCAACCGCTTTTTTTTTTTTTGTTTTAGTACGTTGCTATGGAGATTAATAAAAGACAATATATTGTATAGGGTGGAAACAAAGGGTAAAAACGTACTTTGCTGTTGTATAACTACACTAACGAACATGATGCGACGAGTTTATTAAACAAAAAAATTACGAATGCATCCATGGCAGTTATCAGATCGAGAGATGTTAATAAAATATTGGATATCGTAGCCCTTTTGGGCGAAAAATCACGGTATAATCGGCCAGGTCATCGGGTTACATTAGAACCTTACGGTAAATGACTCGGACCACTCGGAGAACAGTTTTCGTTTGTTTTAGTGTAATAACTCATAAAAGAACTCTGCGTGGCAGTAGATAATCATTTGTTTTGTTAAAACAAAATTCTCTATTGCATTATTAATATTATGTGTAATATATCCTAATGTTTAATAGATGGGCATTTCAAAAAGTGTTTTTAGTCATTGTTGGACCTTTGCTTGAAGATTTATATGGAATAAATTATACAGGGTGAGTCTTACTTTGGTGAATCTTTTTTTAAGCCCCAGTAGACCGATGGTTAGTCAATAATTAAATAGTTCATTTTTTTCTGATTATAATAAGCCCAAACACGACGTAAATATCTCATTCCGTTCCGGAGATATTTACATTCAAAGATCAGAATATACAGGGTGTGTCAACAAATATACTTCTTCTAATTGAGATATCTCGAGAACGGTAAAATATAACTATATAGTGTGTGGTATTTTTAAAATCAGGATTAAATTCTCTATTACCATTCATTATCTGCTGATCCGATTTTGTTAGTAATTTTTTTTACAACCCTGGTAGAGTAGTGATTAGTCAATATTTAAATAGGAAATTTTTTTCTGATTATAATAAGCCCAAACACGATGTAATTATCTCATTCCATTCCGGAGATATTTGCATTCAAAGATCAGAATATACAGGGTGTGTCAACAAATAATTTTCTTTTTATTGGAATATCTCGAGAACGGTAAAATATAAATATATAGTGTGTGGTATTTTTAAAATCAGGATTAAATTCTCTATTACTTTTCATTATTTGCTGTTCCAATTTTGTTAGTAATTTTTTTTACAACCCTGGTAGAATAGTGATTAGTCAATATTTAAATAGGAAATTTTTTTCTGATTATAATGAGCCCAAGCACGACGTAAATATCTCATTCCGTTCCGGAGATATTTGCATTCAAAGATCAGAATATACAGGGTGTGCTAACAAATAATTTTCTTTTTATTGGAATATCTCGAGAACGGTAAGGTATAAATATAGAGTGTGTGGTATTTTTAAAATCAGGATTAAATTCTTTATTACCGTTCATTATCTGCTGATCCAATTTTGTTAGTAATTTTTTTTACAACCCTGGTAGAGTAGTGATTAGTCAATATTTAAATAGGAAATTTTTTTCCGATTATAATAAGCCCAAACACGATGTAATTATCTCATTCCATTCCGGAGATATTTGCATTCAAAGATCAGAATATACAGGGTGTGTCAACAAATATACTTCTTCTAATTGAGATATCTCGAGAACGGTAAAAGATAAATATAGAGTGTGTGGTATTTTTAAAATCAGGATTAAATTCTCTATTACCTTTCATTATCTACTATCCTAATTTTGTTAGTAATTTTTTTTACAACCCTGGTAGAGTAGTGATTAGTCAATATTTATATAGGTAATTTTTTTCTGATTATTATAAGCCCAAACACGATGTAATTATCTCATTCCGTTCCGGAGATATTTGCATTCAAAGATCAGAATATACAGGGTGTGCCAACAAATAATTTTCTTTTAATTGGAATATCTCGAGAACGGTAAAATATAAATATAGAGTGTGTGGTATTTTAAATATCAGGAATAAATTCTCTATTACTTTTCATTATCTGCTGATCCAATTTTGTTAGTAATTTTTTTTACAACCCTAGTAGAGTAATGATTAGTCAATATTTAAATAGGAAATTTTTTTCTGATTATAATAAGCCCAAACACGATGTAATTATCTCATTCCGTTCCGGAGATATATGCATTCAAAGATCAGAATATACAGGGTGTGCCAACAAATAATTTTCTTTTTATTGGAATATCTCGAGAACGATAAAATATAAATATAGAGTGTGCGGTATTTTTAAAATCAGGATTAAATTCTCTATTACCTTTCATTATCTGCTGTTCCAATTTTGTTAGTAATTTTTTTTACAACCTTAGTAGAGTAATGATTAGTCAATATTTAAATAGGTAATTGTTTTCTGATCACAGTGAGCCCAAACACGATGTAATTATCTCATTCCATTGCGGAGATATTTGCATTCAAAGATCAGAATATACAGGGTGCGCCAACAAATATACTTCTTTTAATTGAGATATCTCGAGAACGGTAAAATATAAATATATAGTGTGTGGTATTTTTGAATTCAGCATTAAATTCTCTATTTCATCCGATTATCTTTTATCCCCCTTTGTTTAATTTTTTTTTTCACAACCCTGGTAGGACCAGTGGATCAATAATAAAACAGTTGAGTTTCTTCTGATCGTAATAAACCCAAATTTGACTTAACTATCTCCTGTTAACACTATAACGCAATCTGAGGACCAATCAATAAACGACGCGCTCTTCATTTGTTTCTGTTGGCCAATAACAGATGGCTCTATCAACGTTAAAGTTTAGCTAACGTCGATAAATTAATGGGTCCGAGTGTTCGTGAATATTTCCACTAAGGACCTTCCGCGATAGATGCTTAGTTCGGCAAAAGGATAATGAGAGGCGAACTGTCCGTAAAACCGTTTAAACCGTCTCTCCGGGGACTTTCCCACGGTGCGCGCCTCCTACGATGCCACGGGCAAAGAGTCGGACACGCGCGGTACGGCACCCACTACTTCGCGTTCCTAACTTTAATTATTATTATAATATACGGTTAAAAGTCACCATCGTAATTCATTTGTTTGTGGTAAACAAATGACATATTATGTGACGTTTAAACCGGACAGGTGGTAAATGACTAATTTTTGAACCTCGCCCCCTTTGTGTCAACCGTAAGTGTCATTTTATCGATTCCGTCAGTAACAATTTTTATATTTTTTATAATTTGCTTCAATATGAGGCACTTATTGCTAGCGCTTGTTTTTATTGTTAGTGTACTACGCCTAGGTGAACCCAATTATCTTAATTTCTTCAAATTTTTCTATTTTTTTAAATTTTAGATGCTGAGGCTCATTATATAGGCCCCTCTAAAGACAAAAGACTGGTGCACGATAAAGAAAAGGTAAATAAACAAATGAAATTTCATTTATAAATAATTAAAAATTAAATTTTTTTGTAGAATCATTTAAAAAACTTGGTGGGTTATGATGTGTTGTCCAAGAATCAAATAGACGCGATAGTCCGGGGGGTGACGAGGGCCTCCCTGCGCCCCATTGGTCTAACGCGATCCCGCCCAAAACAATTGACTAAAATGAGAAAACAAAACAAGAAAAATTAGTACAAACAATTATATTAATAAATTTCCTATATAGTTATGGACTTGCAAGTTTATATAAGAATGTGGGGTAGGCTCGAGGCAACTTTTTAACTACATCTTAACTTTTTTATTTTTTAACTCGTTTATTGTTCGATTTATGGCTAAATGTTATTCTTTATGATTTGTTCTATTTTTGAGTAAGATTCTAGTGCTAAAAGAAAATTTTCCATATTTCCAACAGTTTTTGAGAAAATGAGGAAAAACTGTTGAGGGGTTTTTCCCAATTTTCTGGAAAAGTGTTGAACTTAGAAATTATTTTTTTATTGCATCTGATGCGCATAGACATTCCAAACAACTTTTGTTTAAGCAATTTTTTTCTCCAAGCAACGGTTTTCCAGAAAAAAAATAAAAACCAAAATTATGAGCATTTTCCCACGAGAACTTCTTTGGATTTTTTGAAGAAGACTTTTTTGAGTATAACTTTTTTTTGGCACATTTTTCAAAAAAGTTTTTAAAAGTTTTTTGGACAATTTATTAATTTCTAGAAAAAAAATAATAATTTTTCAAAAAAAAAATTTTTTTTTTTTTTTTTCAAAAATGTATCTAATTTTACAAAAATCTTCTATAACTCTTTTATTTTTCGATTTATGGCAAAATATTATTCTTTATGAATTGTTCCAATTTTCATTTGGATTCCAAAGCTAAAAGAAAATTTTCCATATTTCCAACAGTTTTTGAGAAAATGAGGAAAAACTGTTAAGAAGTTTTTTCCGATTTTCTGGAAAACTGTTGAACTTAGAAATTATTTTTTTATTGCATCTGATGCGCATTGACGCTCTAAACAACTTTTGTTTAAACAATTTTTCTCTCCAAGCAACGGTTTTCCAGAAAAAAAATAAAAACCAAAATTATAAAAATTTTCTCACGAGAACCCCATATTTTTAGGAAAATTGGGTATAACTTTCTATTAGTACATTTTTCAAAAAAGTTTTATAAGAGTTTTTAAAAGTTTCTTGGACGAGTTATTAATTTCCAGGAAAAAAAATAATTTTTTCAAAAAAATATATTTTTTATTTTTTCGTTCAAAAATGTATCTAATTTTACAAAAATCTTCTATAACTCTTTTATTTTTCAATTTACGTTAAAATATTATTCTTTATGAATTGTTCCAATTTTTATTTGGATTCCAAAGCCAAAAAAAAATTTTCCATATTTTCAATAGTTTTTGAGAAAATGAGGAAAAACTGTTCAGGGGTTTTTCCCAATTTTCTGGAAAACTGTTGAACTTAAACATTATTTTTTTATTGCATCTGATGCGCATTGACACTCTAAACAACTTTTGTTTAAATAATTTTTCTCTCCAAGCAACGGTTTTCCAGAAAAAAAATAAAAACCAAAATTATAAGCATTTTCCCACGGGGTACGATTTTTTTTTGGAAAATTGGGTATAACTTTTTTCTTGTACATTTTTCAAAAATGCTTTATTAGACTTTTTTAAAGGTTTTTGGATAATTTGTTAATTTCCAGAAAAAAAAATTGAAGTTTTAAAAAAAAATTTTTTTTTAGATTTTTATTCAAAAGTGTATCTAATTTTACAAAAATCTTCTATAACTCGTTTATTTGTTGATTTACGGCAAAATATTATTCTTTATGATCTGTTCCAATTTTCATTTGGATTCCAAAGCTAAAAGAAAATTTTCCATATTTCCAACAGTTTTTGAAAAAATGAGGAAAAACTGTTGAGGGGTTTTTCCCAATTTTCTAAAAAAGTGTTGAACTTAGAAATTATTTTTTTGTTGTATCTGATGCGCATTGATATTCCAAATAGCTTTTGTTTAAATAATTTTTTTCTCCAAGCAACGGTTTTCCAGAAAAAAAATAAAAACCAAAATTATAAGCATTTTCCCACGAGAACCCCTTTGGATTTTTTGAGAAAGACTTTTTTGAGTATAACTTTTTTTTGGCACATTTTCCAAAAAAGTTTTATAAGACTTTTTAAAAGTTTTTTGGACAGTTTATTAATTTCCAGAAAAAAAAATTGAATTTTTCAAAAATATTTTTTTTTTTAATTTTTCATTTAATAAAGTATCTAATTTTACAAAAATCTTCTATAACTCTTTTATTTTTTGATTTACGGCAAAATATTATTCTTTATGAATTGATCCAATTTTCATTTGGATTCTAAAGCTAAAAGAAAATTTTCCAATTTTCCAACAGTTTTTGAGAAAATGAGGAAAAACTGTTGAGGGGTTTTTCCCAATCTTCTGGAAAAGCGTTGAACTTAGAAATTATTTTTTTATTGCATCTGATGCGCATTAAAATTCCAAACAACTTTTGTTAAAACAATTTTTCTCTCCAAGCAACGGTTTTCCAGAAAAAAAATAAAAACCAAAATTATAAGCATTTTCCCACGAGAACCCCTTTGGATTTTTTGAGAAAGACTTTTTTGAGTATAACTTTTTTTTGGCACATTTTTCAAAAAAGTTTTATAAGACTTTTTAAAAGTTTTTTGGACAATTTATTAATTTCCAGAAAAAAAAATTGAATTTTTCAAAAATATTTTTTTTTTTAATTTTTCATTTAATAAAGTATCTAATTTTACAAAAATCTTCTATAACTCTTTTATTTTTTGATTTACGGCAAAATATTATTCTTTATGAATTGTTCCAATTTTCATTTGGATTTTAAAGCTAAAAAAAAATTTTCCATATTCCTAACAGTTTTTGAGAAAATGAGGAAAAACTGTTGAGGGGTTTTTCCCAATCTTCTGGAAAAGCGTTGAACTTAGAAATTATTTTTTTATTGCATCTGATGCGCATTGAAATTCCAAACAACTTTTGTTTAAACAATTTTTTTCTTCAAGCAACGGTTTTCCAGAAAAAAAATAAAAACCAAAATTATAAGCATTTTTCCAAGGGGTACGATTTTTTTGGGAAAATTGGGTATAACTTTTTTCTTGTACATTTTTCAAAAATGCTTTATTAGACTTTTTTAAAGGTTTTTGGATAATTTATTAATTTCCAAAATAAAAATTGAATTTTTCAAAAAAAATTTTTTTTTTTAATTTTTTTATTTAAAAATGTATCTAATTTTAGAAAAATCTTCTATTACTCTTTTATTTTTTGATTTACGGCAAAATGTTATTCTTTATGAATTGTTCCAATTTTCATTTGGATTCCAAAGCTAAAAGAAAATTTTACATATTTCCAACAGTTTTTGGGAAAATGAGGAAAAACTGTTAAGAAGTTTTTCCCAATTTTCTGGAAAAGTGTTGAACTAAGAAATTATTTTTTTATTGCATTTGATGCGCATTGACACTCTAAACAACTTTTGTTTAAACAATTTTTTTTTTCAAGCAACGGTTTTCCAGAAAAAAAATAAAAACGAAAATTATAAGCATTTTTCCACGGGGTACGATTTTTTTGGGAAAGTTGGGCATAACTTTTTATTTGTACATTTTTCAAAAAAGTTTTATAAGACTTTTTAAAAGTTTTTTGGACAATTTATTGATTTCCAAGAAAAAAAATTAATTTTTCCAGAAATTTTTTTTTTTTTTTATTCAAAAATTTATCTAATTTTATAAAAATCTTCTATAACTTTTTTATTTTTCGATTTACGACAAAATATTATTCCTTATGATTTGTTCCAATTTTCATTTGAATTCTAAAGCTAAAAAAAATTTTTCCATATTTCCAACAGTTTTTGAGAAAACAAGGAAAAACTGTTGAGTGGTTTTTCCCAATTTTCTAGAAAAGTGTTGAATTTAGAAATTATTTTTTTCTTGCATCTGATGCGCATTGACATTCCAAACAACTTTTGTTCCAACAATTTTTCTCTCCAAGCAACGGCTTTCCAGAAAAAAAATAAAAACCGAAATTATAAAAATTTTCCCACGAGAACCCCATATTTTTAGGAAAATTGGGTATAACTTGTTATTAGTACATTTTTCAAAAAAGTTTTATAAGACTTTTTAAAATTTTTTTGGACAATTTAAAAATTTCCAGAAAAAAAAATGAATTTTTCAAAAAAAAAAAAATTTTTTATTTTTTATTCAAAAATGCATATAATTTTACAAAAATCTTCTATAACTCTTTTATTTTTCGATTTACGGCAAAATATTATTCTTTATGAATTGTTTCAATTTTCATTTGGATTCTAAAGCTAAAAGAAAATTTTCCAATTTTCCAACAGTTTTTGAGAAAATGAGGAAAAACTGTTGAGGGGTTTTTCCCAATCTTCTGGAAAAGCGTTGAACTTAGAAATTATTTTTTTCTTGCATCTGATGCGCATTGACATTCCAAACAACTTTTGTTTCAACAATTTTTCTCTCTAAGCAACGGCTTTCCAGAAAAAAAATAAAAACCGAAATTATAAAAATTTTCCCACGAGAACCCCATATTTTTAGGAAAATTGGGTATAACTTGTTATTAGTACATTTTTCAAAAAAGTTTTATAAGACTTTTTAAAATTTTTTTGGACAATTTATAAATTTCCAGAAAAAAAAATGAATTTTTCAAAAAAAAAAAAATTTTTTTATTTTTTATTCAAAAATGCATTTAATTTGATAAAAATCTTCTATAACTCTTTTATTTTTCGATTTACGGCAAAATATTATTCTTTATGAATTGTTCCAATTTTCATTTGGATTTCAAAGCTAAAAAAAAATTTTCCATATTCCCAACAGTTTTTGAGAAAATGAGGAAAAACTGTTGAGTGCTTTTTCCCAATTTTCTGGAAAAGTGTTGAACTTAGAAATAATTTTTTTATTGCATCTGATGCGCATTGACATTCCAAACAACTTTTGTTTAAACAATTTTTTTCTCTAAGCAACGGTTTTCCAGAAAAAAAATAAAAACCAAAATTATGAGCATTTTCCCACGAGAACCCCTTTGGATTTTTTGAGAAAGACTTTTTTGAATATAACTTTTTTTTGGCACATTTTTCAAAAAAGTTTTATAAGACTTTTTAAAAGTTTTTTGGACAATTTATTGATTTCTAGAAAAAAAAATTGAATTTTTCAAAAAAAAATTTTTTTTTAATTTTTTATTCAAAAATGTATCTCATTTTACAAAAATCTTCTATAACTCTTTTATTTTTCGATTAACGGCAAAATATTATTCTTTATGAATTGTTCCAATTTTCATTTGGATTCTAAAGCTAAAAGAAAATTTTCCATATTTCCAACAGTTTTTGAGAAAATGAGGAAAAACTGTTGAGGGGTTTTTCCCAATCTTCTGGAAAAGCGTTGAACTTAGAAATTATTTTTTTATTGCATCTGATGCGCATTGATATTCCAAATAGCTTTTGTTTAAATAATTTTCTTCTCCAAGCAACGGTTTTCCAGAAGAAAAATAAAAACTAAAATTATAAGCATTTTCCCACGGGGTACGATTTTTTTGGGAAAATTGGGCATAACTTTTTATTTGTACATTTTTCAAAAAAGTTTTATAAGACTTTTTAAAAGTCTCTAGGACAATTTATTAATTTCCAAAATAAAAATTAAATTAAAAAAAAAAAAAATTTTTTTCATTTTTTTATTCAAAAATGTATCTAATTTTGCAAAAATCTTCTATAACTCTTTTATTTGTTGATTTACGGCAAAATATTATTCTTTATGAATTGATCCAATTTTCATTTGGATTCTAAAGCTAAAAAAAAATTTTCCATATTCCTAACAGTTTTTGAGAAAATGAGGAAAAACTGTTGAGGGGTTTTTCCCAATCTTCTGGAAAAGCGTTGAATTTAGAAATTATTTTTTTCTTGCATCTGATGCGCATTGACATTCCAAACAACTTTTGTTTCAACAATTTTTTTCTCCAAACAACAGTTTTCCAGAAAAAAAATAAAAACCAAAATTATAAGCATTTTCCCACGGGGTACGATTTTTTTTGGAAAACTGGGTATTACTTTTTCTTAGTACATTTTTCAAAAAAGTTTTATAAGACTTTTTAAAAGTCTCTAGGACAATTTATTAATTTCCAAAATAAAAATTGAATTTTTCAAAAAAAAATTTTTTTTTTAATTTTTTTATTCAAAAATGTATCTAATTTGACAAAAATCTTCTATAACTCGTTTATTTTTCGATTTACGGCTAAATATTATTCTTTATGAATTGTTCCAATTTTCATTTGAATTCCAAAGCTAAAAGAAAATTTTCCATATTTCCAACAGTTTTTGAGAAAATGAGGAAAAACTGTTGAGTGCTTTTTCCCAATTTTCTGGAAAAGTGTTGAACTTAGAAATAATTTTTTTATTGCATCTGATGCGCATTGACATTCCAAACAACTTTTGTTTAAACAATTTTTTTCTCTAAGCAACGGTTTTCCAGAAAAACAATAAAAACCAAAATTATGAGCATTTTCCCACGAGAACCCCTTTGGATTTTTTGAGAAAGACTTTTTTGAGTATAACTTTTTTTTGGCACATTTTTCAAAAAAGTTTTATAAGACTTTTTAAAAGTTTTTTGGACAATTTATTAATTTCTAGAAAAAAAATTTAATTTAAAAAAAAAAAAATTTTTTTTTATTTTTTTATTCAAAAGTGTATCTAATTTTTCAAAAATCTTCTATAACTCTTTTATTTTTTAATTTACAGCAAAACATTATTCTTTATGAATTGTTTCAATTTTCATTTGGATTCCAAAGCTGAAAGAAAATTTTCCATATTTCCAACAGTTATTGAGAAAATGAGGAAAAACTGTTAAGAAGTTTTTTCCGATTTTCTGGAAAACTGTTGAACTTAGAAATTATTTTTTTATTGCATCTGATGCGCATTAAAATTCCAAACAACTTTTGTCTTAACAATTTTTTTATACAACCAATAAATTTCTAGAAAAAAATTAAAAACCTCCCATGGATGGGGTACACTTGGCATTTATGCAAAATACTTTTGGGAAAATTGGGTATAACTTTTGTCTGGTCCATTTTTCAAAAAAATTTTATTAAAGACTTTTTTACAGTTTTTTGAACAATTTATTAATTTTCAAAAAAAAAATCAATTTTTTTCAAAAAAAAAAAAATTCGAAATATTATTATTATATGGAATAATGGAATAAATTCATCATAAAAAACGAGAAAAGAAAAAAAACAGTCGAAGAGCATTTTTTCCAACAACCACTTTTCCAACCTCGCATCTCTCTCTCTCTTCTCACGTATTCAAAAGATGAATGGGAGGCCGTGCCTCTTCTCGCATCTATGGTGCGCCACGATGCGCCCGCGGGCTCCCGCCTCTCTCGTTTGTTTTTTCGGGAATAAATTCCGTTGCTCGCTCTTCCACCACGCACACACCCAATGGGAAAAACACCCCGGGCGACACACCGGACTCGTGTTTTGACCGTCTTTTGTTTATTTATTTATTTATATATAACAAGTAATACATGATAGTTAAATAAACGTTCATTTTTCTGAAAAAGTGTCAGAAAAAAATGAAATCGATGATTTTGGCAAATTTCGGTTTTTTCCCCGATATCTCGGCAGGCCATGAAAATTTTTGAATTTTCTCAACGGCATTCAAATACGCTTCAAAGTACGCAACTTTTTTCTAATTTAACCTAAGCAGTAACTTCAATAGGTACTGAGATCCCCATGCTTATTTTGGACACCCTGTATACTGCATAACAAAATTTCACTCAAAACGGTAAATTTTTTAGTATATTAAACTTGATAGATCAAAGACTTTCAAGGACATGGTACAACCCACCGTGCGGCCGTAATGATAGGATTCAAAGAAACGTTGCTCTAATTAACTTCTATATCTATATGGTCCCGTGTTGTTCTGTGGGAACCAAAAACCCGAAAAAACAAAAGACGATAATTCGGATTAAGCGGGTGCCCCGTAACCGGCACTTATGGAGGTTAGAAAATGACACGTTTCGAGATTAGATTTCGGCTGGTTCGGGGGCGCACCCGCGCACACGTTTAATACGGTTTCGCTTGATTGAGGGGGGGGACCACGCCCCCTTTTTCACGGAAAAATTCAAGAAAATGCCCCTAATAGGCATCGGAATCCTTTAATAATTTAATGTTAAAATTTCAAAAAACAAATGAATAATTCGTGTGACAACTACAACGCGTAGTAGGCGAGAAATTAAAAAAAAAGACGGTGCGGTATGCACCGCGATTATTTGTCAAAACGGGGCATCGCGTCCGTTTTCGAGCGTTTTTTCAATTGTTTTGTATTTTGATCAACGCATGCGCGTGTATAAGAGTTATTTGTTTTATATAAGGATTTTCAAAGTTCTGTATATATGCCTCTGAAAGTGCCCATGATTTCCTCCGGTAAGACCGGCAGTAACAAAAAAACAAATGAATGTTGCTTATGTAACGTTCGTATGAAAGTGTCAAATTTTGTAAGGAAAATATTGCGAAAAAACCACCTAGTAAGTATATAATTAAAAAAAAACAATCGAAAATCGTTTTTTTTTAATAAATAATAAAAAAGAACGTGCGCATGCGCATATCAACAACATCTAAAGTTTCCCCCACTGCACGAAAAAAAAAACAATTGAAAGTCAGACATTCAATTGTTATTTATTTATTGGGGGATTTTATGTTTAGGGGGCGTGGCTTAGGCAAAAACTTAAAATTCCCCACGTAGGCGTTACTTATAACGAAAACAATTGAAAGAATGCCAGGGCGAGATGGTATTTTTGAAAAATGGTTGCGCGTTACACCGTCTTTTTTTTTTTTTAAGGAATTTCTCGCCTTAGGAGTGGTACCTCGTAATTTGTCATATGGAATAGTCATTTGTTTTAATTTTGACACTGAAAACAAGTGAACGTGATTCAAAACAAAATCTTCAAAAAAAAATTTCCAAAAATGCTCATTTTTTTGGAAAAAACGCTCTAAATAGTCAATAAAGCGCCATAAATCCCCATTAAACCGGAGACACCATAAATTCATCCATTTACCGCGCTATTTTGACTACCGGTTCCTTTCATGCCCATTATCCGGAACCTTTAGCTTGAAACCAGAAGCAAAAAAAACAATCGAAAGTTTCAAAAGTGGATTTACCCGCTGCGCCACATTCAATTGTTTTGTGGTTTCGTATCTTCGAATTATACCGGGAGAGTGTGAAAAATGGGTGCATGGTTCCGGTTAATTATTGCGGTTTTCAGAACTATCCATCTTGATCTCGAAATATTCCAGGGCCATAGATCAAACTTAAACGTTCATTTGTTTTTTTTTTTCAGTTAGTTCCGCTAAAACGCCCCAGAGTCAAAAAAAAACGATTTTTCCCCGTCTAATACAATCACCGATTAAGCCATTAATAAATAACGCGTTGTTCTACTTAGTTAAAAAAAAACAAGCGAGAGTGTCCCGAGGCCACGCGATAAATAAAAATTTCTCGGGCATTTTTCAGGAGGAGCCGTCAATCACCCGGAGCCCTTTAGTGATGATAAACAATCGCCGGTTATAGAGGGCTCCGGTTCCGGGCGTGGGAACCCGCCATAAACAATTGAACCCATTTTCACTTGAATTAGGCCCCTCCCCTCCCCCTAATAAAATTCTCAATACATAAGCAAATAACAAATGAATCTTTGTTACTCGATCACACTGGGCGTTACTATGTAAGGACTTAATTATTAGAGTCTGAGTGAATTATACGTACAGGGTGTCCCAAAAGTGTGGGCGCTAGAAAAAAATCTTTAAATACATAAGTTTTGGGGAATCAATCGGTGACCTTAAACTTGACCTTCAAGGTTATTTGAAGGTCAAAGCGTTTTTTTTAAACGGGAACCCCTATTTTTGACACCGGATTCTGAAAGAGCGGAAAATTTTACGTCCGGGCATGAGATTGACGTAATCCCGAGAGGTCAAATAATTACTTCTTAAAAATCAAAACAAATAAAGGTCACACCCTAGGTGAGTCTTAACGGGGAACCCAACGGTGACCTTGGTTTTGACTTTGAACCTCATTTTCAAGGTCATTCGAGGGTCGACCTCATTTCTTCAAATGGAAATTATTCTTGATACTTAAAATAACCCTATCGAGTAACACCTCTTTTCTAACTAATTTTGTCTCAAAAATCGATTGGCGAAGTCAAAATTTTGATACCTCCAACCGTTTTCCCAAAATCTCCAACTTTCTTAATACTGAAAATAAAGTAGTCGAGTGACACCTCTTTTTTAGCTAATTTTATCCCGAAAATCGATAAGTGAAGTCAAATTTTTGATATCTCCAACCGTTTTCCCCAAAATCTCCAATTTTCTTAATACTGAAAATAAAGTAG
The DNA here is from genome assembly GCF_022605725.1 of Anthonomus grandis grandis. Taxonomy (NCBI): domain Eukaryota; kingdom Metazoa; phylum Arthropoda; class Insecta; order Coleoptera; family Curculionidae; genus Anthonomus; species Anthonomus grandis. The sequence continues at coordinate 13,434,682 of NC_065563.1, read as the reverse complement.
TCGAGTGACACCTCTTTTCTAGCTAATTTGATCCCGAAAATCGATAAGTGAAGTCAAAATTTTGATATCTCCAACCGTTTTCCCAAAATCTCCAACTTTCTTAATACTGAAAATAAAGTAGTCGAGTGACACCTCTTTTCTAGCTAATTTTATCCCGAAAATCGATAAGTGAAGTCAAAATTTTGATATCTCCAACCGTTTTCCTAAAATCTCCAACTTTCTTAATACTGAAAATAAAGTAGTCGAGTGACACCTCTTTTCTAGCTAATTTTATCCCGAAAATCGATAAGTGAAGTCAAAATTTTGAAATCACCGACCGTTTTCCCAAAAACACTGTTTTTCTAGCGTACAAAATCGATGCAAGTCCCCTTTAAACTGGTAAACGGGCAAAAACAAACGCCGATCGGTAACGCTGGTCGTTTGATCCGTAAACAGCAGCGGCAACAGCAGAAGGCGTCGTCCGGTGATGGAGATGGCGCCGCGACGCCTTTTGAACCCGTACGAGCTGAAGGGCGGCGGGTTGACTGGGGCGGCGCAGTGCGTCCTGGAGAATTTGGTGGGGAGTCTGAAGGGTCACGTGTTGGGACCGTTGGCCCTCGATGGAGAGGTAAATAATTTAAAAAAATAAATTAATTAACTTTTTTAGTTAATTTTGTCTCATAAATCGATTGGTGACGTCAAAATTTGGATATCTCCAACCGTTTTCCCAAAAAATCCAACTTTCTTAATTCTCAAAATAACCTTATCGAGTGACACCTCGTTTCTAGCTAATTTTGTCCCAAAAATTGAGTAGTGAAGTCAAAATCTGGATATCTCCAACCGTTTTCCCAAAAAATCCAACTTTCCTAATTCTGAAAATAACCTTATCGAGTGACACTTCTTTTCGTGCTAATTTTTACCGAAAAATCGACTGGTGAAGTCAAGATCTGGATATCTCCAACTGTTTTCTCAAAAAATCCAACTTTCTTAATTCTGAAAATAACTTTATCGAGTGACACCTCGTTTCTAGCTAATTTTGTCCCAAAAATTGAATAGTGAAGTCAAAATCTGGATATCTCCAACTGTTTTTCCAAAAAATCTAACTTTCTTAATTCTGAAAATAACCTTATCGAGTGACACCTCGTTTCTAGCTAATTTTGTCCCAAAAATTGAGTAGTGAAGTCAAAATCTGGATATCTCCAACCGTTTTCCCAAAAAATCCAACTTTCTTAATTCTCAAAATAACCTTATCGAGTGACACCTCTTTTCGTGCTAATTTTTACCCAAAAATCGACTGGTGAAGTCAAAATCTGGATATCTCCAACCGTTTTCTCAAAAAATCCAACTTTCTTAATTCTGAAAATAACTTTATCGAGTGACACCTCGTTTCTAGCTAATTTTGTCCCAAAAATTGAATAGTGAAGTCAAAATCTGGATATCTCCAACTGTTTTTCCAAAAAATCTAACTTTCTTAATTCTGAAAATAACCTTATCGAGTGACACCTCTTTTCGTGCTAATTTTTACCCAAAAATCGACTGGTGAAGTCAAAATCTGGATATCTCCAACCGTTTTCCCAAAAAATCCAACTTTCTTAATTCTCAAAATAACCTTATCGAGTGACACCTCGTTTCTAGCTAATTTTGTCCCAAAAATTGAATAGTGAAGTCAAAATCTGGATATCTCCAACTGTTTTTTCCAAAAAATCCAACTTTCTTAATTCTGAAAATAACCTTATCGAGTGACACCTCTTTTCGTGCTAATTTTTACTCAAAAATCGACTGGTGAAGTCAAAATCTGGATATCTCTAACCGTTTTCCCCAAAAAATCCAACTTTCTTAATTCTGAAAATAACCTTATCGAGTGACACCTCGTTTCTAGCTAATTTTGTCCCAAAAATACAATAGTGAAGTCAAAATCTGGATATCTCCATGTAGAGTCATCTGAACATGAGAAACAATTGACAATAGGACCTCCCCGATAAGTTCCGTTCTTTTGTTTCCTTTTAGTTAATCTATGCAATTTTCCCTATATACCTAAATAGTTAAATAGTCATTTGTTTTTAAATACTTTAATCCCTTTAAGTGTAAAACCGATGAGAATCAAGTAAGAGCCTCCAATCAGATCAGGCCGCACTCTTGCGTTGATGTTGACCCGTGGGAAAATTCCTCAAGAGAAGGATTAAGTTAAAGAGAGAATTAAAATGTCTTTAAGAGCGTGTTAAGTCCTAAATGACTACCGTAGGTGCACGTCATTATTTTGTAATCAACGTGCGACTCTATCTCTTAATTCCGCGTCTAATGAAGGCTAATGGTCCCAGTTTACGACCCCGCGTAACGTAACAGAAAGAATTTTAGCGGATTTATGAAAATTAAAAAAAGACAAAAGAAAATCGTCTCCGCCCCAGGGGCCCCATCGGGCGCCACTTAATTCATTAATTTCGATCGTCTCTTGTCTCCTCCGCTCGCCCCGACCACCGCGCGATTTCATTTAAAAAACGTATAATTTGTTCTGGCTTCGGATTGCCGGGCTCTGAAGTAGCCAAGCCAACGAACCTATAATTTTAGGAAAAAGGTCGTTTTGTCCCTGATATTACCGCATTTCGTTGTGAGCCTCGAATGATTATTGAGGCCCTCCCCCTTTTACGTCATTAAAAGGTTCCCCATGCAGTCACTTGTTTTTTTAACGAAATAACAGTGATTTTAAAGTTTTAATCTAGTTTGCCATGATTGTGTTTTAAACAAATCTAGAGGGCCTAGGAAAATATTGATTCAATCGTCTTTTTTTTTTTTTGTTGATTCCTGCATATAAATAAATGGTTCGGTGTCAAAAGTTATTAAAAAAACAAATGACACGCTCCTAACGCGAGAAATTCCAAAAAAAACAAAAGACGCCGTAGTACGCCACCACGATCATTCAAAACGCCATCGCGTCCCCGTTTTCCGATGTTTTTCAATTGTTTTTTATTTGTCACGGGGAGTCATTTGTTTCACATGAGGACTTTCATGTAAATACTTTTCAAGCCACGCCCTCTATCATAAACCGTGCAATCGTCCAATAAATAACAAATAAATCATTATTTACTTAAAATTCGCCTCCGTATCGATAATAATACGCAAAAAACATTTGCCACCGTCGCCGATACGTCGTTCATTTATTTGTTCATTAAATTTTCCCAAGCACGTTCAATTGTTTTTTTTTGTTTCATTCTCAATAATCGTCTTTTTTTTTTTTTTTAATTGTTTTAAGCCTACTTGATTTAATTGCATACATACATTCTTTTGTTTTTTATTTATATAGTCGTTATGTGGACTATTCTTGCTAATAAAGGAAATAGAGACCTCTTGATTGAATAATTCTACGTATTTACTACTATTAATAGGATGTCGATAAAAATTGAATTTTCTTATTATTTTATAATTTGTTTAAAAAAATAAAACAAATGATTTCTTTCCACGCAAAATCATTTTTACCTCTTAAATACGGGCATTATAGGGGTAGTCAATTGTTTTCTGTGACGTATGGAGATACGTCACAGTCATTTTTAAATTTTAATCTAGTTTGCCATGATTGTGTTGTAAATAAGCTTTTATGTACTTGATGTACCTACTAGTAAATATTATATACTTCCAGGCATACGTTCTTTTGTTTTTTTTTTGCACACATTTCGTATTATTGTTTCAGCTGTCTCAATAAAGATTGAAGGATAAAGTTTTCAATTGTTTTTTTATTATATACTTACTAGCCGATTTCATGTAAAATTGTACAAAACAATAATAGCTAATTATGTATTTGAATTGAACGATTTTTTTTCATGTATATAGAGGGCCAAGCAACCGTCTTTTGTTTTCATTTTTTTTTTTAACAATTTTAGGGGAATTCATTAAAAAGGACTTGATTATGGATAATTGCACGGCGGGGCCCTATAAATAGTAAATCAGTGCTCAGTCTAAAATCGCACCCATCTATCACCCATCGGCAGACCCTGGAATCATCATCTGTAATCGCCGAATTCCACCATAAACGGATCCGATTAAATAATTAAACAACAATTTTAGTCGTAAATCGGACCACGGCACGCTAGGTACATTCCCTCCCTCCACACCTGTCATTTCGTTTTTGATTGATGAACCCAAAAGGAAAATTCGCACCACCGAAAAACAGTCGAAAGTGCCCACTATTATTCGTCGTTCGCACGAAAAACACCCGCCGGGGCGAGTGCATCTTCACTTGTTTCTATTGTATACCGAAATTTGTCACAGACCACAACGGAATAAAATCAGTTCAGTAGTCTTTTGGTTGCGGTTTAATCCTAGTTGGCCCCGGAACTAATTCGTATTTACAATCCGCCTATTTAGGTCGACAGTTTTCGGTTAAAATGGGGTTTTGGGAGGTACAAACTAGAGCTTAATCGTCGGAACCGAACGAGAGGTTTCAACATACACGTTCAATTGTTAGTTATTCAAATTTCAACAAAATTCAAATCTAGTGTGCCATGTGGAGGAAGCCTGGGAAAAAATACGTTTGATCGTCATTTGTTTTTTTTTTTCGCTTATATTAAGATCTATCTGTCGTTCTGTCTGTTTGTCTGTCTGTCTGTCTTTTTGTCTCTCTGTCTTTCTGTCTATTTTGTGTATTTTGTCTATCTGTCTATTTTGTCTATTTTGTCTATTTTGTCTATTTTGTCTATTTTCTCTATTTTGTCTTTCTGTCTGTCTGTCTTTTTGTCTGTCTGTCTATTTTGTCTATTTTGTCTATTTTGTCTATTTTGTCTATTTTGTCTATTTTGACTATTTTGTCTTTCTGTTTGTCTGTCTTTTTGTCTGTCTGTCTATTTGTCTATCTGTCTATTTTGTCTTTCTGTTTTTCTGTCTTTTTGTCTGTCTGTCTATTTGTCTATCTGTCTATTTTGTCTTTCTGTCTTTCTGTCTGTTTGTCTGTCTGTTTTTCTATCTTTCTGTTTGTCTTTCTGTCTGTCTGTCTTTTTGTCTGTCTGTCTATTTGTCTTTCTGACTGTCTTTCTGTCTATTTTGTTTATTTTGTCTATCTGTCTATTTTGTCTATTTTGTCTATTTTGTCTATTTTGTCTATTTTCTCTATTTTGTCTATCTGTCTATTTTGACTATTTTCTCTATTTTGTCAATTTTGTCTATTTTGTCTTTCTGTCTTTGACCGTTAAGTATTTCCATAAGTCACAGAAAACAATTGACTACCCCTATACCCGTAAAAAACATAACTGTAAAAAAAAAACAAATGAATCATATAAATTTTTTCAAATTAAAATAAACTATTTAGGACCACTGTCATTATTAAAAGTCGGTTGCCAAGAAACGGTTTCCATAGCAACCGCACTTAAAACAACCACGAAAAACGTTTAGGGGGCGTGGTTATGATTGCTGTTATATAAACAAAAGAATGTTGATATTATTCTAGGGAGGTGGCAATTGTTTTTTTTTTGTGATTGTCGTGTAAAAACGTTTAGAGGAGAGAGAGGCGACCAACGACGAAAAAAACAATAAGTAATTTTTTTTTCCATTAAAATAAACTTTTTAGAATCACTGACAAAAAAAATGTAAAAAAAAAAAACAAATAAATCATATAAATTTTTTCAAATTAAAATAAACTATTTAGGACCACTGTCATTATTAAAAGTCGGTTGCCAAGAAACGGTTTCCATAGCAACCGCACTAAAAACAACCACAAATAACGTTTAGGGGGGCGTGGCTATGATTGCTTCTATATAAACAAAAGAATGTTGATATTATTCTAGGGAGGCGGCAATTGTTTTTTTTTTATTATGATTGACGTTTATAGAAGAAAAGGGCGACCAACGACGAAAAAAACAATAAGTAATTTTTTTTTCTACTAAAATAAACTTTTTAGAATCACTGACAAAAAAAATGTAAAAAAAAAACAAATGAATCATATAAATTTTTTCAAATTAAAATAAACTATTTAGGACCACTGTCACTATTAAAAGGCGGTTGCCAAGAAACGGTTTCCATAGCAACGGCACTTAAAACAACCACAAATAACGTTTAGGGGGGCGTGACTATGATTGCTTCTATATAAACAAAAGAATGTTGATATTATTCTAGGGAGGCGCCAATTGTTTTTTTTTTGTTATGATTGACGTTTATAGAAGAAAAGGGCGACCAACGACGAAAAAAACAATAAGTAATTTTTTTTTATTAAAGTAAACTTTTTAGAATCACTGACAAAAAAAATGTAAAAAAAAACAAATGAATCATATAAATTTTTTCAAATTAAAATAAACTATTTAGGACCACTGTCATTATTTAAAGTCGGTTGCTAAGAACCGGTTTTCATAGCAACCGCACTTAAAACAACCACGAAAAACGTTTAGGGGGCGTGGTTATGATTGCTGTTATATAAACAAAAGAATGTTGATATTATTCTAGGGAGGCGGCAATTGTTTTTTTTTTTTTTTAATGGTTGACGTTTATAGAAGAAAAGGGCGAACAACGACGAAAAAAACAATAAGTAATTTTTTTTTCATTAAAGTAAACTTTTTAGAATCACTGACAAAAAAAATATAAAAAAAAAACAAATGAATCATATAAATTTTTTCAAATTAAAATAAACTATTTAGGACCACTGTCACTATTAAAAGTCGGTTGCCAAGGAACGGTTTCCATAGCAACCGCACTTAAAACAACCACGAAAAACGTTTAGGGGGCGTGGTTATGATTGCTGTTATATAAACAAAAGAATGTTGATATTATTCTAGGGAGGCGGCAATTGTTTTTTTTTAATTATGATTGACGTTTATAGAAGAAAAGGGCGACCAACGACGAAAAAAACAATAAGTAATTTTTTTTTCCATTAAAATAAACTTTTTAGAATCACTGACAAAAAAAATGTAAAAAAAAAACAAATGAATCATATAAATTTTTTCAAATTAAAATAAACTATTTAGGACCACTGTCACTATTAAAAGTCGGTTGCCAAGAAACGGTTTCCATAGCAACCGCACTAAAAACAACCACAAATAACGTTTAGGGGGCATGGTTATGAATGCTTCTATATAAACAAAAGAATGTTGATATTATTCTAGGGAGGCGGCAATTGTTTTTTTTTTTATTATGATTGACGTTTATAGAAGAAAAGGGCGACCAACGACGAAAAAAACAATAAGTAATTTTTTTTTCCATTAAAATAAACTTTTTAGAATCACTGACAAAAAAAATGTAAAAAAAAAAAACAAATGAATCATATAAATTTTTTCAAATTAAAATAAACTATTTAGGACCACTGTCACTATTAAAAGTCGGTTGCCAAGAAACGGTTTCCATAGCAACCGCACTAAAAACAACCACAAATAACGTTTAGGGGGCATGGTTATGAATGCTTCTATATAAACAAAAGAATGTTGATATTATTCTAGGGAGGCGGCAATTGTTTTTTTTTTTATTATGATTGACGTTTATAGAAGAAAAGGGCGACCAACGACGAAAAAAACAATAAGTAATTTTTTTTTCCATTAAAATAAACTTTTTAGAATCACTGACAAAAAAAATGTAAAAAAAAAAAACAAATGAATCATATAAATTTTTTCAAATTAAAATAAACTATTTAGGACCACTGTCACTATTAAAAGTCGGTTGCCAAGAAACGGTTTCCATAGCAACCGCACTAAAAACAACCACAAATAACGTTTAGGGGGCATGGTTATGAATGCTTCTATATAAACAAAAGAATGTTGATATTATTCTAGGGAGGCGGCAATTGTTTTTTTTTTATTATGATTGACGTTTATAGAAGAAAAGGGCGACCAACGACGAAAAAAACAATAAGTAATTTTTTTTTCTATTAAAATAAACTTTTTAGAATCACTGACACAAAAATGTAAAAAAAAAAACAAATGAATCATATAAATTTTTTCAAATTAAAATAAACTATTTAGGACCACTGTCATTATTAAAAGTCGGTTGCCAAGAAACGGTTTCCATAGCAACCGCACTAAAAACAACCACAAATAACGTTTAGGGGGGCGTGGCTATGATTGCTTCTATATAAACAAAAGAATGTTGATATTATTCTAGGGAGGCGGCAATTGTTTTTTTTTTATTATGATTGACGTTTATAGAAGAAAAGGGCGACCAACGACGAAAAAAACAATAAGTAATTTTTTTTTCTACTAAAATAAACTTTTTAGAATCACTGACAAAAAAAATGTAAAAAAAAAACAAATGAATCATATAAATTTTTTCAAATTAAAATAAACTATTTAGGACCACTGTCACTATTAAAAGGCGGTTGCCAAGAAACGGTTTCCATAGCAACGGCACTTAAAACAACCACAAATAACGTTTAGGGGGGCGTGACTATGATTGCTTCTATATAAACAAAAGAATGTTGATATTATTCTAGGGAGGCGCCAATTGTTTTTTTTTTGTTATGATTGACGTTTATAGAAGAAAAGGGCGACCAACGACGAAAAAAACAATAAGTAATTTTTTTTTATTAAAGTAAACTTTTTAGAATCACTGACAAAAAAAATGTAAAAAAAAACAAATGAATCATATAAATTTTTTCAAATTAAAATAAACTATTTAGGACCACTGTCATTATTTAAAGTCGGTTGCTAAGAACCGGTTTTCATAGCAACCGCACTTAAAACAACCACGAAAAACGTTTAGGGGGCGTGGTTATGATTGCTGTTATATAAACAAAAGAATGTTGATATTATTCTAGGGAGGCGGCAATTGTTTTTTTTTTTTTTTAATGGTTGACGTTTATAGAAGAAAAGGGCGAACAACGACGAAAAAAACAATAAGTAATTTTTTTTTCATTAAAGTAAACTTTTTAGAATCACTGACAAAAAAAATATAAAAAAAAAACAAATGAATCATATAAATTTTTTCAAATTAAAATAAACTATTTAGGACCACTGTCACTATTAAAAGTCGGTTGCCAAGGAACGGTTTCCATAGCAACCGCACTTAAAACAACCACGAAAAACGTTTAGGGGGCGTGGTTATGATTGCTGTTATATAAACAAAAGAATGTTGATATTATTCTAGGGAGGCGGCAATTGTTTTTTTTTAATTATGATTGACGTTTATAGAAGAAAAGGGCGACCAACGACGAAAAAAACAATAAGTAATTTTTTTTTCCATTAAAATAAACTTTTTAGAATCACTGACAAAAAAAATGTAAAAAAAAAACAAATGAATCATATAAATTTTTTCAAATTAAAATAAACTATTTAGGACCACTGTCACTATTAAAAGTCGGTTGCCAAGAAACGGTTTCCATAGCAACCGCACTAAAAACAACCACAAATAACGTTTAGGGGGCATGGTTATGAATGCTTCTATATAAACAAAAGAATGTTGATATTATTCTAGGGAGGCGGCAATTGTTTTTTTTTTATTATGATTGACGTTTATAGAAGAAAAGGGCGACCAACGACGAAAAAAACAATAAGTAATTTTTTTTTCCATTAAAATAAACTTTTTAGAATCACTGACAAAAAAAATGTAAAAAAAAAAAACAAATGAATCATATAAATTTTTTCAAATTAAAATAAACTATTTAGGACCACTGTCACTATTAAAAGTCGGTTGCCAAGAAACGGTTTCCATAGCAACCGCACTAAAAACAACCACAAATAACGTTTAGGGGGCATGGTTATGAATGCTTCTATATAAACAAAAGAATGTTGATATTATTCTAGGGAGGCGGCAATTGTTTTTTTTTTATTATGATTGACGTTTATAGAAGAAAAGGGCGACCAACGACGAAAAAAACAATAAGTAATTTTTTTTTCCATTAAAATAAACTTTTTAGAATCACTGACAAAAAAAATGTAAAAAAAAAAAACAAATGAATCATATAAATTTTTTCAAATTAAAATAAACTATTTAGGACCACTGTCACTATTAAAAGTCGGTTGCCAAGAAACGGTTTCCATAGCAACCGCACTAAAAACAACCACAAATAACGTTTAGGGGGCATGGTTATGAATGCTTCTATATAAACAAAAGAATGTTGATATTATTCTAGGGAGGCGGCAATTGTTTTTTTTTTATTATGATTGACGTTTATAGAAGAAAAGGGCGACCAACGACGAAAAAAACAATAAGTAATTTTTTTTTCTATTAAAATAAACTTTTTAGAATCACTGACACAAAAATGTAAAAAAAAAAACAAATGAATCATATAAATTTTTTCAAATTAAAATAAACTATTTAGGACCACTGTCATTATTAAAAGTCGGTTGCCAAGAAACGGTTTCCATAGCAACCGCACTTAAAACAACCACGAAAAACGTTTAGGGGGGCGTGGCTATGATTGCTTCTATATAAACAAAAGAATGTTGATATTATTCTAGGGAGGCGGCAATTGTTTTTTTTTTATTATGATTGACGTTTATAGAAGAAAAGGGCGACCAACGACGAAAAAAACAATAAGTAATTTTTTTTTCCACTAAAATAAACTTTTTAGAATCACTGACAAAAAAAATGTAAAAAAAAAAAACAAATGAATCATATAAATATTTTCAAATTAAAATAAACTATTTAGGACCACTGTCACTATTAAAAGTCGGTTGCCAAGAAACGGTTTCCATAGCAACCGCACTAAAAACAACCACGAAAAACGTTTAGGGGGGCGTGGCTATGATTGCTGCTATATAAACAAAAGAATGTTGATATTATTCTAGGGAGGTGGCAATTGTTTTTTTTATGATTGTCGTGTAAAAACGTTTAGAGGAGAGAGAGGCGACCAACGACGAAAAAAACAAAAATTAATTTTTTTTTTCAAAACAAATGAAGTTAGGTATTTCCATAAGTCACAGAAAACAATTGACTACCCCTATACCCGTAAAAAACAAATGAATATTGTTTTCTATGTTATATACAACTACCTACTAAATTTCGTGTTGATACTTAAAAGAGTTATTGCGAGTAAACTATCATAAAAAAAAACAATTGAATATTATTTTATATACTTATGTACTATGTATATGTATCTCTTATATAGAATTGTCACATCTTTAAAGAATAAGAAATTTATTGAGGGAAATCAATTCGGTATGTATAATTAACAATTGAAAATTGTTTTTCCTCAATTAGTGAACAAGTGAACCATTAGAGAGAATTGTAATAAAAATAAGAAAATTCAATTTTTTTGACATATAATAATAATAAATAATTTTATTGTTTAAAAATATTGACATCCTAATAGTAAATACATGTATAGTATGTATAAAGTTCTTGTTAATTAATTATTGTACAATTATTTTGTTAATAGAGAAAAATGTTCAGTGGTGTGAGGAACTGTGAACACTGTTAAGGGCCAGATTTTAGTACAAAAATTCAAATTGTACAATTTCTCTAATATCTAAAAATTGAAAAAAAAAATTAATTTGTTTTAATTTAAGTATAATTATTGTGTATTAATATGTATAATTATACTAAGCTTCTTGAAAAACATCTGACTAACAACAGTTGAACAACGGTAATTTATTATATTTTAATTTTAAGTAAAAAAACAAATGACAATGTTCCTATCTCCTAATCCCGTGGGAAATCATAAAATAAAACACGTGACGGTCTCTATCGGTAATCGATACAGTCGAAAGGTTCACGTCGGTCCGGAGAGATGTCGCCTGCTACCGGATGGTACTACTACATTATGCACCGTAATAATGCGGGTTCCAAGAATCGATTATTCTTTTGTTTTTTTTTTTAGTTTAGTTTAGAAACAATTGCCTGCAATAATTCACCTTTATGTCGTCCTTAAGAAGGCATTTTCAGTACCATCATTCTTATTCAGAGCAGATTTGAGGGGATTATGCAGTGTTGGGCGCCAAAAATGTGTCATAAGTCGAGTGAGCGGATCGACGCGTGCAATTGTTTATTTTGTTCTTTATAAGTGACAAAAACAAAAGACTTAAAAAAGTAAACACCCAAATCAAAATAAAACATGTATTTACTTCGGTTTAATCCTATATGTACATATAACGAAACAATATATTATATGATATATATAAATAATCTCCCTCTATGGTTTAATACTGTACAATTTGGCGCTGAACCATCATGGGTAACTTCAAGGGTCAGTCTTAACGGAGGTAGAACTAAAAACAAAACACAACCAAACGGTCCTTAGCGCCTCATGATGTCCTCTATGCTGAACCCCAACTTCTTGGGCGGCACCTTTTCCACCTCCACGATGATCTCCTCCTCCTCGTCCTCGCAGCTGTCCTCCTCCTCCTTCTTGGTCAAGTCCAATAAGTCGGTCCCGTTCTTTTCCACCTCGATGGTCGTGGTGACTTGCACTTCCGATCCGTGGGTTCCGCACCGGAAGATCTCGTGGTTCTTCAGCTCGTGGTAGGAGGCGAAGTACTGCTGACACTTGGTGCACTCCAACGGCCGATCGGTGTGGGTCAACATGTGAGTTTTGAGGTTCGACCGTTGGTTGAAGGATTTCGCGCAGACGGGGCATTTGTGCGGTGACTCTTCCATATGGAGGATCTTGTGCACCGCCAGGGTGCGCGATTGGCAGAAGCCCTTGCCGCACTCGGTGCACTTGAACGGTTTTTCTTTCGAGTGAATGTACCTGGAAAAAACGGTAAAAGGTCATTAAAAAAATTCTCTTGAGTTACAAAGTCGTGTGAATTCACCCTTAGTATCGTATGCGCTCGATAGTTCAATGTATTCAATGGAAAGAAAGTACTATTTTCTTTTTAGAAGAATTGCCGATGTTTCGGCTTTTATTTAGGTCATCTTCAGGGCTGGACAATTAAATAAATAAATAATGTTTCAATTAATTTATATGTTTAAATGCCCTGAAGATGGTCTTAATGAAGGTCGAAATGCCGGCAATTTTTTTTTTTTTAAATAAAAAAAGAGAGTCACCAATCAAGAAACAAACGACAAATAAAAAAACAACCGAGTTAAGTTATAAATGAAAATAAACTTTTTGGGACCCCTTTAATTTTTATTAATTTTGTGAAGGAGAGGGGGCGGCACCAACAAAACGAAAAAAAAAACAATTGAGTCACGTTTTTTTTTAATTGAATTAAACTTTTTAGGCCCACTGTCTTTATTAATAGTTGGTTGCCAAGAAACGGTTTCCATAGCAACCGCACTTAAAACAACCACGAATAACGTTTAGGGAGCGTGGCTATGATTGCTGTTATATAAACAAAAGAATGTTGATATTATTCTAGGGAGGTGGTTTAAAAACGTTTATAGGAGAAAGAGAGGCGACCAATGACCAAAAAAACAATAAGTACTTTTTTTTCATTAAAGTAAACTTTTTAGAATCACTGACAAAAAAATGTAAAAAAAAAAACAAATGAATCATATAAATGTTTTTCAAATTAAAATAAACTATTTAGGACTACTGTCATTATTTATAGTTGGTTGCCAAGAAACGGTTTCCATAGCAACCGCACCTAAAACAACCATGAAAAACGTTTAGGGGGCGTGGCTATGCTTCCTGTTATATAAACAAAAGAATGTTGATATTATTCTAGGGAGGTGGTTTAAAAACGTTTATAGGAGAAAGAGAGGCGACCAACGACGAAAAAAAAAAAGTAATTTTTTTTTCCATTAAAATAAACTTTTTGGAATCACTGACAAAAAAAAAATGTAAAAAAAAACAAATGAATCATATAAATTTTTTTCAAATTAAAATAAACTTTTTAGGACCACTGTCTTTATTAATAGTTAGTTGCCAAGGAACGGTTTCTATAGCAACCGCACTTAAAACAACCACGAAAAACGTTTAGGGGGCGTGGCTATGATTGGTGTTCTTTAAACAAAAGAATATTGATATTATTCTAGGAAGGTGGTTTAAAAACGTTTATAGGAGAAAGAGAGGCGACCAACGACGAAAAAAACAAGAATTAATTTTTTTTCCATTAAAGTAAACTTTTTGGAATTACTGACAAAAAAAAATTAAAAACAAAAAAATGAATCTTATAAATTTTTTTCAAATTAAAATAAACTTTTTAGGTCCACTGTCTTTATTAATAGTTAGTTGCCAAGGAACGGTTTCCATAGCAACCGCACTTAAAACAACCACGAATAACGTTTAGGGGGCGTGGTTATGATTGCTGTTATATAAACAAAAGAATATTGATATTATTCTAGGGAGGTGGCAATTGTTTTTTTTTTATGATTGTCGTGTAAAAACGTTTAAAGGAGAGAGAGGCGACCAACGACGAAAAAAACAATAAGTAATTTTTTTTTTCATTAAAGTAAACTTTTTAGAATCACTGACAAAAAAAATGTAAAAAAAAACAAATGAATCATATAAATTTTTTCAAATTAAAATAAACTATTTAGGACCACTGTCTTTATTAATAGTTGGTTGCCAAGAAACGGTTTCCATAGCAACCGCACTTAAAACAACCACGAATAACGTTTAGGGAGCGTGGCTATGATTGCTGTTATATAAACAAAAGAATGTTGATATTATTCTAGGGAGGTGGTTTAAAAACGTTTATAGGAGAAAGAGAGGCGACCAATGACCAAAAAAACAATAAGTACTTTTTTTTCATTAAAGTAAACTTTTTAGAATCACTGACAAAAAAATGTAAAAAAAAAAACAAATGAATCATATAAATGTTTTTCAAATTAAAATAAACTATTTAGGACTACTGTCATTATTTATAGTTGGTTGCCAAGAAACGGTTTCCATAGCAACCGCACCTAAAACAACCATGAAAAACGTTTAGGGGGCGTGGCTATGCTTCCTGTTATATAAACAAAAGAATGTTGATATTATTCTAGGGAGGTGGTTTAAAAACGTTTATAGGAGAAAGAGAGGCGACCAACGACGAAAAAAAAAAAGTAATTTTTTTTTCCATTAAAATAAACTTTTTGGAATCACTGACAAAAAAAAAATGTAAAAAAAAACAAATGAATCATATAAATTTTTTTCAAATTAAAATAAACTTTTTAGGACCACTGTCTTTATTAATAGTTAGTTGCCAAGGAACGGTTTCCATAGCAACCGCACTTAAAACAACCACGAATAACGTTTAGGGGGCGTGGTTATGATTGCTGTTATATAAACAAAAGAATATTGATATTATTCTAGGGAGGTGGCAATTGTTTTTTTTTTATGATTGTCGTGTAAAAACGTTTAAAGGAGAGAGAGGCGACCAACGACGAAAAAAACAATAAGTAATTTTTTTTTTCATTAAAGTAAACTTTTTAGAATCACTGACAAAAAAAATGTAAAAAAAAACAAATGAATCATATAAATTTTTTCAAATTAAAATAAACTATTTAGGACCACTGTCTTTATTAATAGTTGGTTGCTAAGAACCGGTTTCCATAGCAACCGCACTTAAAACAACCACGAATAACGTTTAGGGGGCGTGGTTATGATTGCTGTTATATAAACAAAAGAATGTTGATATTATTCTAGGGAGGTGGTTTAAAAACGTTTATAGGAGAGAGAGAGGCGACCAACGACGAAAAAAACAATAAGTACTTTTTTTTTTCATTAAAGTAAACTTTTTGGAATCACTGACAAAAAAAATGTAAAAAAAAAAACAAATGAATCATATAAATTTTTTCAAAAGTAACTCTTTAGGGACCGTTGCTATGGTTGCTGTTATATAAACAAAAGAATGTTGATACTATTCTAGGGAGGCAGCAATTGTTTTTTTTTTTATTATGATTGTTATTTAAAAACGTTTATAGGAGAGAAAGGCGACCAACGACGAAAAAAACAAGAAGTAATTTTCTTTCTCATTAAAGTAAACTTTTTGGAATCACTGACAAAAAAAATGTAAAAAGAAACAAATGAATCATAAAAATGTTTTTCAAATTAAAATAAACTTTTTAGGACCACTGTCATTTTTAATAGTCGGTTGTCAAGAGACTGTTTCCCTAGCAACCATTTAGATCATCAATAGTAACTCTTTAGGGACCGTTGCTATGGTTGCTGTTATATAAACAAACGAATGTTGATGCGATTCTAGAGGTACTGGCAACCCAAGTAACATATATAAAATTATTTTTGTACATTTTTGGTTGAACTTCGACTATAAATATCGGATAAATTTTTTGTGTGATATACGTTGAGGACAATTATTATTTCATACACATAAATACATTTTTTTTTTTAGATTTTCCCTATATATATAGGTATATGATATTCCATTATTAAACTATAAGATATACCTATATGTTTATTAAAAGTATATCGTATATCATAGAAGAATGTGATATTGGGGTTATATTATCACTAGTGATCGAATTTAAATCAGGTTGAATTTCGAGAGATTTTTTAGTTAATAAAGTGTCTTAATTAATTACTAGTGTTTTAATTACCTAAATATACATGACAATTATGATCCTAAAATGCTTACCTATGATCCCTCAAATGATCCTGCCTCCTAAAAGCCTTCCCGCATATATCGCAACTATAAGGCCTCTCGTCCGTATGGGTCCTTTCATGAATCAGCAAATTATAACTCTTGGTAAACTGCCTGTTGCAATATTTACAAATGAACTGCTTCTTGGGGCGGGTGCTCGCCCCTAACTTGCCCGGGGGCGGCACTTGCTGCCTCCCATTGCTCCTCACGTCGTACCGAAAGTGCTGGTGGTACATGGCGGCACTGCGCAGCCACTGATTGACGAAGGCGGCGTTGTACCCCGGATGGTACTGCATCACTCCGGACGTGCCCAAATACCGTGAGGGAACGAACCCCGTTTCAGGGTACCAATTGTTGTTCACCTCCGGGGGCGGCTGATAGTTGGAGGTCAGAGGTGGGGAGTGCGACGGGTAAGTCGGGGTGTGAGGCGGAGTGAGGAGGGGCGAAGTTGAGGAGTCCGCTTCCTGTTTTATTTGGGCCGGAGGCGGTCCGTAGGCACCGTAAACGCCTAAAAATTTAACAAAAAACAGTCAATTGTTTTGCCTTAATTAACAAGGACCTAATTATATGCTCGTCACCTACCTGCTTGTTTATTCCCAATATGATGATGGTGGTGCTCGAAAACCGCGATATTCATCTTCAACAACAACAACAACAACAAAACACAAATTACTCAAAGTCCTTTCTAACACCCACACTATAATTTGACTGACAACTAACAAACAGTTGAAATAGTTTTTTCCTCTCACTCTCGTGACATCCGTATGCGAAACTGGTGCAAAACAACTGAACGTTCGTCATCGGCCGGGTCTACTGTGAGGCCCAGTAGTAGTAGTAAAAAGTAGCGCGAAAAGGGGCGGGGCCTCCCTGATAAACCGTGCCTCCTTATTGGCGGTCGAGTCTCTCGGGTGCCTTCAACCGTTTTCTTCTGTTGTGCGCGCAACGCAACCCCCCTCGATGGTGTTTTCGGTTGCTGCCGCGGGGGCTGCTGGGATCCTCTTTTGTTTTTTTTCCTTTACCCTCCCTTATTTGGGTGCGAAGGGGGGCAGGGGGATGACGCTTGATTGCACAATTTCGGGTATATAAAGGATGTATACGGTAATGATGTTATTATGTTATTACGATCGGGATTTGGGTTGTTAAATGGAGGGTGAAAGAGAGAGAGAGGAAGAGATTTTAGAGGCATATGGCTCGTAATAGCTCATTTAAAGAGGGCTGGTATCACTTAATTAACTTTTTTTTTTTGGTAAATTAAAGCGATGAATTCAATTGTTTTTCTGTGAAACTTGAATGTGTGAAACTTTGAAACTGTGAATAGTTTTATATTGCGATGTTCTCTATATTAAAATTAAATTTTTTTAACCAGTCATGGCACACTAGATTAAAAGTTAAAAACTTAAATATTTAAATAAGGAAATGTCAGAATTTGACGTTTAAGGTGTCGTTGTATTCAGAATGCTATTCTTTATCGAAATGTGTAAAAATATATAGGGGGTCCTATTTAAAAAACAAAAGTTGGTGTCATTTCCGGTGAAACCGGAAGCTATAGGAAACAATTGAATCTGTCCTTTAGTACACATTAATCATCCATACAAGATTCCCGGATTTCATTTTTTTCTCTACAAAAATAAAAAAGTTATTAAAGGAAAACCTTGAAGTATATAGCTAAAAACAAAAGAATGTTGTACATTTTTAAGTATGTTTTTCTTCTTATTTAATATGAACATATGACATGGATCATGAAAAAATCCTTAAAAACCGTTTTTTCTAAGGTCTCTATATTTAAATAGAGCTTTTTTAACCAGTCATGGCACACTAGATTAAAAGTTTTAAACTTAAATATCTAAGCAAGGACATGTCAGAATTTGACGTGTAAGGTGTCGTTGTATTCAGAATGCCATTCTTTATCGAAATATGTAAAAATATATAGGGGGTCCTATTTAAAAAACAAAAGTTGGTGTCATTTCCGGTGAAACCGGAAGCTATAGGAAACAATTGAGTATGTCATATAGTGCATATTAATCTACTATATAAAATTCCCAGATTTTATTTCTCTAGCTAAAACAACAAAAAAGTTATTAATAAAAAACTTTCTAGTATATAGTCAAAAACAAAAGAATGTCTCATACGCCTTTCCTCTTATTATTACGGACATGTGTATTTGTTGCTAAAAATAAATTTGAATTCTTTAAAATCGTTCTTTTCTAAGCTTTCTGCAATAAAATTACATTTTTTCACCCGGTCACGGCACACTAGATTAAAAGTTAAAAACTGTAATATCTAAACAAAGAAATATCAGAATTTGACGTATAAGGTGTCGTTATATTCAGAATTCCATTCTTTATCGAAATATGTAAAAATATATAGGGGGTTGTATTTAAAAAACAAAAGTTGGTGTCATTTCCGGCGAAACCGGAAGCTATAGGAAATAATTAAATCTGTCCTTTAGTACACATTAATTATCCATACAAGATTCCCAGATTTCATTTTTTTATCTATAAAAATAAAAAAGTTATTAAAGGAAAACCTTGAAGTATATAGCTAAAAACAAAAGAATGTTGTAAATTTTTAATTATGTTTTTCCTCTTATTTAATAAGAACATATGACATGGATCGTGAAAAAATCCCTAAAAACCGTTTTTTCTAAGGTCTCTAGATTTAAATGGAGCTTTTTTAATCAGTCATGGCACACTAGATCAAAAGTTTTAAATTTAAATATCTAAACAAGGAAATGTCAGAATTTGACGTGTAAGGTGTCGTTGTATTCAGAATGCCATTCTTTATCGAAATATGTAAAAATATATAAGGGGTCCTATTTAAAAAACAAAAGATGGTGTCATTTCCGGTAAAACCGGAAGCTATAGGAAACAATTGAGTATGTCATATAGTGCATATTAATCTACTATATAAAATTTCCAAATCTTATTTCTCTAGCTAAAACAACAAAAAAGTTATTAAGGAAAAACTTTCTAGTATATAGCCAAAAACAAAAGAATGCCTCATACGCCTTTCTTCTTATTATTACGGAAAAGTGTATTTGTTGCTAAAAATAAATTTGAAATGTTTAAAATCGTTCTTTTCTAAGCTTTCTGCTATTAAATTACATTTTTTCACCCGGTCACGCCACACTAGATTAAAAGTTAAAAACTGTAATATCTAAACAAAGAAATGTCAGAATTTGACGTATAAGGTATCGTTGTATTCAGAATGCAATTTTTTATCGAAATATGTAAAAATATATAGGGGGTCCCATTTAAAAAACAAAAGTTGGTGTCATTTCCGGTGAAACCGGAAGCTATAGGAAACAATTGAATCTGTCCTTTCATACACATTAATCATCCATACAAGATTCTCAGATTTCATTTTTTTATCTACAAAAATAAAAAAGTTATTAAAGGAAAACCTTGAAGTATATAGCCAAAAACAAAAGAATGTTGTACATTTTTAATTATGTTTTTCCTCTTATTTAATATGAACATATGACATGGATCATAAAAAAATCCTTAAAAACCGTTTTTTCTAAGGTTTCTAGATTTAAATGGAGTTTTTTTAAGCAGTCATGGCACACTAGATTAAAAGTTTTAAACATAAATATCTAAGCAAGGAAATGTCAGAATTTGACGTGTAAGGTGTCGTTATATTCAGAATTCCATTCTTTATCGAAATATGTAAAAATATATAGGGGATTGTATTTAAAAAACAAAAGTTGGTGTCATTTCCGGTGAAACCGGAAGCTATAGGAAACAATTGAATCTGTCATTTAGTGCATATTAATCTACTATATATAATTCCCAGATTTTATTTCTCTAGCTAAAACAACAAAAAAGTAATTAATAAAAAACTTTCTAGTATATAGCCAAAAACAAAAGAATGCCTCATACGCCTTTCTTCTTATTATTACGGACATATGTCTTTAGTGCTGATAATGAATAAAAAATTCTTAACACCGTTTGTTTCTATGTTCTCTAGATTAAAATTACATTTTTTTAACTAGTCATGGCACACTAGATCAAAAGTTTTAAACTTAAATATCTAAACAACGAAATGTCAGAATTTGACGTATAAGGTATCGTTGTATTCAGAATGCAATTTTTTATCTAAATATGTAAAAATATATAGGGGGTCCTATTTAAAAAACAAAAGTTGGTGTCATTTCCAGTAAAACCGGAAGCTACAGAAAATAATTGAGTATGTCATTTAGTGCATATTAATCCATTATATAAAATTCCCAAATCTTATTTCTCTAGCTAAAGAAATAAAAAAGTTATTAAGGGAAAACCTTCTAGTATATAGCCAAAAACAAAAGAATGCCTCATACGCCTTTCTTCTTATTATTACGGACAAGTGTATTTGTTGCTAAAAATAAATTTGAATTCTTTAAAATCGTTCTTTTCTAAGCTTTCTGCAATAAAATTTAATTTTTTTACCCGGTCACGGCACACTAGATTAAAACTTAAAACTGAAATATCTAAATAACGAAATGTCAGAATTTGACGTATAAGGTGTCGTTGTATTCAGAATGCCATTCTTTATCGAAATATGTAAAAATATATAGGGGGTCCTATTTAAAAAACAAAAGTTGATGTCATTTCCGGTAAAACCGGAAGCTATAGAAAATAATTAAGTATGTCATTTAGTCCATATTAATCCACTATATAAAATTCCCGAATTTTATTTCTCTAGCTAAAACAACAAAAAAGTTATTAATAAAAAACTTTCTAGTATATAGCCAAAAACAAAAGAATGCCTCATACGCCTTTCTTCTTATTATTACGGAAAAGTGTATTTGTTGCTAAAAATAAATTTTAAATCCTTTAAAATTGGTTTTTTTCTAAGCTTTCTGCAATAAAATTACATTTTTTCACCCGGTCACGGCACACTAGATTAAAAGTTAAAAACTGTAATATCTAAACAAAGAAATGTCAGAATTTGACGTATAAGGTATCGTTGTATTCAGAATGCAATTTTTTATCGAAATATGTAAAAATATATAGGGAGTCCTATTTAAAAAACAAAAGTTGGTGTCATTTCTGGTGAAACCGGAAGCTATAGGAAACAATTGAATGTGTCTTTTCGTACACATTAATCATCCATACAAGATTCCCGGATTTCATTTTTTTATCTATAAAAATAAAAAAGTTATTAAAGGAAAACTTTCTAGTATATAGCCAAAAACAAAAGAAAGCCTCATACGCCTTTCTTCTTATTATTACGTTAAAGTGTATTTATGGCTAGAAATAAATTTGAATTCTTTAAAATCGTTCTTTTCTAAGCTTTCTGCAATAAAATCAAATTTTTTACCCGGTCACGGCACACTAGATTAAAAGTTAAAAACTGAAATATCTAAACAACGAAATGTCAGAATTTGACGTGTAAGGTGTCATTGTATTCAGAATACCATTCTTTATCAAAATGTGTAAAAATATATAGGGGGTCCTATTTAAAAAACAAAAGTTGGTGTTATTTCCGGTAAAACCGGAAGCTATAGGAAACAATTGAGTATGTCATTTAGTGCATGTTAATCTATTATATAAAATTCCCAAATATTATTTCTCTAGCTAAAAAAACAAAAAAGTTATTAAGGAAAAACTTTCTAGTATATAGCCAAAAACAAAAGAATGCCTCATACGCCCTTCTTCTTATTATTACGGACATATGTCTTTAGTGCTGATAATGAATAAAAAATTCTTAAGACCGTTTGTTTCTATGTTCTCTAGATTAAAATTAAACTTTTTTAACGAGTCATGGCACACTAGATCAAAAGTTTTAAACTTAAATATCTAAACAACGAAATGTCAGAATTTGACGTATAAGGTATCGTTGTATTCAGAATACCATTCTTTATCGAAATATGTAAAAATATATAGGGGGTCCTATTTAAAAAACAAAAGTTGGTGTCATTTCCGGTGAAACCGGAAGCTATAGGAAACAATTGAATCTGTCATTTAGTCCATATTAACCTATTATATAAAATTCCCAAATCTTATTTCTCTAGCTAAAAAAACAAAAAAGTTATTAAGGAAAAACTTTTTAGTATATAACCAAATGAAATTGAATTACATATTTAAAAAAAAAGAAAACCAAAAAGTCTACATAAGATAACAATATTTGCATGAGTTTTATTTGCAATTTACCGAGAGAGGCGCCACATTTTACAACACTTTCGTCTACATACATATAGTTTAAACATAATAAAACATTTGAAGACGCATATAAACTTAAACAAATTAGAACCGCGCCAGGCCACGCCTTTTTCAGGTAGTAATCACGATCCGTAATGATCGACTTCTTTTGTCGCAAACAAAAGACGATGATGCGTCGTGGTTTATCCAGCGAGACCCTCATTACCGATCAGTAGCCCTTTCAACGCCCCATGATCAAGATGGACATTCCATAATTTCTAATCCAGGTTTTAAGTATCAACAAGGTTTTGTCTCGCTAATCTTCCATAGGGCGTAACTGGCATGAACGTACCCAGAAACAATCGAACGGATTAAGGGACTTAACCATATATAACGGGGGTTGCGATTGTTTGAATGGGTTTTCCGGTTTTTGCGGCACTGATCCGGAATTTCCAACATTACTCCGTTCAACTGTTTCTAGGTTCTTTATACTTAAAATTATATTGCTACCGTATCCTGTAATCGTCCGTTTACGTCGGCTTGGATCAAAGTAATTTCTTAACGCCCTTATCTAAGTATATTGACTACTTTATATTGCAATCAATATCGGCTGATAAGAGCCGCCTTTGATCTTTTTCCCCGTTTTATTAAACAATTTATTGGGAATTATAAATATCGAGGGTACGAGAGAGGCTTTAATTATACTTGTTGTCATTGTTGGGAATTTTCGCAAAAAATTAAACAAATGAACGCCCCAAAACGAAACATGTGACTAACGTTACCGTGAATTTTTAATCTGGCGGCTAGATCAAAGGCCCCCCCTTATCTTCAATTGACACAGTTTATAGTAGCGTCGATAATATGCTGGTAACTCACTAACACACCTTTTTCATCTCGCAGTGGTGTCGCATTAGTCGTTTGTTTTTCTTATTATTCATTATTGTCTTCTGCATCCTCCCTCTTGGTCAGTGCACAGTTCAAAGCTCAATATCTCAGAAACTATTGCGAATATTCTCATGAAATAAAAAAAAATATATTCTTTGGAATATTCTTAAATAAAATTGTTCAGTGCTCAAGTCGGTACAAGCAAAAATGGCGGAGATATTACGTTTTTTCGTAATAGGGTCTAGTCAAGGTGACCACTCACTTTAAACTCCAATAACTCCGAAACTATTGGAGATATTTTCATGAGATAAAAAGAATAATATTCAGTAGAATATTCTAAAATAATTTTATTAAGAGCTAAAATCAATCCAGGCAAAAGCATCAGAATCATTAGACTTTTTGCGTAGAAGGGTCCAAAGAGCAAGTCTGACTCTCATAGTAACCACTCACTTCAAACTCCAATATCTCAAGAACCGCTGCGAATATTCTCATGAAACAAAAAGAATAATATTCAGTGGAATATTCTGGAACTGTTTTATTTAGCGATCAAATCAATCCAGGCAAAAGCATCAGAATCATTAAGCTTTTTGCGTAGCAGGGTCCAAGGAGCAAGTCTGACTCTTATAGTAACCACTTACTTCAAACTCCAATATCTCAAGAACCGCTGCGAATATTCTCATAAAGCAAAAAGAATAATATTCAGTAGAATATTCTGGAACTGTTTTATTTAGCGATCAAATCAATCCAGGCAAAAGCATAAGAATCATTAAGCTTTTTGCGCTAAAGGGTCCAAGGAGCAAGTCTGACTCTCATAGTAACCACTCACTTCAAACTCCAATATCTCAAGAACCGCTGCGAATATTCTCATGAAACAAAAAGCCGAATATTCAGTGGAATATTCTCGAATAATGTTATTAAGCGTTAAAACCAATGCAATCCAAAATGACCAAGTTATGGAGCTTTTTCTGTAGAAGTTTTTAGAGACTGTCTCTCAAGGTGACCGCTTACTTCAAACTCCTATAACTCAAAAGCTATTTGGAATATTCTTATGAAACAAAAAGCATAAGATTAAGTATGAAATTCCCTAAAAATATAGTTAAAGCTTCAAACCGAATTCTGAAGAAAACTTGACCAATTTAAGCAGAAACTTTTGAAGGCACGTTAAGTGAAATTTTGTTTATATGAGTGCTGAAACAGTTGAAGGCTTCACACGTACGTCACTGGATGTTTACCTTTGATTTAGCCGAGAGGCGTGTGCCGTCCAATAAACCGCACCAAAGTCAGTTCGGTCGTATTTGCACTAGAGCGGGACACAAAGGGTGCCGCTCCTATTGTCACCTTTTTTTAACGTAAATACTAAATAAAGATCGATTTAGTCTCCGAGCTTTATCGTTTTTGGACAAACAAAACACTCACATTTATTATTTGAAAGGAGAACCGTATGTTTTTCGTCTTTTGTTTTCACACTCCTTATCGTGGCGGTGATTGACACCAGGTCACACTTTCGTTTGTTTTTTCTTGCTTGGACCTCTCTAGGGTTGATAAAAAACAATTGCCAATCTAACCATAGGCCTTTGAAGCACATGCGACTTATACAGGGGGAGCAATCTTAAAACGGACAGAAACAAATGACGGTATCATTAGACAATATGCGTGTAATATCATCAGTATCAGGCGTGCAACCGAACCGTGTTATTTTCGAACATAATAATGTTCGTAAACAGGTGCCGCAAAGACCTTTCGGTCATAATGAATAATTCAAGAAAAAGTCAAGGTGTGCCGTGGCTCCTGCTGCCCACAACCGAATTTCGCCAGGGGTCGAATACCGTTTTTCTAATAAAATACAATATCGGTAACCCAACGTCGAAATGTCTAATTTATTAAACCGCAACTATAACCTGCCCGAATGCCCCAAAGAAGATGTTAACGGACAACGAGGAAAGAACACTGCGGGACCGCAAACTTCGCTTTAACGTGTGAACGTTATGGAGGCCTTAGTAATAAAACAAAAGACTCTTTGGCCATCCTAGGATACGATCTGTAGTCTTTTGTTTATATAACAGAGTTAATAAGTTGATTCATTTTCTCAATAAACTATAATAAACATGACGGTGGTCTCAAAAAGGTTAAAAAAAACATCCAACACTTGCCGGTCCCTCTAAGAATGACGTCAACATTCTTTTGTTTATATAACAATAACCGTAGTAACGCCCCCTAAGCGGTTGCTATGTACGGTTTAAATGGTTGCTATGGACACAGGTCCTTGGCAACCAACTATTAAACAGGATTCATTTGTGTGCATCCTTCACTCCCTCTCTCAACAAAATATTAAATAATGACAGTGGTGCTAAAAAGTTTATTGTAATTAAAAAAAAATTAACATGATTCAATTGTTTTTTTTTTTTTGGATTACGATTGAAAAGGTTGTTATGGAACCAGTTCCTTGATAATATTAAAAAAGACAGTGGCTCTAAAAAGTTTATTTTAATTTAAGAATATGTTACTCGATTGTTTTTTTGCGGGGTCAATGGACAATCTCTCCTTGTCCCTCTTTTTTTAAACGAGTAGTAGAAGGTGACAGTGGTCCCAAAAAGTTTTATTTAATTAGCAAAAAAATTACGTGATTCATTTGTTTTTTTTTTTTTAGTAAGGTTTTAATGCCCTTAGGGCACTTTCCCTTTCTTTACCAATTTGTTACGAAAAATTACAGGGGTCCCAAAGAAAAATTAATGAGACGCAATTATTGTAAAAAAAAATTCAAAAATTTATAGTGGTCCTAAAAAGTTTATTTTCTTAAATAAAATTAACGTGACTCATTTGTTTTTTTTTTCGTCCAGGTGTTGTCCAGTTTCTCCTCTCCCCCCTTCACTTTCTCAATATGATTGATTAAATTGACAGTGGTCCCAAAAAGTAAAAAAAACTCAATATTTTTTATCGTCACTTTCCTCCTATAAACACTATTGACAGTCGCTTTAGAATGACGTCAACATTCTTTTGTTTATGTAACAATAACCGTAGTAACGCCCCCCTAAGCGGTTGCTATGTACGTTTTAAATGGTTGCTATGGAAACAGGTTCTTGGCAATCAGCCATTAAAAATGACAGCGGTTCCAAAACATTTATTTAAATTAATTTTTTTTTGACACTTCTTTCTTCCCCCTTACAAAATATTAAAAATAACAGTGGTCCTAAAAAGTTTCTAATAATTATAAAAAAATAAACAGTGGTCCCAAATCGTTTAATTCAATTTGAAAAAAGAGACTTAGCATGAATCAATTGTTTTGTTTTTTCAAACCCTTCAAATTGAATATTTAAAGTGACAGTGGTCCCAAAAAGTTTATTTTGAATAAAAACAAAAATGTGATTCAATTGTTTTTTTTAAAGACTTTAGGTTTTCCGTCATTGGTACAGCTCCCTTTTCACTATTACAAAATATTAAAAATAACAGTGGTCCTAAAAAGTTTCTTATGTGACTTAATTTAAAAAAAAAACAGTGGTTCCAAATAGTTTAATTCAATTTGAAAAAAGAGTAGCCTAAATCAATTGTTTTTTTTTGGAACCCTTCAATTCGAATATTTAAGTTGACAGTGGTCCCAAAAAGTTAAAAAAACTCAATATTTTTTATCGTTACTTTCCTCCTATAAACACTTGACAGTCGCTTTAGAATGACGTCAACAGTCTTTTGTTTATGTAACAATAACCGTAGTAACGCCCCCTAAGCGGTTGCTATGTACGTTTTAAATGGTTGCTATGGAAACAGGTGCTTGGCAATCAGCCATTAAAAATGACAGCGGGTCCAAAACATGTGTTTTAATTAATTTTTTTTTTGACACCTCTTTCTTTCCCCTTACAAAATATTAAAAATAACAGTGGTCCTAAAAAGTTTCTAATAATTATAAAAAAATAAACAGTGGTCCCAAATCGTTTACTTCAATAGAAAAAAGAGACTTAGCATGAGCCTGAATCAATTGTTTTTTTGGAACCCTTTAAATCGAATATTTAAGTTGACAGTGGTCCCAAAAAGTTAAAAACTCAATATTTTTTATCGTCACTTTCCTCCTATAAACACTATTGACAGTCGCTTTAGAATGACGTCAACATTCTTTTGTTTATGTAACAATAACCGTAGTAACGCCCCCCTAAGCGGTTGCTATGTACGTTTTAAATGGTTGCTATGGAAACAGGTTCTTGGCAAACGGCTATTAAAACTGACAGTGGTTCCAAAACATTTATTTTAATAAATTTTTTTTTTTGACACTTCTTTGCTTCCTCCTTACAAAATATTAAAAATAACAGTGGTCCTAAAAAGTTTCTTATGTGACTTAATTTAAAAAAAAAAACAGTGGTTCCAAATAGTTTAATTCAATTGAACAAAGAGTAGCCTAAATCAATTGTTTTTTTTGGAACCCTTCAATTCGAATATTGAAAGTGACAGTGGTTCCAAAAAGTTTATTTTCATTAAAAACAAAAAAATGTGATTTAATTGTTTTTTTTTGGCAAGGTCTTTAGGTTTTCTTCATTGGTGCACCTCCCTCTTCCCCCTTACAAAATATTAAAAATATCAGTGGTCCTAAAAAGTTTCGAATAATTATAAAAAAATAAACAGTGGTCCCAAATCGTTTAATTCAATTGAAAAAAGAGACTTAGCATGAATCAATTGTTTTTTTTGGAACCCTTCAAATCGAATATTTAAGTTGACAGTGGTCCCAAAAAGTTAAAAAAAACTCAATATTTTTTATCGTCACTTTCCTCCTGTAAACACTATCGCCATAGTCGGACAGTCGCTTTAGAATGATGTCAACATTCTTTTGTTTATGTAACAATAACCGTAGTAACGCCCCCTAAGCGGTTGCTATGTACGTTTTAAATGGTTGCTATGGAAACAGGTGCTTGGCAATCAGCCATTAAAAATGACAGCGGGTCCAAAACATTTGTTTTAATTAATTTTTTTTTGACACTTCTTTCTTTCCCCTTACAAAATATTAAAAATAACAGTGGTCCTAAAAAGTTTCTAATAATTATAAAAAAATAAACAGTGGCCCCAAATCGTTTAATTCAATAGAAAAAAGAGACTTAGCATGAGCCTGAATCAATTGTTTTTTTGGAACCCTTCAAATCGAATATTTAAGTTGACAGTGGTCCCAAAAAGTTAAAAAAACTCAATATTTTTTATCGTCGCTTTCCTCCTATAAACACTATTGACAGTCGCTTTAGAATGACGTCAACATTCTTTTGTTTATGTAACAATAACCGTAGAAACGCCCCTTTAAGCGGTTGCTATGTACGTTTTAAATGGTTGCTATGGAAACAGATTCTTGGCAATCGGCCATTAAAAATGACAGCGGTTCCAAAACATTTGTTTTAATTAATTTTTTTTTTGACCCTTCTTTCTTCCCCTTACAAAGTATTAAAAATGACAGTGGTCCTAAAAAGTTTCTAATAATTATAAAAAAATAAACAGTGGCCCCAAATCGTTTAATTCAATAGAAAAAAGAGACTTAGCATGAGCCTGAATCAATTGTTTTTTTGGAACCCTTCAAATCGAATATTTAAGTTGACAGTGGTCCCAAAAAGTTAAAAAAACTCAATATTTTTTATCGTTACTTTCCTCCTATAAACACTTGACAGTCGCTTTAGAATGACGTCAACATTCTTTTGTTTATGTAACAATAACCGTAGTAACGCCCCCCTAAGCGGTTGCTATGTATGTTTTAAATGGTTGCTATGGAAACAGGTGCTTGGCAATCAGCCATTAAAAATGACAGCGGGTCCAAAACATTTGTTTTAATTAATTTTTTTTTTGACACTTCTTTCTTTCCCCTTACAAAATATTAAAAATAACAGTGGTCCTAAAAAGTTTCTAATAATTATAAAAAAATAAACAGTGGCCCCAAATCGTTTAATTCAATAGAAAAAAGAGACTTAGCATGAGCCTGAATCAATTGTTTTTTTGGAACCCTTCAAATCGAATATTTAAGTTGACAGTGGTCCCAAAAAGTTAAAAAAACTCAATATTTTTTATCGTCGCTTTCCTCCTATAAACAC
Organism: Anthonomus grandis grandis; assembly: GCF_022605725.1. Lineage (NCBI taxonomy): Eukaryota > Metazoa > Arthropoda > Insecta > Coleoptera > Curculionidae > Anthonomus > Anthonomus grandis. The sequence continues at coordinate 13,405,282 of NC_065563.1, read as the reverse complement.
TATTGACAGTCGCTTTAGAATGACGTCAACATTCTTTTGTTTATGTAACAATAACCGTAGAAACGCCCCTTTAAGCGGTTGCTATGTACGTTTTAAATGGTTGCTATGGAAACAGATTCTTGGCAATCGGCCATTAAAAATGACAGCGGTTCCAAAACATTTGTTTTAATTAATTTTTTTTTTGACCCTTCTTTCTTCCCCTTACAAAGTATTAAAAATGACAGTGGTCCTAAAAAGTTTCTAATAATTATTAAAAAAAATCGGTAACTTAATTTAAAAAAATTAACAGTGATTCCAAACAGTTTAATTCAGTTGAAAAAAGGAACCCTTCAAATCGAATATTTAAAGCGACAGCGGTCCCAAAAAGTCTATTTTAATTAAAAAAAAATGAGCAACGCGATTCGGTTGTTTTTTTTTTTAATATTTTTTTTTGCCGTAGTCCCCCCTCCTCCAAACAACCATAAAAACACAGTGGTTCTAAAAAGTCCATTTCACTTAAAAATCAAATGAACGTGTCTCGATTGTTTTTTGGCGCGGTCCCTGCCGTTCTTTCCTCGTCGGTCGTTACCCATAAACGTTTCAAAACTGAAAAGCAGCCTGTCAAAATCCACCTGCACCCCCTCAAGGAAATCGTGCTTAATTTTACTGAGGGGTTTTAATTGCTGTCCGTAAAATGAGACGTCAGCGTAGTAGTAGAGGTTTTATGTAACGTGATATACGGCAAAGAAGAATTTTTAGCCAGAATCAATTATTTAATAAAATTTTCCCAATGACGATTAGATTTTGTTTTTGTCACTCACACTCGAGATAAAAAACGCATTAAATCGTTTATCGAGGAACATGTTCGGTAGAAATTACGAGTTAGATGACACATGGTTAGACCCTCTGAAGTGGCTGATCGTATTTAGATTATTTACAAAATTATACCGGGGACTGTCAAAAGAAACATTTCAGAAAGAAACAAATGAACAACAGACAAAATTCGTTTGTTTCTCATTTTAATGCACAACGAGCATGAGATCTATGAGAATTTGTTGTTGCATATTGATCATACCTGGTATACGTTCAAAGGAAACACTCGAAATTTGTCTTTCTAGGGAGACATTAAATTAGTTCAACTTCGCCCTTGAATAACCGAAAAAATCCCCAGAAGTCCGTGGACGGCATGCCTCCACTTTTGACCCGAACAATTGCCGACTCATAAAAACGTAACTGGACAACGTAAACGGCACGTTTGTCGGCACAATCAGCCCTTATTGGCACAATTAGGCTCTAAAAGTGACCTTTTAGGGTTTATTGCTGCCCCCTCGGACCCGGACGCGGGTCTATATAGGGAAGATTAATCGCTTTAATTTAGTTTGTAAACAGACCAACTAATGCCAGAAGAACAGATTTCTTTTAATACTGTTTAATTGAATGGAAGTTTTTGGGACTGCTGGATTGTCTCTTTATTACGATTTAAGAAGCATAAACAATTGAAGATCGAGTCAGTCGATGGAATCATTTCGCGTTATTGAGAAAATTTGAGAAAAATCAATGCAATTGTTTAGGACTGCTGGAATCGTGTTATTCATTAATTACCTTCATAAGATCTTATTCAATTATTTCAAAACAATTGGAAATATGGTCGACTCACTTACGTAGTAACAAATGAACTTCTAATAGAAAAATTATGAAATTTTGATTATATTAACACCTTTGATCATTTGTTTTTAGAATATTTATTATTATTTAATTTTTTTAACCTGGTGTGATACGACTGTATTGAAACAGGCAATTTTTTATCGTGGAGCCCTTTTATCGGCCTACTTACCACTAAAAAACCGTTAAGGGCTCTCCTTCAAAAAATCCCACTTCTGACACATATGTTTTCTATATAATTTTTTTTTCCTGAAACACTTGAAATTCCTTAGGCTAATGTGCAATAGGCGATAAAAACCAGAGACGCTTGGTCTCGAAGGGTCGAAATTATGGCGTGAAGGTGTCTGGCAAACCTTCAACCGTCATTTGTTTATATAGTATATATTGCGTCAACGAATGTATAGTTTGGGAACAAATGACTGAATATATGACTTTTTTAATTTTTCCCGGCGTTCCTATGAGAAATGGAGGTTTTTGTTATTAGACTTTTTTCATTGTTTTTTCATCCCCAATATATAGAAAAAAGAATTTTTTGATTTGGTTAATTTATAGAATTTTGAAGTTTTGGTCCAAAAATCAAAAAACGCCCTTAATTCCGTAATTACTCGTTTTTTGAAAAAAATTATAAAATACTTTTCGTTTCGTATTTAAATACAGTATCCATAACAAAAATAAAAATTACAAAATTTGTCATAGATTTTGTAAAAATTGCCTTTTTTTGATATGGCTTTTGGAGATATTGCACATACCTTATAACAATTACACTTTTTAATTTTTCCTGGCTTTCCTATGAGAAATGAAGGTTTTTGTTATTAGACTTTTTTCATTGTTTTTTCATTCCCAATATATAGAAAAAAAAATTTTTTGATTTGGTCAATTTATAAAATTTTGAAGTTTTGGTCCAAAAATCAAAAAACGCCCTTCATTCCGTAATTACTCGTTTTTTGAAAAAAATTATAAAATACTTTTCGTTTTGTATTTAAATAGAGTATCCATAACAAAAATAATAATTACCAAATTTATGATAGATTTTGTAAAAATTGCCTTTTTTTGATATGGCTTTTGGAGATATTGCACATACCTTATAACAATTACACTTTTTAATTTTTCCTGGCTTTCCTATGAGAAATGGAGGCTTTTGTTATTAGACCTTTTTCATTATTTTTTCATCCCTAATATAAAGAAAAAAAAATTTTTCGATTTGGTCAATTTATAGAATTTTGAAGTTTTGGTCCAAAAATCAAAAAACGCCCTTAATTCCGTAATAACTCGTGTTTTGAAAAAAATTATAAAATACTTTTCGTTTTGTATTTAAATAGAGTATCCATAACAAAAATAAAAATTATAAAATTTATCATAGATTTTGTAAAAATTGCCTTTTTTTGATATGGCTTTCGAGAATATTGCCCATGCCTTATGACAATTACACTTTTTAATTTTTCCTGGTTTTCCTATGAGAAATGGAGGCTTTTGTTATTAGACTTTTTTCATTGTTTTTTCATCCCCAATATATAGAAAAAAGAATTTTTTAATTTGGTCAATTTATAGAATTTTGAAGTTTTGGTCCAAAAATCAAAAAAAGCCCTTAATTCCGTAATTACTCGTTTTTTGAAAAAAATTATAAAATACTTTTCGTTTTGTATTTAAATAGAGAATCTATGAAAAAAACAAAAAATTCAAAATATCTCATAGATTTTGTAAAAACTGACTTTTTTTGATTTGGCCTTTTTAGGCATTTTCTCCCATTGTATGTAAAATAAAATCAAAATTTCTTTTTCCTAGGACAGCTCTTATTAGTCCAAACAACTTTTATTTGAACAATATTTCAATTGGACCAATAGATTTTTCATAAAAAAATTAAATATAATTTTCTGAAAATTTTCAAGGATATTGCACACTGTCTATGCTATATTCCTAGTATCTAAGACGATAAATGACTTTTGACCGTAACGCAATTTATTGCTAACAAATATATTATTATTATTACATAACCGAATAATCCGGTATAGAAATCGGATTACAAGGGAGAAAAGTCCAGGAAGAGGGAGCAGGGGGGGGGGGACGTCCTGTGTCGCGTATAATGTGACGCAGGACCCGGGGCGAACGAGATGCGGCAGCCGACCCGGATTCCCCCGGATCCGGTCACCCGGAAACGCGATTTCGCTCTCCCGGAGTGGGCGGCGAGCTGCGGCTTTGATCCGCCCGCCGCGTCGCAATGGCGGCCAATTGCAAATGGCTGCCGAACAACGTATATATATATATACATAGATGTTATACAAGGTGTTCCCTATAAGGCGTGCTAATATTTAAGGGGGTTATTCCTGGACCTATTTTAAGAAAAAAAGTTTCTATGAATATATGTCCTAAGGGTCTTAGATTTTGAGATACAGGGTGTTAAAGTTGTCAAAAAAAATCAGTTTTTTAATAATAACTTCAATAATATTCGAGAGATTTTTATGAAGTTTGGTAGATGTATTCCATGCGTCAAGGCGCATTTTTTGATGCGCATAAAGAAATATTTTTTTGGCCAGTGGCGTGCCTACAGATCTTTTATTAAATATTTTTATTAAAAAAGTACTACGCCACTGCTTTTTATTAAAATAAAAATTATTTTTAAGATCCTTAATTATTTTTTAACAAATTTGATTTTTTGGGTTTTTTTCGTACGACGCATGGTTTTCGCTTAAAAAAATAAAAACAATTTTATTTCCCTAAAAAACTAGCTCATAAAATAAAGTAGGTAAAACGGTTTTTATTTTTTTAAGCAAAAACCGTGCGTTAAACAAAAAAAGACCAAGAGATCAAATTTGCTATAAAATAATTGAGAATCTTAAAAGTATTTTTTATTTTAAGAAAAAGCAGTGGCGTAGTACTTTTTTAATAAAAATATTTAATAAAAGATCTGTTGGGACGCCACTGGCAGAGAAAATATTTCTTTATGCATATCAAAAAATGCGTCTCGATGCATAGAACACATGTACCAAATTTCGTAAGAATGTCTAAGAAAAAAAGCTCCTATGAACATAATATATCCTAAACGTCTCAACTTTTGATGTACAGGGTGTTAAAGTTGTCAAAAAAAATCAGTATTTTAATAATAACTTAAACAATATTCGAGAGATTTTTATGAAGTTTGGTAGATGTATTCCATGCGTCAAGGCGCATTTTTTGATGCGCATAAAGAAATATTTTTTTGGCCAGTGGCGTGCCTACAGATCTTTTATTAAATATTTTTATTAAAAAAGTACTACGCCACTGCTTTTTTTTAGAATAAAAATTATTTTTAAGATCCTTAATTATTTTTTAACAAATTTGATTTCTTGGGTTTTTTTTTTCCGACGCATGGTTTTTGCTTAAAAAAATAAAAACCATTTTATTTCCCTAAAAAACTAGCTCATAAAATAAGGTAGGTAAAACGGTTTTTATTTTTTTAAGCAAAAACCGTGCGTTAAACAAAAAAAGACCAAGAGATCAAATTTGCTACAAAATGATTGAGGATCTTAAAAATAATTTTTATTTTAACAAAAAGCAGTGGCGTAGTACTTTTTTAATAAAAATATTTAATAAAAGATCTGTTGGGACGCCACTGGCAGAGAAAATATTTCTTTATGCACATCAGAAAAAGCGTATTGATGTTTGGAATAAGTACATGTACCAAATTTCGTAAAAATGTTCCTTGAATGCCCAAAAAACAAAACACTAACAGGGCAGAAAATCGATCGAGCATGATGCGATAGGTTTAAGGGTAGTGTTTTGTTTTTTGGGCATTCAAGGAACATTTTTACGAAATTTGGTACATGTACTTATTATTCCATACATCAATACGCATTTTTTGATGCGCATAAAGAAATATCTTCTCTGCCAGTGGCGTCCCTACAGGTCTTCTATTAAATATTTTTATTAAAAAAGTACTACGCCACTGCTTTTTATTGAAATAAAAATTATTTTTTAAATCTTCAATCATTTTCTAGCAAATTTGATCTCTTGGAATTTTTTTGTCCGACGCATGGTTTTCGCTTAAAAAAATAAAATCAACTTACATATTTGGAAATCCTAATGATATATCTTTCTCTCTCGCACTCATGGAGTTCTTATGGGAAGTACTAGAAGGAGTAATCGGACATGCAAGTGCGATACCTCATTTTAAAGAGAATTAAAAATACTTTTTAAAAATGGGAGAATCCAATATGGCGCCCATAAGAAAAAATAAAGTTGATGATGATCGAATAAGAACGAAACGTCGGATTAATTTTTTTTTTGCGTCATGTTGTAGAGCATAAAAAGTGGCAATGAAAAACTGTTTTTAGTTTTCCGATATCTCTTTAAATAAAGTCGGTAAAAGGTAAAAACGATTTTGACAAATGTCGGTTTTTTTCGGATATCTCCGGAAGTATCCGGAATTTTAAAATTTTTTAAACGTCATTTTATTAAGCTCCAAATTGCCTGACTCCTTAACTCATACTTAAAATAATTCAATATCTCTGGAATTTGCGCATGACGTGTGTATAAAGGGTGCATATAATTTTCCCACGGATAATGCACATTTTTTTGCCAAAAGACACTCGTTTAATGGCGGCCGGTCAAAAAGAACTTGACAAAAAAAAACATCCGGTCCAAAAACAGGTGAAACAAGTGAACGTCTGGTTTTTATTTTATGCAAAACGTGCAGCGTTTCTATATATGGGGCCCTTTAAGAAGCCACTTCCTGTCAAGCCAATTAAACAAAAATTAACAAGATGTGATCGATTGCTCGGGAAATTGATTTTGAGTGGGGAGGAAACAAATGACGCTCGTACCATTTTACAAACTTTTTTTACCTGTAATTTTATTACATTATATAAAAGTACAAAAAACCCTATACTGTATTTAAACGGTTTATAGAGGTATTATAGTATATATAGACAACTTTGACCAGTTATACCTGGAAATAACACATTTGCCTGAAAATAGTAGCGTCACATTTAAAATCAACCCTCTTTGCCCCCCCACTAGGTCTATCTAAATACATCACATAAAATCAAATTTCCTTATCAAAAAAAAAAAATTGAATCGGTCGGTAAAAGATCAAAGGGCGCGTTATCAAATTGCAAAAACGCTCGTTCCACGCCCACAGTCATAAAACGCTCGTCTATATGCAAATAGACGTTTTCAAATGCGATTTTCCTCCCCTAAAAGATAAAACAGTTGCCGCGGCCAATCCCGCTGAGAAGGTGTCGACCTTCCATATATAATATGTAGATGTTATCTCTCTTTTGTTATTTAAAAAACAAGTGAATCGAAACATTTGAAGGCAAAGAGTTAATTTCCGAGCCCCGATTACTGAACTGAGTTATCAGGGGGGGGGGCGAGGGTTATTTCGAACAAGGCGACTTCCGAAAAACAACCCCTTTTGATAATTTGCATTCTTATGAAAAAGGACGACACTGGCAAGGTCGTAAAAGTGTATATTTATTATTATTTATATTATACTGCATCAGAGGTAAAATTGGACCATTTATTTTTATTGATATTTCGGGTCAAAATTGCCGAGTTTATGGTTCGGTAGACGCCAGACTGAACATTGAAATGATTCCAGGGGTCTGAAACTGTTTATAGAAAAGTTCAATTAAACGTTTAGGAGGCACTGGATTTTTTAGAAAAACATTTTTATTCTCACATTATGATTTTCTTTATTTGCTGCAGTAAAAATTAACAAATGACCAAAGAAAAATTGAAAAATAAATTTTAAGCACTCGAAACATGTTTTTGATCAAAAAAAGTCAATTTTTGATAAATTTTGTAATTTTTATTTTTGTTATGGATACCCTATTTAAATACGAAACGAAAAGTATTTTATAATTTTTTTCAAAAAACGAATAATTACTGAATTAAGGGCGTTTTTTGATTTTTGGACCAAAACTTTAATACTCTATAAATTGAGCAAATCAAAAAATTCTTTTTTCTATATATTAGGGATGAAAAAACAATGAAAAAAGTCTAATAACAAAAGCCTCCATTTCTCATAGGAAAGCCAGGAAAAATTAAAAAGTGTAATTGTTATAAGGCCTGTGCAATATCCCCGAAAGCCATATCAAAAAAAGTCAATTTTTACAAAATCTATGATAAATTTTGTAAATTTAATTTTTGTTATGGATACTCTATTTAAATACAAAACGAAAATTATTTTATAATTTTTTTGAAAAAACGAATAATTACGGAATTAAGGGCGTTTTTTGAGTTTTGGACCAAAACTTCAAAATTCTATAAATTAACCAAATCGAAAAATTCTTTTTTCTATATATTGGGGATGAAAAAACAATGAAAAAAGTCTAATAACAAAAGCCTCCATTTCTCACAGGAAAGCCAGGAAAAATAAAAAAGTGTAATTGTTATAAGGCATGTGCAATATCCCCGAAAGCCATATCAAAAAAAGGCAATTTTTACAAAATCTATGCGATATTTTGAATTTTTTGTTTTTTTCATAGATTCTCTATTTTAATACAAAATGAAAAGTATTTTATAATTTTTTTCAAAAAACGAATAATTACGGAATTAAGGACGTTTTTTGATTTTTGGACCAAAACTTCAAAATTCTATAAATTGAGCAAATCAAAAAATTCTTTTTTCTATATATTAAGGATGAAAAAACAATGAAAAAAGTCTAATAACAAAAGCCTCCATTTTTCATAGAAAAGCCAGGAAAAATTAAAAAGTGTAATTGTTATAAGGCATGTGCAATATCCCCGAAAGCCATATCAAAAAAAGGCAATCTTTACAAAATCTATGATAAATTTTGTAAATTTAATTTTTGTTATGGATACTCTATTTAAATACAAAACGAAAATTATTTTATAATTTTTTTGAAAAAACGAATAATTACGGAATTAAGGGCGTTTTTTGAGTTTTGGACCAAAACTTCGAAATTCTATAAATTAACCAAATCAAAAAATTCTTTTTTCTATATATTGGGGATGAAAAAACAATGCAAAAAGTCTAATAACAAAAGCCTCCATTTCTCACAGGAAAGCCAGGAAAAATAAAAAAGTGTAATTGTTATAAGGCATGTGCAATATCCCCGAAAGCCATATCAAAAAAAGGCAATTTTTACAAAATCTATGCGATATTTTGAATTTTTTGTTTTTTTCATAGATTCTCTATTTTAATACAAAATGAAAAGTATTTTATAATTTTTTTCAAAAAACGAATAATTACGGAATTAAGGACGTTTTTTGATTTTTGGACCAAAACTTCAAAATTCTATAAATTGAGCAAATCAAAAAATTCTTTTTTCTATATATTAAGGATGAAAAAACAATGAAAAAAGTCTAATAACAAAAGCCTCCATTTTTCATAGAAAAGCCAGGAAAAATTAAAAAGTGTAATTGTTATAAGGCATGTGCAATATCCCCGAAAGCCATATCAAAAAAAGGCAATCTTTACAAAATCTATGATAAATTTTGTAAATTTAATTTTTGTTATGGATACTCTATTTAAATACAAAACGAAAATTATTTTATAATTTTTTTGAAAAAACGAATAATTACGGAATTAAGGGCGTTTTTTGAGTTTTGGACCAAAACTTCGAAATTCTATAAATTAACCAAATCAAAAAATTCTTTTTTCTATATATTGGGGATGAAAAAACAATGCAAAAAGTCTAATAACAAAAGCCTCCATTTCTCACAGGAAAGCCAGGAAAAATTAAAAAGTGTAATTGCCGTAAGGCATCGCTGAAAATTTTTAGAAAATTATATTTAATTTTTTTATAAGAAATCTATTGGTCCAATTGAAATATTGTTTAAATAAAAGTTGTTTGAACTAATAAGAGCTATCCTAGGAAAAAGAAATTTTGATTTTATTTTACATACAACGGGAGAAAATGCATAAGAAAGCCAAATCAAAAAAAGTCAATTTTCACAAAATCTATGCGATATTTTGAAGTTTTTGTTTTTTTTCCATAGATTCTCTATTTTAATACAAAATGAAAAGTATTTTATAATTTTTTTCAAAAAACCATTAATTACGGAATTAAGGGCGTTTTTTGATTTTTGGACCAAAACTTCAAAATTCTATAAATTGAGCAAATCAAAAAATTCTCTTTTCTATATATTGGGGATGAAAAAACAATGAAAAAAGTCTAATAACAAAAACCTTAATTTCTCACAGGAAAGCCAGGAAAAAATTAAAAAGTGTAATTGTTATAAGGCCTGTGCAATATCCCCGAAAGCCATATCAAAAAAAGTCAATTTTTACAAAATCTATGATAAATTTTGTAAATTTTATTTTTGTTATAGATTCTCTATTTAAATACAAAACGAAAAGTATTTTATAATTTTTTTCAAAAAACGAGTAATTACGGAATTAAGGGCGTTTTTTGATTTTTGGACCAAAACTTCAAAAATCTATAAATTGACCAAATCAAAAAAATTTTTTTTCTATATATTAGGAATGAAAAAACAATGAAAAAAGTCTAATAACAAAGTCCTCCATTTCTCACAGGAAAGCCAGGAAAAATTAAAAAGTGTAATTGTTATAAGGCATGTCCCCGTAAAATTTCAGAAAATTTTATTTAATTTTTTTATAAAAAATCTATTGGTCCAATTAAAATATTGTTCAAATAAAAGTTGTTTGGACTAATAAGATCTATCCTAGGTAAAAGAAATTTTGATTTTATTTTCCATACAACGGGAGAAAATGCCTAAAAAAGCCAAATCAAAAAAAGTCAATTTTTACAAAATCTATGATAAATTTTGAAATTTTTATTTTCGTTATGCATACTCTATTTAAAAACAAAACGAAAAGTATTTTATAATTTTTTTCAAAAGACGAATAATTACGGAATTATGAACGTTTTTTGATTTTTGAACTCAGTCTGAAAAAACCTAAAAATTCTATAAATTGACGAAATCGAAAAATTCTTTTTTCTATATATTGGGGATGAAAAAACAATGAAAAAAGTCTAATAACAAAAGCCTCCATTTCTCATAGGAAAGCCAGGAAAAATTAAAAAGTGTAATTCTCATATTTTATTTACTGCCGTAAAAATAAACAAACGACGATAGAAAAATGAAAAAATAAATTCCAGGCACTAGAAACAAATGAAAAATGCTTTTATTTTGAATACTTAAAATAAAATTAAAAAACCTCAACTGCTTGGAAATCAATTATTCCTGCATAAGAAATTCAACTGTTTTTTCCCACGGCTGTTTGAAGAAACTTTACATTTACTTCATTTGTTTTATTTAACCGACAATAAAAACGCAACCTATTTAGGTGCATTTGTTCTGTTACGTCATTAAAAAAAAAACAATTGAACATATTAGGTGCACAAGGTTAAATTAAAATGTTTCAAATAATTTAATTTAACGTTATAGGGGCTTAATTTGTACATCGATTCGATAAGTAAATCCGAGTTAAAACATAATTCGCAATTATTTGTATCTGGACGGCTTAGATAATCATGACAAAAGACAACGAAATGAAATTAGGGTAATCTGGCAAAATCCACAAAACGACATAATTATCTGGAAAGCAAACTGGCATAAATCAGATAATAAGGGGATAAGCGCCATCTGTCCGGGACAGAAAAACGCAATTTAACGCCGATTTGCCAGTTATTAGGTTTTGCTTTTAATTTAATTTCCCGGATAATGTCGGAATCCGGGCAAATCCGGGGATCGATTCGTTATACGTCACATATGGCGGGGATTTGTTACAAATTGAATGTGATTTTCTTAAACAGTTGAAAAATGCACAAAAAAAAAACAAAAATTAGACCCTAGAGACGTAACATAAACGTTCAATTGTTTATCCCGAAAGTTGCTTGCCAAGAAGTCTTTTGTTTTTTTTTTCTCCCAACAAATATGAAATCAATGTGAGAAAAGCTAAAGCGACATTAACTGTCGTGAGTCGTAAAAACCCCACAATAACGGTATAATAATTTCGAAAAGTCACTTGAAATTTACGAGGGTCCAAAGGTCACGTAAAACTCGAGAATTTGTTTAAATTTTTACGAGCGCTCCTCGTAAACAATCTTAACCGCCTCGAATTATTAAAACGACTTCCTCGATGTTCATTTGTTTTTTTTTCTCTTTTTTTTTTAATGGACCCTATTGAAGACCCTTCTCCTTCTGGAGCGTAGAAATTGATTGGGCGAGATCCTACTTTGTAAACAAAATTTTGTTTATTTTCTTGTATTTAATTTATTACTCAAATTGTTTGTTTTTATGGTCGCCTGAGAGGCTTTTTTTTAATAGTGCTCCTCGTATATACCCAGTTTGCTTTATTAGCTTAAATATATACAATTCGGCCATGTTAAAGTGGTCGCACAACCAAGTGTCCAATAAGGACAAACTTAATATACAATTGTAAATTTCCATATTTTGACTGAGTTTACACTCGGTATATTTTTGCCGTAAAATGAGAAAATTTGTATGAAAAATCCAGGGTTTCCAGCCTACTTCTTTGGATAAAAATGACGAAATTAGCAAAATTCACGGCCAAAGAGGTAAAAATCTTATTTTGAGAAAAAACCTCTAAATAGTTTTTGCTAATTTTCTCTAAAACTATTGGGACTATTGAAAATTTTCTTTTAGCATTGGAATCCTGATTAAAAACAGAATAAATCATAAAGAATAACATTTAGCCGTTAATTAAAAAATAAAAGAGTTATGGAAGATTTTTGAAAAAAATTTTGGAGAAAAAATTTAAAAAAAAAAATTTTAAAGAAATTATTATTTTTTTAGTAAATCGATAAATCACTTAAAACTCTTTAAAAAAGTCTAATAAAGTTTTTTTGAAAAATGTACCAGAAAAAAGTTATACCCAATTTTCCCAAAAAAAGCTTCCTCTAAAAATAAATGAAGGGTGCCCATGGGAAAATGTTCATAATTTCAGTTTTTAACTTTTTTCTGGGAAACTATTGAACGGAGAAAAAAATTGTTAAAACAAAAGTTGTTTGGAATGTCAGTGCGCATTAGATGTAATAAAAAAATATTTTTTATTTCCAACAGTTTTTCGGAAAATTGGGAAAAACTCTGAAACAGTTTTTCTTCATTTTCTCAAAAACTATTGGAAATATGGAAAATTTCCTTTTAGCTTTGGAATCCTGATCAAAAATAGAACAAATCATAAAAAATAACATTTAGCCCTAAATCGAAAAATAAAAGAGTTATAGAGGATTTTTTAAAATAAAAAAAAAATTTGTAGAAAAAAAATTTTAAAAAAAATTTTTTAAGAAATTTATTTATTTTTTGGTAAATCGATAAATCACCTAAAGCACTTTAAAAAAGTCTAATAAAGTTTTTTTGAAAAATGTACCAGAAAAAAGTTATACTCAATTTTCCCAGAAAACGCTTTCTTTAAATACAAATGAGGGGTGCCCATGGGAAAATGTTCATAATTTCAGTTTTTAATTTTTTCCTGGAAAACTATTGGACGGAAAAAAAAAAGGTTAAAACAAAAGTTGTTTGGAATGTCAGTGCGCATCAGATGCAATAAAAAAATAATTTTTAGGCTTAATAGTTTGCCAGAAAATTGAGAAAAACCTCTTAACAGTTTTTCCTAATTTTCTCTAAAACTATTGGGACTATTGAAAATTTTCTTTTAGCATTGGAATCCTAGTTAAAAATAGAACAAATTATAAAGAATAATATTTAGCCGTAAATCGAAAAATAAAAGAGCTATAGAAGATTTTTGAAAAATTGAAAAAAAAATTGAAGAAAAAAATAAAAAAAAATTTTTTTGAAGAAATTAATTTTTTTTTTGGTACGTTGATAAATCATTTAAAACACTTTAAAAAAGTCTAATAAAGTTTTTTTGAAAAATGTCCTCGGAAAAAGTTATACCCAATTTTCTCAAAAATCGCTTGGTCTAAAAATAAGTAAAGGGTATCAATGGGAAAATGTGCATAATTTTAGTTTTTAATTTTTTTCTGGAAAACTATTGGACGGAGAAAAAAATTGTTGAAACAAAAGTTGTTTGGAATGTCATTGCGCATAAGATGCAATAAAAAAATATTTTTTATTTCGAACAGTTTTTCGGAAAATTGGGAAAAACTCTGAAACAGTTTTTCTTCATTTTCTCAAAAACTATTCAAAATATTAAAAATTTTCTTTTAGCATTGGAATCCAAGTTAAAAATAGAATAAATCATAAAGAATAAATTTTAGCCGTAAATCGAAAAATAAAAGAGTTATAGAAGATTTTTGAAAAATTGAAAAAAAATTTTGGAGAAAAAAAAAATTTTTTTGAAGAAATTAATTTTTTTTTGGTAAATCGATAAATCACTTAAAACACTTTAAAAAAGTCTAATAAAGTTTTTTTGAAAAATGTACCAGAAAAAAGTTATACCCAATTTGCCCAAAAAAGGCTTCCTCTAAAAATAAGTAAGGGGTACCCATGGGAAAATGTTCATAATTTCAGTTTTTAATTTTTTTCTGGAAAACTATTGATCGGAGAAAAAAATTGTTGAAACAAAAGTTGTTTGGAATGTCGGTGCGCATCAGATGCAATAAAAAAATATTTTTTATTTCCAACAGTTTTTTGGAAAATTGGGAAAAACTCTAAAACAGTTTTTCTTCATTTTATCAAAAACTATTCAAAATATTGAAAATTTTCTTTTAGCATTGGAATCCAAGTTAAAAATAGAATAAATCATAAAGAATAACTTTTAGCCGTAAATCGAAAAATAAAAGAGTTATAGAAGATTTTTGAAAAATTGAAAAAAAATTTTGGAGAAAAAAAAAATTTTTTTTAAGAAATTAATTTTTTTTTTAAATCGATAAATCACTGAAAACACTTTAAAAAAGTCTAATAAAGTTTTTTTGAAAAATGTCCCAGTAAAAAGTTATACCCAATTTTCCCAAAAAACGCTTTCCTTAAAAATAAATAAAGGCTGCTCATGGGAAAATGTTCATAATTTCAGTTTTTAATTTTTTTCTTAAAAACTATTGATCGGAGAAAAAAATTGTTAAAACAAAAGTTGTTTGGAATGTCAGTGCGCATCAGATTCAATAAAAATTTTTTTTTTAATTTCCAACAGTTTTTTGGAAAATTGGGAAAAACTCTGAAACAATTTTTCTTCATTTTCTCAAAAACTATTGGAAATATGGAAAATTTTCTTTTAGCTTTGGAATCCAAAGGAAAATTGGAACAAATCATAAAGAATAACGTTTAGCCCTTAATCAAAAAATAAAAGAGTTAGAGAAAATTTCTTAAAAAAATGGAGAAAAAAAAAATTTTTTTTTGACGAAATTAATTTTTTTTTGGTAAATCGATAAATCACTCAAAACACTTTAAAAAAGTCTAATAAAGTTTTTTTGAAAAATGTACCAGAAAAAAGTTATTCCCAATTTGCCCAACAAACGCTTTCTTTAAAAACAAATGAGGGGTGCTTATGGGAAAATGTTCATAATTTCAGTTCTTAATTTTTTTCTGGAAAACTATTAATTGAAGAAAAAAATTGTTAAAACAAAAGTTGTTTGGAATGTCAGTGCGCATCAGATAGTATAAAAAAATAATTTTTAGGCTTAATAGTTCGCCAGAAAATTGAGAAAAACCTCTTAACAGTTTTTCCTAATTTTCTCTAAAACTATTGGGACTATTGAAAATTTTCTTTTAGCGTTGAAATCCTAGTTAAAAATAGAACAAATTATAAAGAATAACATTTAACCGTAAATCAAAAATTAAAAGAGTTATAGAAGATTCTTGAAAAATAAAAAAAAAAAATTTGGAGAAAAAATAAAAAAAAAATTTTTTTGAAGAAATTAATTTTTTTTTGGTAAATCGATAAATCACTCAAAACACTTTAAAAAAGTCTAATAAAGTTTTTTTGAAAAATGTACCAGAAAAAAGTTATTCCCAATTTGCCCAACAAACGCTTTCTTTAAAAACAAATGAGGGGTGCTTATGGGAAAATGTTCATAATTTCAGTTCTTAATTTTTTTCTGGAAAACTATTGATTGAAAAAAAAAATTGTTAAAACAAAAGTTGTTTGGAATGTCAGTGCGCATCAGATGCAATAAAAAAATAATTTTTATTTTTAACAGTTTTTCGGAAAATTGGGAAAAACCTCTTAGAAGTTTTTCCTCATTTTCTCTAAAACTGATAGAAATATGGAAAATTTTCTTTTAGCATTGGAATCCTGATCAAAAACAGAACAAATCAAAAAGAATAACATTTATCCGTAAATCAAAAACTAAAAGAGTTATAAAAGAATTAAAAAAAAATTCCATGAAATTAGAATTTACTTTCAGACACTTAAATTAATTCATAAAACCTGTTTAGATATTTAGACAGTTATTCCAGGCTCTTGAATTAAAATAAATAAAATCGCTTGTTTCCTAATAATAATTAATTAATGAATTAATTAATTATTAATTTGAAGTTCAAACATTTAAGTTAATTAGTCACCTATTTTATGGCCCGTTAATTAATTAGTTAATTACATGTTTCAGGCTTTTCAAATTGCAAATAAATCACATATTAATTACTCACTTTATATGAAATTAGAAATTACTTTCAGGCATCTGAATTAATTAATTTCCTCTTCCAGGCACTTAAATTAATTACCCCTGGAATCTTTTTAATTAATTAAAAACTTATTTCAGACATTGTTAATTAATTCCTTGTCTGTTATTCTGTTACCTCGAATGCCTGTAACAAGTTTTTAATTAATTCAAGAGCTCTGAGTAAGGTTTTAATTAATTTTAAAAAATCCGGAGGTTAATTTAAGTGCCTGGAAGAAAGAATTAATTAGTTCGTAGGCTTGGAAGTAGGTAAGTGACCAATTGATATAATAGGTAACTAAGACAATAATTAACTTATTCTAGATACTTAGTGATAAGTTGCAATGTTAACGTCAAATATGAATTATTGATTTTTACTCACTGACTAATTTTTAAAATTCGTTAAATGTATGAAAGGTAGGTAAAACAAACGACGGTTGTTCCGGGAAAAGAGGTCCGATATTTACAATTGAAATTTCATAGCATAATCTCGTTTCAAAGCACAACGAATCCGTTTTTACAATTGAAAAATGGAATCTGGGCCATGTTTACAGTAATTCGGACAATGAGGGATGATGTTACGGTTGTTAAATGTGACGCGTGGATGAAAAGTCCTCACAATTCACTGGACGGTAATAAATTCATAAATGTTGTAAAAGGGATGTTTTTAGGGCCAAGGTTTATGAAGGGCCGAAGTTTCAAATATTATGACAAGGTCCTATCGGAAGGTCTAAGATTTTTCACGGTACAGAACGAACAGTTGAAAATCAACGAAAAAGTTGAGCGTTTTTCTTTAGCTGAAGAAACAATTGAAAGTCAAAGGTTTTTTCCACGGACATAAGCCCTCATTGAGTTTTCTCAGGAAAAACGGTTAATTTTATTTATGTAAAAATTCCCATTGCTGGCCTATAGACACCACATAAGATAAGAAACAATTGACAGATGGAGATTTTCCCACTCCATATAAGTATGAAACAACTGAAAGTCGAAGGTTTTAGATCTTAATTTTCAGAACAATTAATCCATTAATTAATTAGTAGAAAACAAACGACTTTACTTAATTTAATTCAAGAGCCTGGAATAAGCGTTTAATTACGTTTAATACCTTTTACCCTAACTTACCTAATTACTTAAAAGTAATTGTTAATTTCCTGGAATAAGTACGACAAGTCAATTAGTGATTTATTCCAAATTTGGAATTAATTTTTAATTAATTCAAGGGCCTTGAATTACTGTCTAAATATCTAAACAGGTTTTATGAATTATTTTACGTGTCTGAAAGTAAATTCGAATTTCATGGAATTTTTTCAAATTTCCTTTATAACTCTTTTAATTTTCGATTTACGGCTAAATCTGACTCTTTATGAATTATTCTATTTTTGATCAGGATTCCAATACTAAAAAGAAAAATTTTTTATTCCTAGCAGTTTTAGAGAAAATGAGAAAAAAATTCCTAAGAGGTTTTTCCTGATTTTCCAGAAAACTATTGAACTTAAAAATGATTTTTCTAATGCATCTAATGCACATGGATTTTCTAAATAATTTTTATTTTAACAATTTTTTTCTCCATCCAATAGTTTTCTAGAAAAAAATTAAAAACTAAAATTTTTCCCATGATTTTTTGCGGAAGAATCTTTTTGGGAAAATTGGGTATAACTTTTTACTGGGAAATTTTTCAAAGAAACTTTATTAGACTTTTTTAAAGTATCTTAAGTGATTTATCAATTTACCAAAAAAAAATTACTTCTTCAAAAAAAAATTTTTTTTTATTTTTTCTTCCAATTTTTTTAAAATTTTTCAAAAATCTTCTATAACTCTTTTAATTTTTGATTTACAGCTAAATGTCATTTTTTAAGATTTATTCTGTTTCTAACTAGAATTCCTATGCTAAAGGAAAATTGCCTAAATTTTCAGTAGTTTTAGAGAAAAATGAGAAAAACTTCTAAGAGGTTTTTCCCAGTTTTCCAGAAAACTATTCAACTTAAAAATTATTTTTCTATTGCATTTGATGCGCACTGATATTCCAAACAACTTTTGCTTTAACAATTTTTTTCTCCGATCAATAGTTTTCCAGAAAAAAATTAAAAACTGAAATTATGAACATTTTCCCATGGGCACCCTTCATTTATTTTTAAAGAAAGCGTTTTATGGGAAAATTGGGTATAACTTTTTTCTGGTACATTTTTCAAAAAAACTTTATTAGACTTTTTTACAGTGTTTTGAGTGATTTATCGATTTAACAAAAAAATTTTTTTTTTTTTTTTTTCAAATTTTTTTAAAATTTTTCAAAAATCTTCTATAATTCTTTTATTTTTCGATTTAGGGCTAAACCCTATTCTTTATCATTTGTTCCAATTTTTATTTGGATTCCAAAGCTAATAGAAAATTTTCCATATTTCCAATAGTTTTTGAGAAAATGAAGAAAAACTGTTTCAGAGTTTTTCTTAGTTTTCCAAAAAACTGTTGGAAATAAAAATTATTTTTCTATTGCATCTGATGCGCACTGACATTCCAAACAACTTTTGTTTTAACATTTTTTTTCTCAGATCAATAGTTTTCTAGAAAAAAATTAAAAACTGAAATTATGAACATTTTCCCATGGGCACCCCTCATTTATTTTTAAAGAAAGCGTTTTTTAGGAAAATTAGGAATAACTTTTTTCTGGTACATTTTTCAAAAAAACTTTATTAGACTTTTTTAAAGTATCTTAAGTGATTTATCAATTTACAAAAAAAAAATTATTTCTTCAAAAAAAATTTTTTTTTTATTTTTTCTTCCAATTTTTTTAAAATTTTTCAAAAATCTTCTATAACTCTTTTAATTTTTGATTTACAGCTAAATGTCATTCTTTAAGATTTATTCTGTTTCTAACTAGAATTCCTATGCTAAAGGAAAATTGCCTAAATTTTCAGTAGTTTTAGAGAAAAATAAGAAAAACTTCTAAGAGGTTTTTCCCACTTTTCCAGAAAACTATTCAACTTAAAAATTATTTTTCTATTGCATTTGATGCGCACTGACATTCCAAATAACTTTTGTTTTAACAATTTTTTTCTCAGATCAATAGTTTTCCAGAAAAAAATTAAAAACTGAAATTATGAACATTTTCCCATGGGCACCCCTCATTTATTTTTAAAGAAAGCGTTTTATGGGAAAATTGGGTATAACTTTTTTCTGGTACATTTTTCAAAAAAACTTTATTAGAATTTTTTAAAGTATTTTGAGTGATTTATCGATTTACCAAAAAAAAAATAATTTCTTAAAAAAAATTTTTTTTTTCAAATTTTTTACAAATTTTTCAAAAATCTTCTATAACTCTTTTATTTTTCGATTTAGAGCTAAATATTATTCTTTATGATTTGTTCCAATTTTCCTTTGGATTCCAAAGCTAAAAGAAAATTTTCCATATTTCCAATAGTTTTTGAGAAAATGAAGAAAAACTGTTTCAGAGTTTTTCCCAATTTTCCGAAAAACTATTCAACTTAAAAATTATTTTTCTATTGCATCTGATGCGTACTGACATTCCAAACAACTTTTGTTTTAACAATTTTTTTCTCAGATCAATAGTTTTCCAGGAAAAAATTAAAAACTAAAATTATGGACATTTTCCCATGGGCACCCCTCATTTATTTTTAAATAAAGCGTTTTTTGGGCAAATTGAGTATAACTTTTTTCTGGTACATTTTTTAAAAAAACTTTATTAGAATTTTTTAAAGTATTTTGAATGATTTATCGATTTACCAAAAAAAAAAAATTTCTTAAAAAAAAATTTTTTTTCCAATTTTTTACAAATTTTTCAAAAATCTTCTATAACTCTTTTAATTTTTGATTTACGGCTAAATATTATTCTTTATGATTTGTTCCAATTTTCATTTGGATTCCAAGGCTAAAAGAAAACTTTCCATGTTTCCAATAGTTTTTGAGAAAATAAACAAAAACTGTTTCAGAGTTTTTCCCAATTTTCCGAAAAACTGTTGGAAATAAAAAATATTTTTTTATTGCATCTAATGCGCACTGATATTCCAAACAACTTTTGCTTTAACAATTTTTTTCTCCGATCAATAGTTTTCCAGAAAAAAAATAAAAACTGAAATTATGAACATTTTCCCATAGGCACCCCTCATTTATTTTTAAAGAAAGCGTTTTTTGGGAAAATTGAAAATAACTTTTTTCTGGTACATTTTTCAAAAAAACTTTATTAGACTTTTTTAAAGTGTTTTAAGTGATTTATCGATTTAACAAAAAAAAAAATTTTTATTTTTTTTTCCAATTTTCTTAAAATTTTTCAAAAATCTTCTATAACTCTTTGAATTTTTGATTTACATTTTATTCAATTTTCGCAAGAGACAATTGACAGTCGAAGATTTTTCCACTCCTTATAAGTACGAAACAACTGAAAGTCAAAGGTTTTTCCTATGAACTTTAGACGTCACGTGAATTCTCACGTTTTTTAGTTGTTTCCAAAAAAAACAATTGAATTTTTCGAGTTAAAAAAGTCGAAAAACGTTAATTTTTTAATTTTGCCTAGGAATAAACAATTGAAAAGCATCAATATTCTCACCAACTGAAGGAGATCAAGTAAATACGAAATAATTGATTTAAAGATGCTATTTTGAGAAACAAATGAAAAAAAAACTAGGTTTCTAGGCTCAGGACCCACAGACACCAAATAAATCAAAAAAACAATCGCAATTTTCTCACGAACGTTTTTTCAATTGTTTTCTAGGATATTTCAATAGAGGTTGATCTGGCCCTATCCCGGTCGTTTCAAGGTCAAAAACAAAAAACTGTTTTTATTAAACCGGCCCATTTTAAGGTATTAAAACCTCGTTTACGACATACGCAGGTCTAAAGGCAGTAAAATTTTATATTCGATTTTTATGCGAGGTCACCCTTTAAGCCCTGAACCAAAAAAAGGCGATTTCTTGGTAGCAAAGGTCCTAAATATGCCCTTTTTTATTTATTAAAAAAAAAACATCGTAAATCTTCCATTTTACGAATACGTGAAATCGTTAATGTCACTTAATTCGACCATAGAAACGAACTTTTGAGCGGCACTTGTTTTTTTTTTATAGTAATTTGACACCTCGTGTTTACTTATCACGTGGTACCCGAATAATTATCTCTCATGGTACCACATGGCCCGCACCACTTAAGTCACATAAGAGACACCAAGAAAGTGTCACGAAATTATCGCCTCGGATTTATTGGGGTTTTCTGGTGAGAAAGTTTCAGATTATCTTTTGTTTATGGTGGGGTGCCGATATATTTATCTCTTCACCCGAAAATGCCCTTGTTGTATTTTTCCATAAGACACCCTCTAATCCATCAACGTAAACCCTAATAATATTAATTAAAATGATTTAATAAGTACGTATACAACTTAAGGCCCGCCCCTTTTTTGTATGTTTTTCTAACCTACAAATTAAAAATTTTGATTAATGCCTCGATAATAAAACTCTCAATCGAAAAACAAAACAATTATTGAGCGACCTTGCCGTTCAACTAAAGTACAAAAAACTACCCTCTTTTATGAGGGGTGTGCTTTTATAACGTAATTGTAAAAATGTCTATATAATTTAAATAATCCCGCCTAAAGGGCCCACTTAATACTCAATAAAATGTCACATTAGAAACCTGAAAACTTGGGTGGTCTGATTGGGTTAGAAAGTCGTAGTTGTAGGGTACTGAACCGATTTCTTTTGTTATTTTGGACCCGATGAGTCCATTTACGAGGCCTTTTTACGTTATGGAGAAATTTGCCGACGGGGACCGTTGTTGATGCATAACACTCCTGATGAAACAACTGAAAACGTGCGGTTATACCGGAACTGAATTTTTTGCATATGCAATTAATTTGAATCAAATCCATATTTATGGAATAAATAGGTACTAGTTTTCATTTGTTTTAGAGTGGTTTTTCTGCAGTAACTTTTTAATTTATTTAACTAGAAAGTTGAAATTTGGCATTTATGTATAAGGAGTAAATATGCACTGAGGGATGTATTCAATTGTTTTTTCCCACTTCCGGTTTAGCCGGAAATGGCAGCAACTTCGGAATTTTAAATAGGACCCTCTGTATATTTTTACATATTTCGATAGAAAATTAAATTCTGAATATAACGATACCTCATATGCCGACTTTTAACTTTCTGGTTTAGAAATATTTAATTATTTTCTTTTTAATCGAGTGTGCCATGACTGCTGAAATAATCCTTAATTAGTTTATAAGAGACCGAGAAAAATTGTTGTTCAATTTTTTTTTTTTACTTTTCTATAGTAGAAATCAGAAAAATCGTAAACGCTCTTCTTTTGTTTTAGACTCCGCTGCGGCTAGTTTTCTTTCAATAACTTTTTAATTTATTGAACTAGAAAGTTGAAATTTGGCATTTATGTATAAGGAGTAAATATGCATTGAAGGACGCACTCAATTGTTTTTTACCACTTCCGGTTTAGCCGGAAATGACATCAACTTCGGAATTTTAAATAGGATCCTATATATATTTTTACACATTTCGATAGAAAATTAAATTCTGAATATAACGACACGTCATATGCCGACTTTTAACTTTCTGGGTTTGAAATATTTAATTATTTTGTTTTTAATCGAGTGTGCCATGACTGCTGAAATAATCCATAATTAGTCTATAAAAGACCGAGAAAAATTGTTTAAAAATATTTTTTTTTACTTTTCTATAGTGGAAATCAGAAAAAACGTAAACGTTGTTCTTTTGTTTTAGACTCTGCTGCACTGGTTTTCTTTCAATAACTTTTTAATTTATTAAACTAGAAAATTGAAATTTGGCATTTATGTATAAGGAGTAAATATGCATTGAAGGACGCACTCAATTGTTTTTTACCACTTCCGGTTTAGCCGGAAATGGCAGCAACTTTGGAATTTTAAATGGGACCCTCTGTATATTTTTACATATTTCGATAGAAAATTAAATTCTGAATATAACGATACCTCATATGCCTACTTTTAACTTTCTAGTTTTGAAATATTTAATTATTTTGTTTTTAATCGAGTGTGCCATGACTGCTGAAATAATCCATAATTAGTCTATAAAAGACCGAGAAAAATTGTTTAAAAATATTTTTTTTTACTTTTCTATAGTGGAAAGCAGAAAAATCGTAAACGTTGTTCTTTTGTTTTAGACCCTGCTGCGCCTGGTTTTCTTTCAATAACTTTTTTATTTATTTAACTAGAAAATTGAAATTTGGCATTTATGTATAAGGAGTAAATATGCATTGAAGGACGCACTCAATTGTTTTTTACCACTTCCGGTTTAGCCATAAATGAGAGCAACTTCGGAATTTTAAATGGGACCCTCTGTATATTTTTACATATTTCGATAGAAAATTAAATTCTGAATATATCGACACCTCATACGTTAAATTTTGACATTCTGACTTAGAAATATCAATTATTTGAAAATTCAATCTAGTGCGCCATGACTGAGAAAAAGTCCATTTTTAGTACAGGAGCTTTGAAATAATTATTATAAAATCAGATTTTTATTTTTTTTTGCAAAAATCATTTTTCTACAGGGCATCCCAAATGTAAACTTTCCGTATAGCGGCTAAAAACATTTGAACCTAGTTTTTAGTGCAAAAACAAAAAAGGATCCCTCGGTACCTAAACACGTTACATAATATTTATTCCCCATATACATAGTGGTGCCATCTGCCATTGAATTCGACAACTCTCTTATTTAGTAGTACCGTAGTGACATTACAGAGTTCTTTTACCTTAAAGCCATTTTACAGGTTTCTGTAGGGCGGACCTAAGGATCTATTATAAAATTTGCCGGACGCGTACATAGATGGCGCCGGCAACAGCTGAAACTAGAGTTTGACCGTTTAACGAGTGCAACAAAGACAAACGAGGGTTTTTTTAACGACTGTCATATGTTTTAATATTTATTAGATCCGAACGTACATACAATGGGACTTTTCGTTTGTTCTTATAATTAAATTGCAACTCTATCAAAACTTTCATTTTTTATATACAGGGTGTCCCAAAACTATGGACACACCCAAAAATCTTGGGAAGAAAAAATCTTTAGGGAATCAATTGGTGCATCTGATGGTGACCTTCAAGGTTATTTGAAGGTCAAAGCGATTTTTTTAAACGGGAATCCCCATTTTCGACACTGGATTCTTAAAGAACGGAAAATTTTACGTCCGGGCATGAGGTTGATGTAATCCCGAGAGGTCAAATAGAGGTCAAATATTGACTTCTTAAAAATCAAAACAAATAAAGGTCATACCCTAGGTAAGTCTTAGCGAGGAACCCAACGGTGACCTTGGATTTGACGTTGAACCTCATTTTCAAGGTCATTTGAAGGTCGACCTCATTTCTTCGTAAAATTTTCCGCTCTTTCCGAATCCGGTGTCAAAAATAGGGGTTCCCGTTAAAAAAAATCTCTTTGACCTTCAAATAACCTTGAAGGTCACCATCAGATGCATCGGTTGATTCCCCAAAACTTTTGTATTTATTTAAAGATTTTTTTCTAGCGCCCATATTTCCCAAGTTTTTTGGGTGTGTCCATACTTTTGGGACACCCCGTATATGGTACGAATACATGGTTTATGATGAAGCATTCAATAATAATATGATCTCATAGCCTCTGTGATTTCCCTAACCTACATAGACTATGCACGATCCAAAAACAAATGAATGAACATCTTTATGTATTAATATATAATAAACGTCGAACACATAATGGCGATTTCCAATCCCTCACTTACGTCACCTGCTAATAATAGGGAGTTTTAGCAGTCGATTAATTAATTTTTTACGACCCTCGTAGTCCGGTTTGATCATCATTGAACTCGTCATGTTCGGTAAACAGTCGTATAATTCCTGCAGATTGACAAACGGGACATTCCTACTTATTAGTTCCCTACACCACCCCCGATAGTGTTTTGTTTGACTCCGTTTATCGTTTGTTTACGATTACGGCTCTTGTGAAAATTCTGTAAGAACACTCGTATTTAATGCCTGAGTGGCATTATTGAATCAATTGTTTATATTTTAGAACGTTTAAGGCATGTGAACTATATATATATAATTTTAAGTGGAATTTAAATATACAGGGTGATTCATTAATATTGCACGAAAATGAAATGCCGGTTTTTTTGGGTTAAATTATGACGAAAAGTTCCTATAAACATATGTCCGAAAGTGCTTCGTTTCCGAGATACAGGGTGTTCAAATTTTCTTAAAAAATCGATTTTTTATTAATATCTAAGAAATGCCTTTGCTGTTTGCAATGTCATTCACACCATTTCTGGATATCTTAATGATGTATCTTTTTGACATATGACAGTTGATTTGTTATTCCAGGGACGTGCCCACGGGGTAAGCGGGTTAGGTTTTTTGTACAAAAAATAGCACCTAGTAGATTTTTTGAACCTCCTGTACATTTTTTGGATGACGCAACTAAAGATTGTTTCAACTCTTGGGTGTTTTTCGTATCTCCCTCCGTTTTCGATAAAAAAATTAGTTTAATGCAAACGTTTGAAAAAACTTGAATAAACATAATAAAATGCCTACTTATCGATTTACAGGGTGAAGAATAGTAAATACGGTAATTTGGAATTTTGACATGACATTAACTGTACTACCTATTGAAAATTAGTTTTAATTAAACTTAGGTACATTAATTAAATTCTTAGAATAAACATTAGTAAATTGATGAAGGTAATGAAAAGCTATGGACTAAGAAACGTACGCTATAAGAGTTGTTCAAAATGAGTTCCTCCAACTGCAATGCATGCGTCTGTCCTGCGACGCATTGACTGGCGAACACGTTCAAAGATCCCTGGCGTGTTTCGAATAATATCGCAATTTGCAATAATACGATTTCTTAATTCTTCAACATTCTCGATGGGGGTGGTATAAACTAATTGCTTGAGGTGGCCCCAGAGGAAAAAGTCTATTGGATTTAGATCGGGAGATCGCGCAGGCCAGGGTTGTATACCTCCACGACCTATCCAACGATTGGGATATACTCTATCTAAATACTGTCGAGCAATTAAGCTGAAATGCGCCGGAGCGCCATCATGCATGAAAAACATTTGGTACCTTAAGTCAAGCGGGACGTTTTCTAATAGTGTTGGCAACTCCTCTTGAAGAAAACGCCGATACACTTCTCCACTTAACCTTTGTTGCAAAAAGAAAGGACCAATTAAGTGGTCTTCAATGATTCCAACCCAAACATTCAGTGAAAATTGGTGTTGATGGCGACTTTCACTTATTCCATGTGGATTTTCATCTGCCCAAATGTGATTATTATGGAAATTCATTATCGAATTCCTGGAGAAATTAGCTTCGTCCGTGAAAAGTATTTTTGATAAAAAAGGAGGATTTTCTACAATGTTTTGTTGTAACCATCGACAGAAAGCCACTCTATGAGGATAGTCGTCTGGCAAAAGTGCTTGTACCCGCTGGATGTGATACGGGTACAAAAGCTGATTTTTCAGTATTCTAAACACTGTTGGCTGACTAATGTTTAAAGTGGCAGCAATCTGTCTTGTACTCGTTGAAGGATTATCCTCGATTTCGTGGAGCACTGCTTCTTCAGCTTCTGCGGTTGCAACTGTGCGGGGTCGTCCATTGTCGACTGTAAGTTTTTTAAAACTTCCACTTTCTCTGAGACGTTGATGGAGGCGAGTAAACATTTGACTATGAGGAAGTACTCGGTTAGGGTATTTGTCCGCGTAAATACGCCTCGCTGCTTGTGAATTACCATTAGCAAGACCATACACAAAGTGCATATCGCACATTTTACTATAAGTGTACTCCATTTTAGATAAAAATGAGGAAATTGTCTACTTGACAGGAAAAAAACAACACCTTATCACTGAGCCACACCTAGTAATGTTAAATGAACTGGTATTTTATTTATTGCATTTTCAAAGCAACGAAAAGAATGCGACAAAAACTAAAACGATAATAGTATTTACTAAATTTTGTTTCCAACATTCCGCGGTATTTTTTAGATCAGCAGTTGTTAATGCTGTACTTGATATTCGACACTATGAATAGGTAAGTATTACATTTTAGGAAGAAAATTATTTCTTTGCTTTCGCGTGATTTAAAAGCATTTACTTGTATTTTTACAGAGGGATGCAAAAAAGCAATTCTTAATTTTTTTATCGAAAACGGAGGGAGATACGAAAAACACCCAAGAGTTGAAACAATTCCATCTTTAGTTGCGTCATCCAAAAAATGTACAGGAGGTTCAAAAAATCTACTAGGTGCTATTTTTTGTACAAAAAACCTAACCCGCTTACCCCGTGGGCACGTCCCTGGAATAACAAATCAACTGTCATATGTCAAAAAGATACATCATTAAGATATCCAGAAATGGTGTGAATGACATTGCAAACAGCAAAGGCATTTCTTAGATATTAATAAAAAATCGATTTTTTAAGAAAATTTGAACACCCTGTATCTCGGAAACGAAGCACTTTCGGACATATGTTTATAGGAACTTTTCGTCATAATTTAACCCAAAAAAACCGGCATTTCATTTTCGTGCAATATTAATGAATCACCCTGTATATAGTAATATATTGGGTGTCTTATATGGGAAGTTTGCGTGCCTCCGAGCGTTCCTAACCAGTTTTCCCAAAAGCCCCCACATTTGTGTGCTCAACTAATTGGTTTCCGACCTTCAGGACTTTTTAATAGCCTTAGATGAAATTAACCAATTAATTCGCTAAAGCTCTCTAATAAGAAAAATGCGCATTGCGGAAGCGGCAGGTCCCCAATCGAGTCGTCGTTGCATTTTGCATTTGTTTTTTTTTCTCTTCTTGTTAGATGCGTAAAACCCGATAGAAAAATAAAACAAACAAAAGAAGCGCGGACTCGATCCAATATGAAGAAAAAAAAAAGTTGAAGAGTGTGGGACCTTATGAAGGTTTATTCAAATTAACCTCAAAATTCGAGGACACCCTGTATTTTATGTGCTCCCATATTGCGATAGGGCTCAACGTTGTTAATGACTGTATTTTAGGGAAGTGAGGAAATACGTAATGACGGTTTAGGTGTAGCGCGGTTGTCATCGACACATCAACTGTCTTATGTTTAATATATATCATTTTGGTCGATAATAGGACTGCCTGGACTCGATAATTATGGCCCGCATTGGACAGTTGGCGTTCGTTTGTTTTATTGTATCGTATGAGCAAGAAGTTCTGATGGGAAGGAACTATAGGGCAAAACAACAATCTTTCATTTGTTTCGGGTGCTTTTGATTTTCTTTTATTTTAATGAATATACGGGGTGTCCCAAAAATCTTGGGAAGAAAAAATCTTTAAATAAATTCAAAAGTTTTGGGGAATCAACCGGTGCATCTGATAGTGACCTTGAGCTTGACCTTCGAGGTTATTTGAAGGTCAACGCGATTTTTTTAAATGAGAACCCTTATTTTTGACGCCGGATTCGGAAAGAGCGGAAAATTTTACGAAGAAATGAGTTCGACCTTCAGATGACCTTGAAAATTAGGTTCAACGTCAAATCCAAGGTCACCGTTGGGTTCCCCGTTAAGACTTACCTAGGGTATGACCTTTATTTGTTTTGATTTTTAGGAAGTCATTATTTGACCTCTATTTGACCTCTCGGGATTACTTCAACCTCATACCTGGACGTAAAATTTTCCGCTCTTTCAGAATCCGGTGCCAAAAATAGGGATTCCCGTTTAAAAAAAATCGCGTTGACCTTCAAATAACCTTGAAGGTCAAGCTCAAGGTCACCATCACGTCAGAAGGACGTTTTCAAAAAAAAAAAAAAAATTTATTTGGTAAGAGATCCGGTCTAATTTAGGTACACTTTAATACATCATATGACTCTAGCGCTTAATGTAAATATTTGTGTAGAATATTCAAGAATTTTATCCCAAGTAAAACCCAAATATTAAATTTGAATCAAATCGTACCCAAAGGAAGAAATTAATAATTAGATGGTAATTCAACCCCAAATACCGAATTTCATTCAAATTGGAGCAAAAAAGTCTCCCTTAATAAATACATTAAATCCCGATTAGATTTTTTTTTTATCATTAGGACCCACTGTGTTGTAATTTTTGTCTAGCGAAATGCCTTGTATAGACCACTGTGTCGCATGAATATTATAACGCGGTAAATTCTAAAACTTTGCCGAGCTATCACGGCTACAAGAAGGTGACTGGCCAAAAGATATGCACATATTCGGATTGTCCAGAGTCTCTTGAATAATTTAAGACCAATTTCAGGAAGTTCTGAGCTATTTTAAGCATTTTATCAATGAAATTAGGAAGCAAGTCCCAGCCGATTCATCTACCTTGCCGCCATGTTGTCGAAGCCGCCGCCATTAAAATTGAGCATAGACGTCAAAATCGACCATTTTCGGACGGTGTTTTAGGGTATAAAAAAGGGTTTTTACCTTAAGATTTATACATGGAAAAATAGTATAGAGCCTTAGGAACAGATTAACATCAATTCTGGACCGATTCCAGTTGGTTTTAGTAGCGAAATTTCGATTATAAAAAGGGTCTTTTTGCGGCGAAAATCCTTGTTTGCGTTGCCATGGAGACGCGCTCACGGCTCGCTTTGGAAATAACCAGTGTGCAGCGGTTTTTAGCGCTTGGTACTTTTTTAGAAAAAAATCATTTTTGGGGTACTGGTAAAAATGGTGAAAAAATGAAATTTTAGTATGTTATAGTAAAATGAATGGCGCATTTGCTCGATTGGGTTTGGTTCATCTATCACATACGGGGCGCGCACAATTAATTTCCAAAGTTGAAAATGTTAAAAAATTCATAACTCGAAAACGGTTTTCTTTAGAAATGCGGTTGATATTGCGAAATATTTTACTTGTATTTTATCAATTTTTAAAAAAAAAATCGCAGACCCAACTGTTCCCGAATCACGAACATTTACTCGTCTTAGAATACTTTTTTCGTCTAACAATTGGCTGCGTTTACATCGTAATCATGGCGCATCAGATTGACATTTTCAATGTTGAATATTTCGGGACAGACACGTTCAAAATTGACGTTAGGGTGACAACTTATAATTTATCGTTATTTCTAGTCAAATTGACTGAAGGTCGCAGAAAAAACAAATGATTACTTATGTATACGCGTATTTACTTGTCTATCGCGCATAAAACAGGGCGTGTCAAACACAAGGGAATTTAAATCGATTTTTTTTTTATAAACAATATAATTCGTTGAACAACGTGTTAATTGTTGAAGAGAACGGCGGCGTTTGTTTTTGTTGCGCTTTGGCCTCTTTCGAGCACGCTCGATGACTAACTCGATGAAATAATTTAATGCACGTTTAAGGTCGTATTCAATTGTTTTTTTCCAATAAACTTCAATTGAACTTCTTTAATCAAATTTATTAGATGTTTACTTACAATAACCTAACTTCTAACGCTTATTATATGAATTTACCAAAAAAAAAAAAATGGAGATCTTTACATACAATTCCTATATAAAATAAACCACCTTAAGGAAAAATAAACAAATTATATACAGCTTAATATGTTTTAAAAAAAATAGCCTTATATATATTGCAAAACAATTATAAATTAAAGCTTAAATAGTAAAATGTCCAATTTTATGAATGTCATTTGCGAGTAACACGGGAAAGGAACAATCGAATCCACACTCACTTAATAACAAACGAAGCACCGAGTGCCTCACGATTCCAGAAAAAACAATTGCACCCTTATCTCCCCATAATGTCAGCGATAGTAAACCCGGTCTTCTTCTGCTGCTGCTGCTGCTGTTGCTGCTGCTGTCTAGGAGGTCCCCCCACATGCCCCGTCGCCTTTTTCATACTCAAGTCGCTCGGGGTGCTATTGGGCGACACCTGCCCACCCCCCCCCAACTGTTTACCGCCCGCGCCGAGATACCCGTCGGGCGGTTTCGACGCCCCGCCGACCGAATAGGGGGCGGCGTAAGGCACCCTCAAAGTCATCGGGGGACTTAGGGGGCGGTGCGTGTAACTGGACGGGGTGCGGGGCCGGGGCGAGCGTAAAAACGACGCGCCGGGACGCTCCTGGTCGAAGTGACGTTTCCGAAAGGGGCTCAAGAAGTGCGAATGATTTCCACTGCTGGTGACGGTGCACGGTTTGGCCAACAGGTCTCGTCTGATTTGTATTTGTTGGGGCATAGGACGTGTTGCCGACTGAATTATGAAAAAGAGAAGTTTAGATAATTTTAAAAAAAAAAAAAGGATTTTTGGTCCTCACCTCTTGTTCGGTCTCTTGTAGTATTTCCGGGCCGATTTCCTCTTGCCCCGGATCGATTTCCGGGTCGTCTTCGTCCTCCTCGTCCTCCCCCTCGTCCATGTCGTCATGCCGATAATCCGATTTTTCCATCGAGGGTCTCATCGTGTACGGGGAGGAGGTCAAACGGGGTTCGTGGCAGTGGGTGCGCTCCGGAACTGGCGAGCACACCCTTATCTTATCACCCTTATCCCCACTTGTTTCTTGCGATGGTGACCTGATGGGGCAAAAAAAACTTAAAAGATCCCGCCCCCGGATCATTTGAGATCATCTCACCTTGGTCTAGGAGACATGCGCTCTCCCTCCAAACCCTCCAAATCCTCCGGAGGTACGTCACCCACCGCGTGGGTCAAAGCGTGTCGTCTCAGGTCGCAGTTTCTTCGGAATACTTTGCCGCAACTGTTACACTCGTAGGGTTTATGGTCGGTGTGGGTTAACAAGTGGGTTTTGAGGTTCGACCGTTGATTGAACGAGCGGGAGCACACGTGGCACTTGTGAGGGGACTCGTCCATGTGGAGGATCTTGTGCACCGCCAGGGTGCGCGACTGGCAGAACCCTTTGCCGCACTCGTTGCATTTGAACGGTTTTTCCTTTGAATGGATGTATCTGAAATTATGATGATGATTAAGTAGAACTCTTTTGTTTTTGCCGGTTTAAGTATTTTTTTAACGTCCAAAGGTTCAGACATTCTAGCCCTTCGGACGGTTTAACGGTACTTTTGCGGTTATAATGACTTACGGAAAATGTGTGCGCTTTATTGAGAACTACAATTTTTGTTAAGGAACTTTTTTGAAAAATTAAAGTTTTTCTGTATAAAATGTTTAGGGTTCAAAATTTATGAAAGTTTCTTTAGGATTAATTAAACCTGCATCCTTTGCGAATAAAACGGTGTATAAAGTTTAACGCTGCTACTTATACAGGGTGAGCAGTCGAAAATACCCCTTTTCACCCTTTTTTTTTTTTTGGTACAGTTTCGAAATTTTTTTAGTGACGCCACCTAGAGCCTAATGACTTTTATACAAGGAGAATATTTTGCAATATCAACCGTATTTCTAAAAAAAACCGTTTTCGAGTTATGAATTTTTTAACATTTTCAACTTTGGAAATTAATTGTGCGCGCCCCGTATGTGATAGATGAACCAAACCCAATCGAGCAAATGCGCCATTCATTTGACTATAACATACTAAAATTTCACTTTTTCACCATTTTTACCAGTACCCCCAAAAATGATTTTTTTCCAAAAGAGTACCAAGCGCTAAAAACCGCTGCACACTGTTTATTTCCAAAGCGAGCCATGACCGCGTCTCCATGGCAACGCAAACGGGGATTTTCGCCGCAAAAAGACCCTTTTTATAATCGAAATTTCGCTACTAAAACCAACTGGAATCGATCCAGAATTGATGTTAATCTGTTCCTAAGGCTCTATACTATTTTTCCATGTATAAATCTTAAGGTAAAAACCCTTTTTTATACCCTAAAACACCGTCCGAAAATGGTCGATTTTGACGTCTATGCCCAATTTTAATGGCGGCGGCTGTGACAACATGGCGGCAAACTGGATGAATCGGCTCGGAATTGCTTCCTAATTTCATCGATAAAATGCTTAAAATAGCTCAGAATTTCCTGAAATTGGTATCGAATTATTCAGGAGACTCTGGACAATCCGAATATGTGCATATCTTTTAGCCAGTCACCTTCTTGTAGCCGTGATAACTCGGCAAAGTGTTAGAATTTACCGTGTTATAATATTCATGCGACACAGTGGTTTATACAAGGCATTTCGCTAGACAAAAATTACAATACAGTGGGTCCTAATGATAAAAAAAAAATCTAATCGGGATTTAATGTATTTATTAAGGGAGACTTTTTTGCTATTTGTCCAATTTGAATGAAATTCGGTATTTGGGGTTGAATTACCATATAATTA
The DNA here is from genome assembly GCF_022605725.1 of Anthonomus grandis grandis. Taxonomy (NCBI): domain Eukaryota; kingdom Metazoa; phylum Arthropoda; class Insecta; order Coleoptera; family Curculionidae; genus Anthonomus; species Anthonomus grandis. The sequence goes on along the minus strand of NC_065563.1, from coordinate 13,371,942 downwards.
TTAATTTCTTCCTTTGGGTACGATTTGATTGAAATTAGGTATTTGGGTTTCACTTGAATTTTTACAAATTTTTAAAATATTTACATTAAGCGCTAGAGTCATATGACGTATTAAAGTGTACCTAAATTAGACCGGGTCTCTTACCAAATAATGTAAAACTTGTGAATTGAAATAAGACATTTGTATCCTGTGTTGTAAGTAGTGATCCCAACTGAAGGGTTTTTACACGTCATCCTAGACAAGTTTTCAGATGCCACTCGTTGCTTTATTGACTTGGACCTTGAAATCTATATCAGCGGTGAAAACCGGTCCGACACGATCTAGAGAGTGGTTTGTTATTAAAAATTTAATAGAGCAGGTCGGTAAACCTCCCGAATAAAATCAAGTTTACCGTGAGATTTAATAGACCGGGATATCTATCTATGGAGTGTTGTATTCAGATATTTTTGCTTAATTTCCGATTTTTATTTAGAGCAAGCCAAGAGAGAGGCTGTCGCGCTAAAGGGATGTTTCGTAACAAATTAATAAAATTAGATCGTATATTTTCATAAAAAAAAAAACAAAAGACGATCCAAGCAACTCAATGTCTTGGGAACCGATGTTGTATGATACAATTTAAATATATATATACAAAAAAAACAAATGACAACCTGCCACACCCATATTACGGGTCTTCTTCTCGGACATACTGAATTCTTTTAATTGGCCATAATGATGCCACTTGATTCCCCGAGACAGAGAGAGAAAGAGAGAGAAAAAGATAAAATCTCGCGATTGCATGCGAATACTAAAAAATATTTAAACAACCTAATTTGGTAGTATAATTAGGCATGAAAAAGAGAGAGAAAGAAAGAATTTCGGGACGGTTAGCGTGGACTTTAAAATATGAGTTTTTTTTTTTCTGGTACGACGTGACAAAACTTTGGAAATATTTTGATGGGTTGGTAACACGCACACTCGATATAATTTTGAGAGATTCTGAGAGTTATTCTATGCTCGGTAGTCTTTTGTTTTATCTCTCTTCAGGATTGAATTCTTTATCTGATTTTACATCTACTTTGGTTGATATATATATTTTTTAAATCCTAATAGACTAATGGTTAGTCAATAATTAAATAGCTTATTTTTTTCTGATTAAAATGAGCCCAAACACGACATAATTATCTCATTCCATTGCAGAGATATTTGCATTCAAAAATCAGAATATACAGGGTGTGTCAAAAAAATTCATCTTCTAATTGAATTATCTCGAAAACGGTCAAGAATAACTATATAGTGTGTGGTATTTTTGAATTCAGAAATTAATTCTCTATTACCTCCCGTAGTCTTTTATCCTACTTTGTGTAATAATGTTTTTTTCAAGCTTAGTAGACCAATGGTTAAATGATAATTAAATAGTTAATTTTTTTCTGATTATAATGAGCCCAAACACGACGTAATTATCTCATTCCATTGCAGAGATATTTGCATTCAAAAATCAGAATATACAGGGTGTGTCAAAAAATTCATCTTCTAATTGAAATATCTCGAGAACGGTCAAGAATAACTGTATAGTGTGTGGTATTTTTGAATTCAGCATCAAATTCTCTATTACCTCTCGTTGTCTTTTATCCTACTTTGCTTGATTATTTTTTTTTAGGCTTAGTAGACCAATCGTTAGACAATAATTAAATTGTTAATTTTTTTCTGATTATAATGAGCCCAAACACGACATAATTATCTCAATCCATTGCAGAGATATTTGCACTCAAAGTTCAGAATATACAGGGTGTGTCAAAAAATTCTTCTTCTAATTGAAATATCTCGAAAACGGTCAAGAATAACTGTATAGTGTGTGGTATTTTTGAATTCAGCATCAAATTCTCTATTACCTCTCGTTGTCTTTTATCCTACTTTGCTTGATTATTTTTTTTTTAGGCTTAGTAGACCAATCGTTAGACAATAATTAAATTGTTAATTTTTTTCTGATTATAATGAGCCCAAACACGACATAATTATCTCAATCCATTGCAGAGATATTTGCATTAAAAAATCAGAATATACAGGGTGTGTCAAAAAAATTCTTCTTCTAATTGAAATATCTCGAGAACGGTCAAGAATAACTGTATAGTGTGTGGTATTTTTGAATTCAGAAATTAATTCTCTATTACCTCCCGTAGTCTTTTATCCTACTTTGGGTAATAATTTTTTTTTCAAGCTTAGTAGACCAATGGTTAAATGATAATTAAATAGTTAATTTTTTTCTGATTATAATGAGCCCAAACACGACATAATTATCTCATTCCATTGCGGAGATATTTGCATTCAAAAATCAAAATATACAGGGTGTGTTCAAAAAATTTCTCCTTCTAATTGAAATATCTCGAAAACGGTCAAGAATAACTATATAGTGTGTGGTATTTTTGAATTCAGAATTAAATTCTCTATTACCTCCTATTGTTTTTTATCCTACTTTGGGTAATATTTTTTTTTTAAATCTTAGTGGACCAATGGTTAAATGATAATTGAATAGTTAATTTTTTTCTGATTATAATGAGCCCAAACACGACATAATTATCTCATTCCATTGCAGAGTTATTTGCATTCAAAAATCAGACTATACAGGGTGTGTCAAAAAAATTCATCTTCTAATTGAAATATCTCGAGAACGGTCAAGAAGAACTATATAGTGTGTGGTATTTTTGAATTCAGCATCAAATTCTCTATTACCTCTCGTTGTCTTTTATCCTACTTTGCTTGATTATTTTTTTTTTAGGCTTAGTAGACCAATCGTTAGACAATAATTAAATAATTAATTTTTTTCCGATTATAATGAGCCCAAACACGACATAATTATCTCATTCCATTGCAGAGATATTTGCATTAAAAAATCAAAATATACAGGGTGTGTTCAAAAAATTCATCTTCTAATTGAAATATCTCGAAAACCGTCAAGAATAACTATTTAGTGTGTGGTATTTTTGAATTCAGAATTAAATTCTCTATTACCTCCTATTGTCTTTTATCCTACTTTGGGTAATAATTTTTTTTTAAATCTTAGTAGACCAATGGTTAAATGATAATTAAATAGTTAATTTTTTTCCGATTATAATGATTCCAAACACGACATAATTATCTCAATCCATTACGGAGATATTTGCATTCAAAAATCAAAATATACAGGGTGTGTTCAAAAAATTTCTCCTTCTAATTGAAATATCTCGAAAACGGTCAAGAATAACTATATAGTGTGTGGTATTTTTGAATTCAGAATTAAATTCTCTATTACCTCCTATTGTTTTTTATCCTACTTTGGGTAATATTTTTTTTTTAAATCTTAGTGGACCAATGGTTAAATGATAATTGAATAGTTAATTTTTTTCTGATTATAATGAGCCCAAACACGACATAATTATCTCATTCCATTGCAGAGTTATTTGCATTCAAAAATCAGACTATACAGGGTGTGTCAAAAAAATTCATCTTCTAATTGAAATATCTCGAGAACGGTCAAGAATAACTGTATAGTGTGTGGTATTTTTGAATTCAGCATCAAATTCTCTATTACCTCTCGTTGTCTTTTATCCTACTTTGCTTGATTATTATTTTTTTAGGCTTAGTAGACCAATCGTTAGACAATAATTAAATTGTTAATTTTTTTCTGATTATAATGAGCCCAAACACGACATAATTATCTCATTCCATTGCAGAGATATTTGCATTCAAAAATCAGAATATACAGGGTGTGTTCAAAAAATTCATCTTCTTATTGAAATATCTCGAGAACGGTCAAGAATAACTATATAGTGTGTGGTATTTTTGAATTCAGAATTAAATTCTTTATAACCTCCCGTTGTCTTTTATCCTACTTTGGGTAATAATTTTTTTTTCAAGCTTAGTAGACCAATGGTTAAACGATAATTAAATAGTTAATTTTTTTCCAATTATAATGAGCCCAAACACGACATAATTATCTCATTCTATTGTGGAGTTATTTGCATTCAAAAATCAAAATATACAGGGTGTGTCCAAAAAATTCTTTTTCTAATTGAAATATCTCGAGAATGGTCAAGAATAACTAATTAGTGTGTGGTATTTTTGAATTCAGAAATTAATTCTTTATAACCTCCTGTTGTCTTTTATCCTACTTTAAGTAATAATTTTTTTTTCAAGCTTAGTAGACCAATTGTTAAACGATAATTAAATAGTTAATTTCTTTCCGATTATAATGAGCCCAAACACGACATAATTATCTCATTCCATTGCAGAGTTATTTGCATTCAAAAATCAGACTATACAGGGTGTGTCAAAAAAATTCATCTTCTAAATGAAATATCACGAAAACGGTCAAGAATAACTATTTAGTGTGTGGTATTTTTGGATTCAGAATTAAATTCTTTATAACCTCCCGTTGTCTTTTATCCTACTTTGGATAATAATTTTTTTTTTAAATCTTAGTAGACCAATGGTTAAACGATAATTAAATAGTTAATTTTTTTCCGATTATAATGAGCCCAAACACGACATAATTATCTCATTCCATTGCGGAGATATTTGCATTTAAAAATCAGAATATACAGGGTGTGTTCAAAAAATTCATCTTCTTATTGAAATATCTCGAGAACGGTCAAGAATAACTATATAGTGTGTGGTATTTTTGAATTCAGAAATTAATTCTCTATTACCTCCTATTGTCTTTTATCCTACCTTGGGTAATAATTCTTTATTTAATTCTAGTAGACCAATAGTTAAACGATAATTAAATAGTTAATTTTCTTCCGATTATAATGAGCCCAAACACGACATAATTATCTCATTCCATTACAGAGATATTCGCATTCAAAAATCAGAATATACAGGGTGTGTTCAAAAAATTCATCTCCTAATTGAAATATCTCGAAAACGGTCAAGAATAACTATATAGTGTGTGGTATTTTTGAATTCAGGATTGAATTCTCTATCAGTTCCAAAAAAAAACACATGACTATCACATCTACCCGTCAAGGCCTACTTCCTAACATTAATATTGACACCTCAATAATAAGTGAAAAATGAACTCTTCATTTGTTTTATGAAGCACGAAGAAGCGGAATAGTTTATTACGCGTTTCAGTGGCAGGAAGGCAATTTCCGAAACAAGTGAATTAAAAGTTACGCTTCCGTGGGTTTTTTTTTCCACGCTTTAAACGTTAATCACTTGTTTCTTGTACAGGGTCTAATGCGAGCCTATGAATAGTAATGAGAGAGAGAGAGAGGGTAATTGTTTTTTTTTTAATTCGCACTATTAAATGACTTTAGCCAGTCATTTTATGAACGCGTAAATCGTGCCTTTACGACCTAAAAATGAATGGCAACGTGATTTATTGAATTGCGATTTTGCATTATAAAAAAAAAATGAACGTCGACCCACTTATATGAGCCGATCTCGGAGTTAATGTTAAATTCATGTTTTAGGGTGAGAAATGTTTTATAGGAGCGTAAAAAGTGGCATTTGTTTTTTAGGTTTAGGCTAGTTAAGGTCATTCTAAATATCTTCTAAGTTTATAAGATCCTTCTGAAAATCAAAACTCTGCGATACATGAAGAACATGCAGACCGAATACGTGAAGAATATTCTCCCATCGAAGTAACTTAAAGAACGCACCTGTTCGAGAACAACCGCTATCGCTCATCTCTTTCTCTCTCTCTCTCTCTCTTACACACACAAAAAGAGCCAAATAGATTGACAATACAAATATCGCGAAATGGTTGTTATCTATCCTATAGGGTGATATTTTGTTTAAAAAACCAACCAAAAACAATCGAAGGTCTGTTTCTTAATCCTGTTTACTCTAGGTTACATTCAAATTCAAAAAAACAAAAGCGAATCGATTTTACAAGATGGCGACGTATCTTGTGTCTTTCAAATGTTATTGTTACAACCGTTGTTGTAAGTTACATCGAATTAAAAAAAAAAACAGATGCCTATCGCAAATGCTCCTGTAAGGTGTACTTTTTTCAAGAAATATCCGAATGTACTCGACACGATTTCAATAAATGAATAAGCGGCGGCCTTAAGGAATAATGAAAAATGAAGAAGAAGAAGAAGAAGAAGAAGAAGAAGGAGAAGAAGAGATGGCAGATAACGTCCGAAAGGAATAATGTTATATTTTTTTAATTAATGGCCGACGAAGGAGATCGGCCGGTGATTGGCCCCATTGAGATCTACGGCCGATATTCGCTTGTTTCTTGCATCAGTAGATATCGTTGAATTTCTGAAATTAATTATTGCAATAATATTATTGAAAAAAAAAACAAATACCTACGTGGGAAAACCCTATATATATATATATATATATATATTGTCACGGTCTCTCCTTCTATTATTATTATTATTATTATTAATCGTGGTTTTCGTGTCGGAATGTCTATTAGCGACCGAGTAAAATGAACAAACCAAAAAACAGTTGAATTACGCGATCGGCCTGGTAGCTTTCGACACTTTATTAATGGGTGTGTTCGGTGTAATGTACCGGAGTATTTACAATTTATAATTATAGAAACAGTGTGTCCCTATTAAAAAGAACCTTGTCTAGTAGTCTATGAAATAAAACAAATGCTTGCCTTAAAATGGAAAATTCAAAAAATGTCATTATGTTAGATCTAGGGCTCAATTTAGGCAGAAAACAAAAGCAGACGCTTTAATAAATCGGCCATGGGATATTGAAGAAGTTTTTTTTACAAAATTTCGTTTCACTCTGAAACTATTTAGTTTTTAAAAATTTTTATAGATATGTTTTTTGTTTAGAATTTAAAACTCTTTCGTATGAACCAATTTTCATGAAAATCCGTAAGACACTAAAGAAGTTATGGCAGATTTCCGTTTGTCACTAGAATTTTCCAAAATTTCGTTTACTTTGAAACCCTTGGGTTTTTCAAAATTTTCATAAATACATTTTTTGTTTGGAATTCAAAATTCTTTTTTACGAGTCAATTTTCATGAAAATCCGTGGAAAATTAGGGAAGTTATCGCAGATTTTCTTATTTTACAAAAAAATTCCAGAATTTCCCTTTTACTCCGAAGCTCTTGATTTTTTGAAAATTTTTATAGGTACAATTTTTCTTTGGAACTAAAAATCCTTTCGTATGAACCAATTTTTATGAAAATCCGTGAGAAACTAAAGGAGTTATGGCAGATTTCCGTTTGTCACTAGAATTTTCCAAAATTTTGTTTACTTTGAAACCCTTGAGTTTTTCAAAATTTTCATAAATACATTTTTTGTTTGGAATTCAAAATTCTTTTTTACGAGCCAATTTTCATGAAAATCCATGGAAAATTAGGGAAGTTATAGCAGATTTCCCGTTTTCGCTAGAATTTTATACATTTTCCTTTTACTCCAAAACTGTCTAATTTTTGAAAATTTTCATTAAAATATTTTTTGTTAAGAATCCAAAAATCTTTCTTAAGAGCCAGTTTTTATGAAAATCTGTGAAAAATTGAGGAAGTTATTATAAATTTTAATTTTTTATAGGAATTTTCCAAAATTTCCTTTTATTCAGAATCCTTATAATTTATGAATATTTCTATAAATACATTTTATGCTTGGAATTTAAAATTATTTTAATTGTGCTAATTTTCATGAAAATCCATAAGTAATTGGGGAAGTTATCGCAGATTTTCGTTTATCACTAGAATTTTCCAAATTTCCTTGTACTCAGAACCTGTTTGATTTTTAAAATTTTTCATAGATGCATTTTTTGTTTGGAATTTAAAATTCTTTTTTATAAACCAATTTTCATGGAAATCCGTGGAAAATTAGGGAAGTTATCGCAGATTTTCTTATTTAACAAAAAAAAATACAGAATTTCCCTTTTACTTCGAAGCTCTTGATTTTTTGAAAATTTTTATAGATACAATTTTTCTTTGGAACTGAAAATCCTTTCGTATGAACCAATTTTCATGAAAATCCGTGAGACACTAAAGAAGTTATGGCAGATTTCCGTTTGTCACTAGAATTTTCCAAAATTTCGTTCACTTTAAAACCCTTGGGTTTTTAAAAATTTTCATAAATACATTTTTTGTTTGGAATTCAAAATTCTTTTTTACGATCTAATTTTCATGAAAATCCGTGGAAAATTAGGGACGTTATCGCAGATTTTCTTATTTTACAAAAAAAAATACAGAATTTCCCTTTTACTTCGAAGCTTTTGATTTTTTGAAAATTTTTATAGATACAACTTTTCTTTGGAACTGAAAATCCTTTCGTATGAACCAATTTTAATGGAAATCCGTGAGAAACTAAAAAAGTTATGGCAGATTTCTGTTTGTCACTAGAATTTTCCAAAATTTCGTTCACTTTGAAACCCTTGGGTTTTTTAAAATTTTCATAAATACATTTTTTGTTTGGAATTTAAAATTCTTTTTTATGAACCAATTTTCATAGAAATCCGTGGAAAATTAGGGAAGTTATCGCAGATTTTCTTAATTTTACTTCGTACTTTTTTAGTTTTCCAACATTTTTAAAATCCTTTTTTTTTTTAATTAGGAACCCTTTATTATGCACTAATTTTCATAAAAATCCTTGAAAAATTAAAGTTGTCCCAGGTTTTCGTTGATCACTAGAATTTCCATAAATTTCCTTTTACTCCAAAACTCTTCGGTTTTTGAAAATTTTCATAAATACATTTTTTGTTTGGAATTCAATATTCTTTTTTATGAACTAACTTTGAAGAAAATCTGCCAAATATTGGGAAAGTTATTGCAGGTTTCCCCTTTTCACTAGAATTTTTTAAAATTGCCTTTACTCCAAAACTCCCTAATTTTTCAATATTTTCATAAAGACGTTTTTTGTTTGGAATTCAAAGCTCTTTTCTACGATCCAATTTTCATGAAAATCCGTGGGAAATTACGGAAGTTATGGCAAATTTTCCTTTTTCATAAGAATTTTTCAAAATTTTTTTCAACTCCAAAGCTTTTGGGTTTTTGAAAATTTTCGTAAAAACGTTTTTTGTTTGCAATCCAAAATCCTTTTGTATAAGTCGATTTTCATGGAAATCCGTGAAAAATTGAGAGTTTTTGCAGATTTTTCGTTTTTTACAAAAATTTTCCAGAATTTCCCTTCTGCTCCAAAAGTCTTTAGTTTTCGAAAATTTTTATAATAAATATTTTTTTTTAATTAAGAACCCTTTACTATGACATTAGCTCAGGAAATCCTTGAGAAATTAAAGTTCTCGCCGATTTTCGTTCATCACTAGAATTTTTCACAAATTTCATTTTACTCCAAAACTATTTGGTTTTTGAAAATTTTCATAGATACATTTTTTGTTTAGAATTTAAAACTCTTTCGTATGAACCAATTTTCATGAAAATCCGTGAGAAACTAAAGAAGTTATGGCAGATTTCCGTTTGTCACTAGAATTTTCCAAAATTTCGTTCACTTTGAAACCCTTGAGTTTTTCAAAATTTTCATAAATACGTTTTTTGTTTGAAATTCAAAACTCTTTTTTACGAGTCAATTTTCATGAAAATCCGTGGAAAATTAGGGACGTTATCGCAGATTTTCGTTTATCATTAGAATTTTCCAAAATTTCTTTAAATTCAGAAACTGCTTGTTTTTGGAAATTTTCGTAAATACATTTTTTGTTTGGAATTTAAAATTCTTTTTGATGAACTAATTTTGATGAAAATCTGCCAAATATTGGGGAAGTTATCGCAGATTTCCCTTTTTCACTAGAATTTTCTACATTTTTCATTTACTCCAAAACTCTCTAATTTATGAAAATTTTCATAAAGACATTTTTTGTTTAAAATACAAATCCCTTTCCTATGAGCTAATTTTTATCAAATTCGGTGGAAAAATGGGGAAGTTATCGTGGATTTAAGTACCTAGAAGAAGTGATTTTATGCCTTCCACTGTACCTCATTCCTCGACAACGCCCTAAATCTTTATAGAAACTCACTCTCTTTAAGTAGTTAAGCCCATTCTAGACGAAAAACATAATTTTATTCACTTACTGGTAAATGTAGACTTTAGTACGTAGAGAATACGTTCCCAATTATTAATCACACCGAGAGCGGTCTTTGAACGCAATTCAAGGTTAACGTGGCCACAAGAAGAGCGGTTTTCACTATGGAACGTAAGAAGAAAGAGAGAGACATAGAGAAGAACTCCATACACCCGTAATATAAATAATAATAATGATAACGATAATATGCCCCGCTGAACGTCGTCTCCTATATAGAGATGCGAAATTCCTCGCATAATTCGCCTTATTTTAACATTAATTAGGCTAATTAATTTACGATTCGCTGTAACTAATTAAGGATATTTTACCATTAATCATCATTAGTTTTATGGCCGCTACTGGCTTATTAAAAGGTGATTTTTCAGAAAATACACATGATTCGCAGTAGGTTATTGAGACAAGACAAGGATAAATTGATAAAACACTGAAGGGAACATTTTTATTTACATATTTTAAATGCAAACATTCTCATGGAACTGAGTAGGATGCATAAAAGACATTAACAAACATGTAGGTCGGGAAACAAATGACCGTTGCTAGGACATAAATGTCAAAAAACTGATGGGAAAGTTTGTCTTTTGTTCTTTTCCGGAATGAACTTAATATTTTTATTTATGACGTTTATTTAAATTTTTTATTTTAAAGCACGAGTTTTGGAGTAAAAGAAACAATTTAAAAATTCTAGTGAAAAAGGGAAATCAACAATATTTGGCAGATTTTCTTCAAACTTGGTTCATAAAAAATAATTTTGAATTCCAAACAAAAAATGTATTTATGAAAATTTTCGAAAACCCAAGGGTTTTAAAGTAAACGAAATTTTGGAAAATTCTAGTGACAAACGGAAATCTGCCATAACTTCTTTAGTTTCTCACGGATTTTCATGAAACTTGGTTCATACGAAAGGATTTTCAGTTCCAAAGAAAAGTTATATTTATAAAAATTTTCAAAAAATCAAGAGCTTCGGAGTAAAAGGGAAATTCAAGAAAATTTAAAAAAAAATGAAAATTTCAACCGTACTTCTAAGTAAAACCGTTTTTGAGTTATGAATTTTTTTACATTTTTTGACTTTGGAAATTAATTGTGCGCACCCGGTATGTGATAGAAACACTAAAATCAATCGAGCAGATGCGCCATTCATTTTACTATAACATACTAAAATTTCATTTTTTCGCTATTTTTACAAGTACCCTAAAAATAATTTTTTTTCAAAAATGTCCTAAGTACGAAAAATCGCTAAATATCTACCCACACAAGAGCGACGACGTTCGAGTCACCTATGACCGGTGTTATGGCCGGCGTCTCCATGGCAACGAAAACGGCCGCAAAAAGACCCTTTTTATAATCGAAATTTAACGACTAAAACCGATTGGAATTGGTCCAGAATTGATGTTATACTGTTCCTAAGGCTTTATACTATTTTTCCATGTACAAATCATAAGGCAAAAACCTTTTTTTATGCCCGAAATGATCGTATGAAAATGGTCGATTTTGACGTCTATGCCCAATTTTAATGGCGGTTATAACAACATGGCGTCAACGTAGATGAATCGGCGGCTCGGACTTGCTTCCTAATTTCATTGATAAAATGCTTAAAATAGCTCAGAACTTCCTGAAATTGGTATCGAATTATTCAGAAGACTCTGAAGAATCCGAATATGTGCATATCTTTTACCAAATCGTATTCTTTTAGCCGTGATAATTCGGCAACGTTTGACGTTTTAGCATTTTCCGTGTAATATAATATAATATTCATGCGACACAGTGGTCTATACAAGGCATTTTGCTAGACAAAAATTACAACACAGTGGGTCCTAATGATAAAAAAAAAATCTAATCGGGATTTAATTTAATTATTAGTTTTTTGAAAATTTTTGATATATTGAGTTTTAGGGTTACGTTGATACGTTTAATTTATTTTTTAAACTTCGTATTTTTTTCGATGATCTTCGGAACCGTTAGGAATTTTTAATTTTTTTAAACGGCAATTGTTAAGCACAAAAATTCCCAATTTTGACCCAATTTAACCATCTTCAGGTCTTCTATAGATTTCAAGATCCACATGTTTAGGGTTAAATTTGAAACACCCTGTATAGGTCTAAGCTCGTTTGTAACTTGGTAATTTCCACTTAATATTGTATAACTAATAATGAAATTATTGGGTATGGGAAATTTTAGGGATTGCTGTGTTTAAACTTAAAACAAAAACCGTCCAATATATTTTTTTTAAAAGTCATTATTGACGATTGTGGCGCTCAAATAATATGAGTTATTTCAATTCCATGATGGCCAGTTTAGTGTATACGGTAACGGTAGAAATCAATATTTTATGATCGTACTGCCGGTGGAAAATCGAGTGTATTAAGTCGGTCGTAAGTTATTTTCCGCATAAAATTCTTCCGTGTTGCGAACCGCGGGACTTCTGTACACACACACACACATATACACATAAAAACCCCCTTTTTATGAGTGATTTTGATTGTGTTAAATCTGATATAAAATTGAATTTGAAGCAAAAGTTATTCAATACTCTATAGTCCTAAAATCAATATTAAACGAGTTATTAACACTTAAAATAAAGGGCGGCAAACTGATTATAACGTCCCTCTAACGGAATATTCACTAAAACTGCAATATCTCCGCTATTTTTAACGTTAGAGAAATTTCGAAAAAACAAATTTTGTTCATAATTCAATTTTCTATCGATTTAATACATGCAGTACAAGATTTGTGCAGAAATTATTTTTTTATCATAAGACTTTTTAACTTTTTCCACTTTTTTCTTATATAACACCCTGTATATTATGATCCCAGTGGATGGAAAATCAAATTCCAAACAAAAATTATTTAATACTCCATAACTGTAAAATCAAAAATTGACAAGTTATTGGCATATGAAGTAAAGGGCGGCCAAGCGACACTCCTATGACATTAATGAATTTTGGTTACAATTTAATTTGCTATCAAATAAATAACTTCAAACAAGACTTTTTTAACAAAAATGTTATTTATCAATTTTCCTCCTCTTCTTTATGAAACGCCCTGTATATTATAATCTCATTAGATAGAGAATTGGATTTCAAACAAAACATATTTAATATTGCACGACTCTAAAATTAAAAATAAGCGAGTTATTTGTATTTAAAAAAAAGGGCGGCTGAGCGACATTCGTAAGATATTATTAAATTTTGGTCAGATTTTAGTTTTTTATGAATCAGGTGGCCGTAAGAGAAATTTTCTACAAAATTTCTATTTTTCACAATTTTCCTCCCTTTTTTCAAAAAACACCCTATATATTACGATCACAATCAATAGGAAAAGAAATTTCAAGTAAAAAGTATTTAATGTTTCGTGGCCTTAAAATCAATAATTAACGAGTTATTGACCCTTATAATAAAGGGCGGCTGAGCGACAGCCTTTACAAAAACTTCAATATCTTTCTTATTTTTAACGTTAGAGAAATTTCGTAAAGACAACTTTTGTTTAAAATTGAATTTTTTATCGATTAAATATCTCAAGTGCGAAATATATTCAGATATTTTTTTTTTATAGGATCTTTTCAAAATTTTCCATATATAACACTCTATATATTATGATCCTAATCGATAGCAACTTAAATTCTAAATAAAAACTATTTAATATTCCATAGCTCTAAAATCAAAAATAAATGAGTTATTTGTGTTTAAGATAAAGGGCGACTCAGCGACAACTTTGGAATTTTTAACTATAAATGTAAAAAAATAATTACGTGGGTAACTTAGTAAAAATTAAACATAGCGACATGTATTTGGGTGAAAAATCACAATATTTTACATGCATTTTTATAGCACTGTCTGCACTGATGTTCATGAAACAACACTCTAGTTGCCTAGAAAAAATCTAATGACCTAATATATGTATTATGTACTCGTATATAAAAGAAAAATCCCACCAGTCACGTATGTATATTAAGATTGAAAAGAAAAAAAAAACAAAAGACTGCATTTCAAGGCAGATGCCGGACGAGGTATCGGGGTCCCGTGGCGAATGCTCCAGTACCATCAAGGAACCTGTTTTCGATCCGAGCGAGAGTATGTTGACTTCTAAGTAGGAATGGTCTCGTTTAATATCGAATTTTCTCGTGCTCGTAAATGTTTAAATAATTCGCTAAAAGGCCCGCATTACATCCCCGCACATAAAAAAATTTCCATATTATGGAAACCTTGAAAAGTCGATATTTAACGGTAACGTCGATCGATATTTCCGGTACATTCCTCTAAAAATAAATGAATACTTGATGCAAAAACGGCGCGGCACGAAACGATTTAATTCACTTTAAACCTCGATAAAGGAGTTCTTGGATGCCTTGAAAATATGGTTCTGATAGACCAGAGTAAAAGAGTTTGGTCACATAACATTTTGACCTAATTTAATTTTTTTAGTGCAAAATAAAACGTTCGCTTGCAGCAGTTTTAACGGCAATTTAATAAATCGGTCATAATGGTAAAGTTCATATTAATATACGACGCAATCGTTGGTAGCAAACGGTCCATAAAACAATTGAACCTTTCTCTCTGCGAGACTGAGAAAAAAGCGCGCCACTTATGCAATTTACCCATATTGAAATAATAAGAATTAAAAAAAAAAAAAACAACTGAGACCACCCGTGGACAATGAATAGATTCAGGCAAATTACGCGATTTAACATTATCATTCGGGGAGCGTCGCGTTTTGTTAATTCAATAATTATTTTCATCGGGATATTAACAAAAGATATCGAAGGCCGCCATAAGCGCGATTCATTTGTTTCATCAGTTGTCATGGCAATCCAAATTTATTAAAAACAATTACTACTATAACTTTTGAAATTTAAAAGAAACATTGTTTAATACTCCTAAAGTCAAAATAAGCGAGAAAAAAGGGCGGGTAAGCGACAATTTAGGACATTTAAAAATTTTGTTTAAATTTTAATTTCCGATCGATAAGGCACCTTTAGGAACGATTTACAACAAAATGCAATTTTTTTTTTACAATGGCTTTAGGGCTTTTTCATGTTTTTTTTTACGAGCCACCCTGTATATTATAGTGTCAATTGAAAGGCATTCATATGCCAAACAAAAGTCGTTTAATACTCCATCGTTCTAAAATCAAAAATAAGAGAGTTATTGGCATTTAAAGCTAAGGGCGGCTGAGCGACACTCTTATAATATTAATGTAATTAACGGAATTTCAAATCGTTTAAGACTCTGTACCTCTGTAAAATAAAAAATTAGCGAATTAATAATTTTAATTAAATTTTATTTTTTTGTCAATCAACTTTAGACGAAATTTTTTTACAAAAAATATTTTCCTATAATATACTTTCTATAATATTAATGAATTTTTTTTTGAAACACCCTATATATTATGAACCTAGTTGATAGGAAATTGAATTCTTAATAAAAATTATCCCATACTCCATAGCCCTATGATCAAAAATAAGCGAGTTATCAGTGCTTAAAGTCAAGGGCGGCTAAGCGACGATTTTATGTCATTGAGAGATTTCATTTAAATTTTCATTTTTTCATCGATTAAATAACTAACTTTAAAGATTTTTCACTTTTGTCTTATATAACACTTTAAATATTATATTCACAATCGGTAGAAAATTGAATTCCAAACAAAAATTCTTTAATAAGCCACGGCTTTAAAATTAATAATAAGCGAGTTTTTGGCATTTAAAGGGAAGGGCGGCTAAGCGATGTTCTTATGACATTAATGGGTTTTGTTTAGATCTTCAATTTTTATCAATTAGGCTACCTTATAAAATTCCTACAAATAAATATCCTTCAAAAATAAATTATATTTTTCCTAAATTTCTTCCTATTTTTATTAAATACTCTGTATATTATGATCCCGATCGATAGAAAATTAAATTTCAAACAAAAATTATTCAATACTCCATATTCATAAATTCAAAAATAAGCGAAATATTGGCATTTAAAGTAAAGGGCGGCTGAGCGACACTTTTATGAAAATTATAAATTTTGGTTAGATTTTAGTTTTTTCTCATTTAAACAACTTTAGACTAGATTTTCTAATATTTGGTTTTTACAATTTTTTTTTATTTCCTCCTTCCCCAACCCCTTTTTTAAAACACTCTGTATATTATGAACCAAATCGATAGAAAATTAAATTTCAAACACAAATTATTTAACACTCCATGATCCTAAAGTAAAAAATAAATAAGTTATTAACTTAAAAAAAAAAAGGGCGGCTGAGCGACAGCTCCAGGACATTAATGAAATTTTGAAAAATTTAAATTTTTATCACTTTTTAAGCAATTATTAGTAATTATTGCAATTTTAAGTAACAAAAATTTTATTTTTCGCAGTTTTTCCGAATTTTTCTCTTTTTTTTTATGATCCCAATCGATAGAAAATTAAATTCTTAATAAAAATTAATTAATACTCTATGTTCATAAATTCAAAAATAAGCGAGATATTGGTATTTAAAGTAAAGGGCGGCTGAGCGACACTCTTATAAAAATTATGAATTTTACTTAGATTTTAATTTTCTCTCATTTAGATAAGATTTTCTAATAAATACTTTATTTTTTTACTCCCTCTTCCTCCTCCCCTTCCATAAAACACTGCATATTATAATTCCAATTAATAGAAAATTAAACTCTAAGCAAAAGTTATTCAATACTCCATGGTCCTAAAATTAATAATAAACGAGTTATTGGCACTTAAAATAAAGGGCGGCTAAGCGATAGTCCTTATAACTTCGCTCTATTCAAAAATAAGCGAGATTTTGGCATTTAAAGTAAAGGGCGGCTGAGCGACACTCTTATAAAAATCATGAATTTTGGTTAAATTTTAGTTTTCTCTTATTTAAACAACCTTCGACAAGATTTCTAATATTTTGTTTTTTACAGTTTTTTTTTATTCCCCCTTTCCCCAACCCCTTTTATAAAACACTCCGTATATTATGATCCCAATCGATAAAAAATTAGATTTCAAATAAAAATTATTGAACATTCCATGACCCTAAAATAAAAAATAAATGAGTTATTAGCATGTAAAAAAAAGGGCGGCTGAGCGACAGCTCCAGGACATTAAATGAAATTTTGTAAAATTTAAATTTTTATCACTTTTTAAGCAATTATTAGTAATTATTGCAATTTTAAGTAACAAAAATTTTATTTTTCGCAGTTTTGTCGAATTTTTCTCTTTTTTTTTATGATCCCAATTGAGGGAAAATTAAATTCTTAACAAATATTATTTATTACTCTATGTTCATAAATTCAAAAATAAGCGAGATATTGGCATTTAAAGTAAAGGGCGGCTGAGCGACACTCTTATAAAAATTATGAATTTTACTTAGATTTTAATTTTCTCTCATTTAGATAAGATTTTCTAATAAATACTTAATTTTTTTACAGTTTTTTTTACTCCCTCTTCCCTCTCCCCTTGCATAAAACACTGCATATTATAATTCCAATTAATAGAAAATTAAACTCTAAGCAAAAGTTATTCAATACTCCATAGTCCTAAAATTAATAATAAACGAGTTATTGGCATTTAAAATAAAGGGCGGCTAAGCGATAGTCCTTTTAACGTCGCTCTAATAGAATATTTACCAAAAATTAAATATCTCCGTTATTTTTAACATTAGAGAAATTTCGTAAAGACAACATTTTTTCTAAATTCAATTTTCTATCCATTAAACATCTTTAGTATTAGATTTGTCCGGAAATTATATTTTTTTTCACTTTTTTTTTATATAACAACCTATATATTATGATCCCAATAAATGGGAAATTTAATTCCAAACAAAATTATTTTATACTTTATAAGTCTAAAATCGAAAATTGGCGTTTTAAGTGAAGGGCGACTAGGCGACATCGTCCTGACATTAATGAATTTTGACTAGAAATTAATTTTCTATCAATTAGGTGAGTTTAGACAATATTTACTATAAAAAATTATATTTCTTAATTTTTTTTTTAATTCTCCTCTTTTTTTTGTATATTATAATCCTAATTAATAGAAAAAATTTCATACAAAATATATTTAATACACCATAGCTATAAAATAAAGTATCAACAAACGAGTTATTTACGCTTACCAAAAAAAGGGCGGCTAAGAGACAGTTTTTATAACATGCTGCTCTAAAAAAGCATTCACAGAAACTTCAATATCTCCGTTATTTTTAACATTAGAGACATATCGTAAAGACAACTTTTGTTCAAAATTTAATTTTCTATCGATTAAGCCTATTTAAAACAAAATTCGAGACCGGTTGTTTTTCATTGTTGCGATTGAAGACCGACTAAAAAGCCACCACGCCCAGTACATACATAAAAGTAGCTTCGACAAAAACAAATGACTTCTTCTTAAATAAATGATTCGGGGAGGGGGGGGGGTTATTCAGTACGCCACTGTAACAACGAAAAAGGTCCAAGGCAGACACGATACGCCCACCATCACAGAACAACCATGAAGGGACGACACACAATCCGTGTATATTCAAAAAGGGAGATTTTATCTCGAGAATAATTGACTTCTACCATGCGCGGCATTTGTTTTTCAATTGAGAATTGAGTAAATTGTTCTTACAAAATGAATCCCCCCATGCGGACCGTGTAATTTCCGTGTGGACGTTAATAAATTAGTACGGGGAGCGTCTTATGAATTTTTTCTTAATAATTTTCGGAAAATTTACATACGATCCGCCGAAACCCGTAATTACGACTAAAAAGCGATCGCGGCCGATCATTATATCCTTCGGTGGTTGGAGGTCGTCTTTTTTTTGCTTTAAAGCGGCTCCACTATAGCCGAATATATTAAGGAGTCGTCGTGGGAATTTAGAAAGTATCTTTTGTTTTTTTTTGCTTTAAATTGACACGGTAGTCAAAAAATTGCCATTCAACAAAAAGGAATTTTCTTCCAGGCAATTGACGTAATTCTTCAGGTATTCCAGGCACTTCAAAACCAAATAACGTAAGTTTTGTTTGATTTGCGACTTTCCCAGTAGTACCAAACGATTCAGAAGGGTTCAAATATTCTAAAAACGGTAATAAATGCGTTTGAAAGTTATTAGTTTTTCCAGAAAATATTTTTAAAGTTGACCATTTTTGAACTGTACCAAAAAATATGCATAATTTCATAAGAAACTTTAAAATCTCATAGCTTGGAAACTATAAGACGTATAATTTTTTCAGTGGTACCAAACGCTTCAGAAGGTTCCAAATATGTTAAAAACGATGACAAATTCGATTAAAAATTTTTAGTTTTTCCAGGAAAAAATTTCAAAAATGACCATTTTTGAATTGTAACACAAATATGCATAATTTAATAAGAAACTTCAGATGCCCATAGCTTGAAAACTATAATAGATACGACATTTCCAGTGGTACCAAACGATTCAGAAGGTTTCAAATAATCTAGAAACGGTAACAAAAGCTTTTGAAAGTTATCAGTTTTTTTAGGAAAAAATTTCAAAATTGACCATTCTTCAATTATAAGACAAATATGTGTAATTTAATAAGAAACTTCAGATGTCCATAGCTCGGAAACTATAATAGATACGACAATTCCAGTGGTACCAAACGATTCAGAAGGTTCCAAATATTCTAAAAACGGTAACAAAAGCTTTTGAAAGTTATCAGGTTTTTTAGGAAAAAATTTCAAAATTGACCATTTTTGGATTGTAAGAAAAATATGCATAATTTAATAAGAAACTTCAGATGTCCATAGCTTGAAAACTATAATAAATACGACAATTCCAGTGGTACCAAACGATTCAGAAGGTTCCAAATATTCTAGAAACAGCAACAAAAGCGTTTAAAAGTTATCAGTTTTTTTAGGAAAAAATTTCAAAATTGACCATTTTTCAATTATAAGACAAATATGTGTAATTTTATCAGAAACTTCAGATGCCCATAGCTCGGAAACTATAATAGATACGACAATTCAAGTGGTACCAAACGATTCAGAAGGTTTCAAATAATCTAGAAACGGTAACAAAAGCGTTTGAAAGTTATCAGTTTTTTTAGGAAAAAATTTCAAAATTGACCATTCTTCAACTATAAGACAAATATGTGTAATTTAATAAGAAACTTCAGATGTTCATAGCTTGAAAACTATAATAGATACGACAATTCCAGTGGTACCAAACGATTCAGAAGGTTCCAAATATTCTAGAAACGGTAACAAAAGCGTTTGAAAGTTATCAGTTTTTTTAGGAAAAAATTTCAAAATTGACCATTCTTCAACTATAAGACAAATATGTGTAATTTAATAAGAAACTTCAGATGTTCATAGCTTGAAAACTATAATAGATACGACAATTCCAGTGGTACCAAACGATTCAGAAGGTTTCAAATAATCTAGAAACAGCAACAAAAGCTTTTGAAAGTTATCAGTTTTTTTAGGAAAAAATTTCAAAATTGACCATTCTTCAACTATAAGACAAATATGTGTAATTTAATAAGAAACTTCAGATGTTCATAGCTTGAAAACTATAATAGATACGACAATTCCAGTGGTACCAAATGATTCAAAAGGGTCCAAATATTCTAAAAACGATTACAAATGCGTTTGGAATTTATTAGTTTTTTCAGAAAAAAAAATCAAAGTTGACTATTTTTAGAATATAAAAAAAATGCATTATTTAATAAAAGACTCTCAAATCTCATAGTTTAGAAACTATTTGATGGACATAAATTTTTTCCGGTAGTACTAAATGCTGGGACCCAATGATCTTCCCTTTGCCTGAAAAACAATTGCCAATGACATTAGTGAATTAATTAAATTAGTGAAAAAACAATTGCCTTACATGATCGATTTTAGTGACAGTGCTGGAGCTAGTTACTAGTAGATCCTGGAAGTAATTTACATATATATATGCAAGAAATTCATTAAATATCCGCCCGTGTATATTACAGACGTAAGATACCTGTAAATTAAAGCGTTAACCATAGCTGACGGGGTCCGGTCCTGCGATTGTACACGGCAAAAGCAGGAATTTTATCGTTCGGAATCAGTCGTGCGGCAAAAAGTAACTGACCGAGCGACTTAACCGATAGTCGTCTTTTATCTTCTCTATTCCATCGGGTTTCTGGTACAGGTAGACTCGCTTAAGAACTTCTAAAAGCAATTAACAGGCCCGCTCTTAATACTCGGAGACACCATCTTCTTCTTCTTCTTCTTCTTCTTCTTCTTCTTCTCGTGTCAATCAAATGTAACCTTCTCTTTTCCTTGTCTGTCTTTTATATTCGATTGGAATTGGGAATAAATGTATTCAGTTCTAAATACCAAAAAATAGATTGCCGCTGTATATATATATATACATATAAATGATTCATTACGTTGCTACCGACCATATTGTTCTTCAAATGTTTATGGTTTGTTTAATTCCGGAGGTGTGCGACATCAAATGTTTTATTTACATATTTACCGGACTCCCACATTGGGAGCGTTTTAAATCTCGTGTATACAGACGTACGTATGTGTGTATGTTATTGACCCCACTAGAGCTGCTGCTACTCAATCCAGGTGTACCAGTTCACTGGTTTGCTTCAAATTTTTCTTGTTTGAAGATATGATATATCACAATTTTAATTAAATGTAGAAATATAGGGTAAAATCGAAAATTCGGCATAGTATACTGATCCTTACTTCATAAGAGGAAAATCACAAAAAGTTCCAATAGGGTGTTTGCCAAGTTGTATAAGGTTTGCACGGTTCTTCAACTACCTGTACAGGATGTCCCATTTGCCATGTGTGACTATTGCTATTGCTGAAACTCTATAAAGAGAAGAAGATACGAGGGCGGTTAAATTAGAAGAATGTTGCCAATTTTGATGATTTTTCTAAATTGATTGATTTTAGAAACTCACTTTTAATTATAAAGTTTTATAATTTTTTGTGCTCTACAAAATTTCACCTTTCATTGTTTTTTATGACGTTTGGTATCTTGGCAACAGCTACCAACTTCTTTCTTTTAAATACGGACCTGTATTTTTTATAACTTATTTTGAAAGCATTTTTTTATTTCCTTTAAAATGATGTATTTCATGCGACGTTTCGACGTATTAAAAACCATCATCAGGAATTTTTTCCTTAATGCGGGCCTGATTTTCTTTAAATTGTATTTATTAACGCTAAAATAATATATAAGTGGTAATATAAATAACAAGTAGTGGTCACGTGACCTTAAAACTCAATATTTCAAAAATTATACCCTAAACCAAACCCAAATACCAAATTTCATTTAAATCGGGCAAATATCAAAATTACCACATAAAATAATAATACCCATTAAATCCCTTAGATTAGATTATTTTTTTATCATTAGGACCCACTGTGTTGTAATTTTTGTCTAGTCAAATGCCTTGTATAGACCACTGTGTCGCATGAATATTATTATAATACACGGCAAATACTAAAACGTCAAACATTGCCGAATTATCACGGCTAAAAGAACCCGATTTAGTAAACGATATGCACATATTCGGATTCTCCAGAGTCTCCTGAATAATTCGATACCAATTTCAGGAAGTTCTGAGCTATTTTAAGCATTTTATCAATGAAATTAGGAAGCAAGTCCGAGCCACCGATTCATCTACGTTGACGCCATGTTGTCATAACCGCCATTAAAATTGGGCATAAACGTCAAAATCGACCATTTTCAGACGATGATTTCGGGCATAAAAAAAGGTTTTTGCCTTATGATTTGTATAAGGAAAAATAGTATAAAGCCTTAGGAACAGTTTAACATCAATTCTAGACCGATTCCAATCGGTTTTAGTAGTTAAATTTCGATTATAAAAAGGGTCTTTTTTTGGCCGTTTTCGTTGCCATGGAGACGCCGGCCATAACACCGGTCATAGGTGACTCGAACGTCGTCGCTCTTGTGTGGGTAGATATTTAGCGATTTTTCGTACTTAGGACTTTTTTGAAAAAAAAATTACTTTTAGGGTACTTGTAAAAATAGCGAAAAAATGAAATTTTAGTATGTCATAGTAAAATGAATGGCGTATCTGCTCGATTGGTTTTGGTTTTTCTATCACATACCGGGTGGGTACAATTAATTTCCAAAGTCAAAAAATTTTAAAAACTTTATAACTCAAAAATGGTTTTACTTAGAAGTACGTTTGAAATTGCAAAAGATTCTGCTTATGTCACGCTACAAACCGCCCATAAGCCATTTGGCTTTAGCGGGTGCCGCTAAAAAGTTATTAAGGCTGGAAAAAAAAAAGTGTGAAAAAGGATATTTTCAATTGAGCACTGTTCACCCTGTATAAATGATACGTTTAAACTTTATACGCCGCTTTATTCGAAGAGAATGCAGTTTTAATTAATCCAAATGAAATTTTTTGAAATTTTGCACCGTAAAAATTTTACACAGAAAAAACTAAAAAAAATCAATTTTTTGAGGTTTTTTTGATTTTTTTCCCAAAAAAAACATTTTTTCAAAAAAAATCTTTTATAAAAATTGTAGTTTTCGATGAGGCGCACCTATCTTTTGTGAGTCATTATTTCCGGAAAAACACCGTTAAACCGTCAGAGGGGCTGGAATATCATACATGTCTGAAACTTTAAGCGTTAAAAAAAAATACTTCCCGTATGCTGAGAATAACCAAAAACTATACAGGTAAGGTTCTCATTAACTCTAATCGATCTGTTAAATTTCATAATATTCAAAGAACCGTTGCGACCTGTATCGAATTCCCTTGACCAAAATCGAAGAAAAATTTTTTTTTGAATTTGAAGGCGTCCTAGTCCTACACAAAAAAACAAATGAAAATTTGAAAATAATCAAATTAAAGCCTCATATTTCTAGATTATAAAAAGGTAAACATCGTTTCTCTAACCCAAATATAACTAAAGTTATAAACACTTTAGTCCGACCGGTCAGAATTTTGTGCGACAACTCCACTGCGGGAGAGCCCCATAATAAGAGCTGCGCTCTAATAAGTAATATGGTCAAGTGCGCGTCTCCATGGCAACGAAAACGGCCGAAAAAAGACCCTTTTTATAATCGAAATTTAACTACTTAAACCGATTGGAATCGGTCCAGAATTGATGTTAAACTTTTCCTAAGGCTTTATACTATTTTTCCATATACAAATCATAAGGCAAAAGCCTTTTTTTATACGCGAAATCATCGTCTGAAAATGGTCGATTTTGACGTTTATGCCCAATTTTAATGGCGGTGTTGACAACATGGCGTCAACGTAGATGAATCGGCGGCCCGGACTTGCTTCCTAATTTCATTGATAAAATGCTTAAAATAGCTCGGAACTTCCTGAAATTAGCACGGAATTATTCAAGAGACTCTGGAGAATGCGAATATGTGCATATCTTTTACCAAATCGGGTTCTTTTAGCCGTGATAATTCGGCAACGTTTGACGTTTTAGCATTTTCCCTGTATTATTATTATTATAATATTCATGCGACACAGTGGTCTATACAAGGCATTTTGCTAGACAAAAATTACAACACAGTGGGTCCTAATGATAAAAAAAAAATCTAATCGGGATTTAATGGATATTATTATTTTATGTGGTAATTTTGGTATTTGCCCGATTTGAATGAAATTTGGTATTTGGGGTTTATTTAGGAAACAATTATGAATTTTTAGCAAATTTTTAAAGTCTGGTGACAATTAAAACTTTATTACTATGGGTCTGATTTCAGTAAAACTGCAGTCACTAGACTAAGACTGCAGATCGGTATCGTTATTATATTGATCGAATTAAAAAAGTTCATATTTGGTGGTTGCACACTTGTCGTCAATTGTTTCGTGCAATTAAAAACTTACGCAAAATCAACTTTTTCTTAGCATACTTTGTACATTAAAAAAAAAACAAATGAATTTCCACTTTTTCGCGTTCCCACGCTCAATTTTTGTTAATTATAAAGACATTTGGAAAAAGTATAGCGGCGTTCAGTCGAGCCCCCGAGGAGTCACGAACTAATTTGACTATGTAAAGTTCATGTGGTAATAATAATTTTCTTATATACCCACACACACATAAATATAAGGCCTTATGTACTAAAGAAAACTTTTTCTTTGGGAGGACAATAGGGCCTAATCGCGTTTTCTTTGACGCGATCATTAATTTAAAAACACCCAGTTTTTTTTTCTCTCTCCTCTTCTAATGATACAATTCGTATAGTAGATTAGAGTTAAGAGGCAAAAAAGTATTAATCAAACGGCCGGACAATAGACCGGACCTGAGATACCTTGACAGGTCCGTTTGCTCTCTTCTTCTTCTTCTTCTTCTTTTCGCTCTTTGGGGCGTTGGTGTTTATTGTAAGTTTTCTTGCGGGCAGGTAAGGGACCAGTGGTGGAGACTGACACCTTTTTTGTTTTTTTTGATTTTGACTTTATTTGCTTTGTTTTACCACTGAACTCGCGAGATTTTTAAGAAGTCCTCTCCAGATTACTTCAATCTCATATTTCAATACATACCCGGACGTAAAATTTTCCGCTCTTCCAGAATCCGGTGACAAAAATAGGGGTTCCCATTTAAAAAAATCGCTTTAACCTTCAAATAACCTTGAAGGTCAAGCACAAGGACAAGTTTAAGGTCACCATCAGATGCACCGATTGATTCGCCAAAATGTTTGTATTTAAAGATTTTTTCTAGCGCCCATATTTTCCAAGATTTTTGGGTGTTTCCTAGTTTATGAAGGTCGGCACGCCAATGAGGTTTATATTATTATTTATAATTAGGATTATGGTATTTTCTAGAGAATATTAGAATCGAATTATTGACCCTTTAATTGTGCCCCCTAGTGGCCAAATTTTGAACCTAAAAACACTTGTTGCCAGAATGACGGTTCCTAAGATATATAATGAAACATCCTGTATATTTCATCACGTGTTTTTTAATGCTCCTTAAAGCGTCTTCTACTTCTCTTTCTTATAATCTTTCTCGAGCTATCTCTCTCTCTGGCCTTAAGACGTTAAACATAAAGAATGTCCCTAATCCCTTAATAAATACAGCAGGGTACGACCGTGATGGCATTTCTACCGAAGAAGATTGTAATAATAACATAATTTATAATGGTATCATGTCACCGCTAAGAAAACCCATTATTAAATTAGAGGATTAAATAGAAGCCTTACCTGTGATCCCTCAGATGGTCCTGCCTCCTGAAAGCCTTCCCGCAGATATCGCAACTGTAAGGCCTCTCGTCCGTGTGGGTCCTTTCGTGTATCAACAAATTGTAACTCTTGGTAAACTGCCGGTTGCAAAACTTGCAAATGAACTGCTTTTTAGGCCTCGAGGCTCTACCGGGGGCCCTCAACAGTCTCCGGTCCAAGTGCGGGTGCATCTGGGGCGGTCCGGGGGGAAACAACGCGCCGCCGCCCGGGAACGTGAACGTGCCGCCGTTCGCCGGACTGGCCGGTAAGAATGCGGGGTAGCCGTGGGGCGGCGGAGGCGGCGGCTGCCCGTTGGCGGCATCGATGAGGGCGGCGGGCGGACGATGGGGCAGCATGAGGGCGGCTGCGTGGGCTGCCGCCACGCAAGCCGCCTCCTCGCGCAGCTGAAGCTCCTTACGTTTGTCCGCCATCATGGCCATCAGGTCGAACGACGAGGAGGAGGAGGAGGAGGTTGATTTGCGGATCGACGTGGTCGTAGATCCTGTGTGAGGTATACGAGTCAATTCAATTCAGAAGTGCTTTATTTGATTAAAAGTAGCTGCGAGAAGAATCGCTTAGTTTTCTTAGACGGTAAACAAAATGGTGTCGCGATATTGTTGACGCATGTCATTAAGTGATACAATCAAAGTCTGATATTACGACGCTTTTATTTGTTGTCCTTCAGAAGGCGCTACAAGGTACAAGACGCGTTTACGAAGATCTCATCGGAAATAGACATTTACTATATATTACTGTAATTTGGTTGGTGTTGCATGCTCAGTACGCATGCCCAGATAAATCAAATCGTTTATTTCCATCGACATCAGAATCCGTGGGGATTCCTATAGTACTTAATCCTGGTTAGTCGGAGGGCCAAAGTTTACATGCGAAAGAAAGAGATGACCAGTTCTTGGGGTATGATGCTTCAAAGAACCATAATGTTTTTATATAGTCACGTGGTATGTCAATATAATTTGTTCCATGTCAAAACTGAGTAATTGTATCCGAAATACCGATCCAATCGGACCAATATAGCGTGTCAATAGAAGTCATGGGGGCAATCATCTGTCAAAATTGCATTCTAAGTAAACCGCAATTTCAACTTTGTTGGACCAATAGCGAAAGAGCCACGGCAGTCACGTGACATAACTTAATAAGACAAGCACTGGAGCATTGAGAGAACATTTCTTAATTTTTTGTCGAGTTGGTAGTTTTAACCTATAGGGTCAGTCCAATATCTCAAAAGAATACTTCAAACAGCAAAATTTTAATAAGAAACATTGGAACTCAAATGTCAAATATCTGTCAAGACTTTGCCGAATTTTCCTGGCCGCACTACACGATTTCCCCAATTGATTTGCCCATATTCGGATAATTCAAAGCTTTTGACTAGCATTTCCAGATCAGTTCCACCCATCTTGAGCCTCTAATTATCAAAATTAAAAAGTATATACAGCGATTCCGCCATTTATCGAGCCGTTTACCTTAGGTGCTGGACCATTTACTTATTGTAGCATGATGATGCGGCACTGGAGGGTACAACATTTCACTGAGCGACTTTTGGGGTTTTTCATAGAAAATGGCATTTTGGTAACATTTAGAAAAAATGTTTTTTAGTGGATTATAACCAGATAAATTCCGAATGTCTAAGGGCAAACAGGTACGTCATGATTCAGCGTCAAAGTCAAAAAATGTCGAAACTATTAAATCGTCGAGTGCCACCCCCCAAAAACGTATATCAACGTAGTTTTTCTTCTTCTAGACTTACCTTCAGCATTTTTACTCCCGTCGGGATTTCTCTCTCTGTTTTCCAACCCTAAAAGGGGATGAATCTCCCCCGGGTATAACATCGGATGCGGCATATTCCGCGAGGGAACCACCGGAACGAATGCCGAGGTTTCCCGATGGTGGCCCATGGTGGGCCCTAGTTGAACCTTTTAAAGACAAATAAATAAATGAATAGAGTAGACATTTTAGGCTTAAAAGTGTAAATAATTAATTACTAGATAAATACCGAGTGTCTGTAAAGCAAAAAGAACACTTTGGAGTTATTAAAATGCTAAAGTACGTAGAAAACACATCAATAGTTCGTAATAAAACCGTTTAGACTCCAGAGCCCCTTAAGCGAAATTCACATATGCGCGGAAAAGTCAACTCACCTGATGATGGTACGACATTTGCCCGTCATATCTGGTGCCGGAAGAAGACCTTCCGGAGGAGGAGGAGGCGCTGGGCGAAGGTAAGGAAAAGTCCCTTCTAGACAAGGCCAGAGGTCTCTCTTCGGTCGAGGAGGCCGTCACTGTTTCCGGCATCTTAAACTGCATGAATATATTACGTTTGTAATTGCATCAGCAAGTTCTTGATTTTCTTAGAATTATTAAGGCTTCTAATAAACAAGGATTTTATTCATAAACGGTAATTATGGTTTTTTTATACGTGAACGCGTTTCGATTTATATTTAAATAGAAATTTCGCAATAGACGACAATATTAATCGGTTCCAGGCGGCGTGTCCTACTTAAAATACACCCAAGAAGCCGCTCCGGTAGCCACCTTAAATATGCTAATGGACTTTATATATTCAAATTAGAATCGTATAAACAAAGTGAGCGCGTTCGATGACAATCTTTGATCGGATCCTTTTTCAGCAAATTAAATTCAACTCTGTTCAATTGTTATTATTAAATTAAATTTTGCGGTTTTTCCAGTTTGTTCCATTTCGGTTAAAGGGAGTGTCTATTGCGGTCGGTTCGTAATAATTCATTTTGCGTAACTAGGATTTATCTACATAATATATATTGTAGTCGATTGTTTGATTTTTGGAACTGCCGGTACTTTTGCGGTCAACGCTTTGTTTGTTTAAACCATCTAGTCATCATATTTCTGAAAATCGTAGTCACGTTGTTTGCATTACAAAATCAAACCCGTATCGATTTTTTTTACCAAAATTTTTTTTTTCAAAATTGAACTAAGAATACCAGCGTCTTATTTGGGTCACCTAGATTACGAAAACACCGGGTTATAACAGGATCCGAGCAGAACTAAGGGAATGAGAGCACTTTGAAAATCCTGAAAAAGTCGTTTTCGACGTCTGTTTTTGAGGCCAAAAATGGGCATCAAAAATGCTATATCTCAGCTATTAGAAGAGCTACGACCTTGCGAATGGTCTCGTTGGATTCAGAAAGACGAAACTAAGACAAAACCGTTGGAATTTTTCCAATAGCTCCCATAGAAGCTGAGATATAGACCTTCAAAGTTTGGGTTTTTTCATTTTTCGGGTATACCCCCCCGTATCGATTTTTTCACCAAAAATTGATTTTTTTCGAAATCAAACTGAGTATACCAGCGTCTTATTTGGGTCACCTAGATTACGAAAACACCGGGTTATAACAGGATCCGAGCAGAAATAAGGGAATGAGAGCACTTTGAAAATCCTGAAAAAGTCGTTTTTGACGTCCGTTTTTGAAGCCAAAAATGGGCATCAAAAATGCTATATCTCAGCTATTAGAAGAGCTACGACCTTGCGAATGGTCTCGTTGGATTCAGGATGACGAAACTAAGACATAGCCGTTGGAATTATCCCGATAGCTCCCATAGAAGCCGAGATATCGACCTTCAAAGTTTGGGTTTTTTCATTTTTCGGGTATACCCCCCCGTATCGAATTTTTTCACCAAAAATTGATTTTTTTCGAAATCAAACTAGGTATACCAGCGTCTTAATTGGGTCACCTAGATGCCGAAAACACCGGGTTATAACAGGATCCGAGCAGAAATAAGGGAATGAGAGCACTTTGAAAATCCTAAAAAAGTCGTTTTCGACGTCCGTTTTTGAGGCCAAAAATGGGCATCAAAAATGCCATATCTCAGCTTCTAGAAGAGCTACGACCTTGCGGATGGTCTCGTTGGATTCAGGATGACGAAACTAAGACATAGCCGTTGGAATTATCCCGATAGCTCCCATAGAAGCCGAGATATCGACCTTCAAAGTTCGGGTTTTTTCATTTTTCGGGTATACCCCCCCGTATCGAATTTTTTCACCAAAAATTGTTTTTTTTCGAAATCAAACTAAGTATACCAGCGTCTTAATTGGGTCACCTAGATTACGAAAACACCGGGTTATAACAGGATCCGAGCAGAAATAAGGGAATGAGAGCACTTTGAAAATCCTGAAAAAGTCGTTTTCGACGTCCGTTTTTGAAGCCAAAAATGGGCATCAAAAATGCCATATCTCAGCTTCTAGAAGAGCTACGACCTTGCGGGTGGTCTCGTTGGATTCAGGATGACGAAACTAAGACATAGCCGTTGGAATTATCCCGATAGCTCCCATAGAAGCCGAGATATCGACCTTCAAAGTTTGGGTTTTTTCATTTTTCGGGTATACCCCCCCGTATCGAATTTTTTCACCAAAAATTGATTTTTTTCGAAATCAAACTAAGTATACCAGCGTCTTAATTGGGTCACCTAGATGCCGAAAACACCGGGTTATAACAGGATCCGAGCAGAAATAAGGGAATGAGAGCACTTTGAAAATCCTAAAAAAGTCGTTTTCGACGTCCGTTTTTGAGGCCAAAAATGGGCATCAAAAATGCCATATCTCAGCTTCTAGAAGAGCTACGACCTTGCGGATGGTCTCGTTGGATTCAGGATGACGAAACTAAGACATGGCCGTTGGAATTATCCCGATAGCTCCCATAGAAGCCGAGATATCGACCTTCAAAGTTCGGGTTTTTTCATTTTTCGGGTATACCCCCCCGTATCGAATTTTTTCACCAAAAATTGATTTTTTTCGAAATCAAACTAAGTATACCAGCGTATTAATTGGGTCACCTAGATTACGAAAACACCGGGTTATAACAGGATCCGAGCAGAAATAAGGGAATGAGAGCACTTTGAAAATCCTAAAAAAGTCGTTTTCGACGTCCGTTTTTGAGGCCAAAAATGGGCATCAAAAATGCCATAACTCAGCTTCTAGAAGAGCTACGACCTTGCGGGTGGTCTCGTTGGATTCAGGATGACGAAACTAAGACATGGCCGTTGGAATTATCCCGATAGCTCCCATAGAAGCCGAGATATCGACCTTCAAAGTTCGGGTTTTTTCATTTTTCGGGTATACCCCCCCGTATCGAATTTTTTCACCAAAAATTGATTTTTTTCGAAATCAAACTAAGTATACCAGCGTATTAATTGGGTCACCTAGATTACGAAAACACCGGGTTATAACAGGATCCGAGCAGAAATAAGGGAATGAGAGCACTTTGAAAATCCTGAAAAAGTCGTTTTCGACGTCCGTTTTTGAGGCCAAAAATGGGCATCAAAAATGCCATATCTCAGCTTCTAGAAGAGCTACGACCTTGCGGATGGTCTCGTTGGATTCAGGATGACGAAACTAAGACATGGCCGTTGGAATTATCCCGATAGCTCCCATAGAAGCCGAGATATCGACCTTCAAAGTTTGGGTTTTTTCATTTTTCGGGTATACCCCCCCGTATCGAATTTTTTCACCAAAAATTGATTTTTTTCGAAATCAAACTAAGTATACCAGCGTCTTAATTGGGTCACCTAGATGCCAACAACACCGGGTTATAACAGGATCCGAGCAGAAATAAGGGAATGAGAGCACTTTGAAAATCCTAAAAAAGTCGTTTTCGACGTCCGTTTTTGAGGCCAAAAATGGGCATCAAAAATGCCATAACTCAGCTTCTAGAAGAGCTACGACCTTGCGGGTGGTCTCGTTGGATTCAGGATGACGAAACTAAGACATGGCCGTTGGAATTATCCCGATAGCTCCCATAGAAGCCGAGATATCGACCTTCAAAGTTTGGGTTTTTTCATTTTTCGGGTATACCCCCCCGTATCGAATTTTTTCACCAAAAATTGATTTTTTTCGAAATCAAACTAAGTATACCAGCGTCTTAATTGGGTCACCTAGATGCCGACAACACCGGGTTATAACAGGATCCGAGCAGAAATAAGGGAATGAGAGCACTTTGAAAATCCTAAAAAAGTCGTTTTCGACGTCCGTTTTTGAGGCCAAAAATGGGCATCAAAAATGCCATAACTCAGCTTCTAGAAGAGCTACGACCTTGCGGGTGGTGTCGTTTGATTCAGGATGACGAAACTAAGACATAGCCGTTGGAATTATCCCGATAGCTCCCATAGAAGCCGAGATATCGACCCTCAAAGTTCGGGTTTTTTCATTTTTCGGGTATACCCCCCCGTATCGAATTTTTTCACCAAAAATTGATTTTTTCGAAATCAAACTAAGTATACCAGCGTCTTAATTGGGTCACCTAGATTACGAAAACACCGGGTTATAACACATCTCGTGAGAGTAAGGGAATGAGAGCACTTTGAAAATCCTGAAAAAGTCGTTTTCGACGTCCGTTTTTGAGGCCAAAAATGGGCATCAAAAATGCCATATCTCAGCTTCTAGAAGAGCTACGACCTTGCGGATGGTCTCGTTGGATTCAGGATGACGAAACTAAGACATAGCCGTTGGAATTATCCCGATAGCTCCCATAGAAGCCGAGATATCGACCTTCAAAGTTCGGGTTTTTTCATTTTTCGGGTATACCCCCCCGTATCGAATTTTTTCACCAAAAATTGATTTTTTTCGAAATCAAACTAAGTATACCAGCGTCTTAATTGGGTCACCTAGATTACGAAAACACCGGGTTATAACAGGATCCGAGCAGAAATAAGGGAATGAGAGCACTTTGAAAATCCTGAAAAAGTCGTTTTCGACGTCCGTTTTTGAGGCCAAAAATGGGCATCAAAAATGCCATATCTCAGCTTCTAGAAGAGCTACGACCTTGCGGATGGTCTCGTTGGATTCAGGATGACGAAACTAAGACATAGCCGTTGGAATTATCCCGATAGCTCCCATAGAAGCCGAGATATCGACCTTCAAAGTTCGGGTTTTTTCATTTTTCGGGTATACCCCCCCCGTATCGAATTTTTTCACCAAAAATTGATTTTTTTCGAAATCAAACTAAGTATACCAGCGTCTTAATTGGGTCACCTAGATTACGAAAACACCGGGTTATAACAGGATCCGAGCAGAAATAAGGGAATGAGAGCACTTTGAAAATCCTGAAAAAGTCGTTTTCGACGTCCGTTTTTGAGGCCAAAAATGGGCATCAAAAATGCCATATCTCAGCTTCTAGAAGAGCTACGACCTTGCGGATGGTCTCGTTGGATTCAGGATGACGAAACTAAGACATGGCCGTTGGAATTATCCCGATAGCTCCCATAGAAGCCGAGATATCGACCTTCAAAGTTCGGGTTTTTTCATTTTTCGGGTATACCCCCCCGTATCGAATTTTTTCACCAAAAATTGATTTTTTTCGAAATCAAACTAAGTATACCAGCGTCTTAATTGGGTCACCTAGATTACGAAAACACCGGGTTATAACAGGATCCGAGCAGAAATAAGGGAATGAGAGCACTTTGAAAATCCTGAAAAAGTCGTTTTCGACGTCCGTTTTTGAGGCCAAAAATGGGCATCAAAAATGCCATATCTCAGCTTCTAGAAGAGCTACGACCTTGCGGATGGTCTCGTTGGATTCAGGATGACGAAACTAAGACATGGCCGTTGGAATTATCCCGATAGCTCCCATAGAAGCCGAGATATCGACCTTCAAAGTTCGGGTTTTTTCATTTTTCGGGTATACCCCCCCGTATCGAATTTTTTCACCAAAAATTGATTTTTTTCGAAATCAAACTAAGTATACCAGCGTATTAATTGGGTCACCTAGATTACGAAAACACCGGGTTATAACAGGATCCGAGCAGAAATAAGGGAATGAGAGCACTTTGAAAATCCTGAAAAAGTCGTTTTCGACGTCCGTTTTTGAGGCCAAAAATGGGCATCAAAAATGCCATATCTCAGCTTCTAGAAGAGCTACGACCTTGCGGATGGTCTCGTTGGATTCAGGATGACGAAACTAAGACATAGCCGTTGGAATTATCCCGATAGCTCCCATAGAAGCCGAGATATCGACCTTCAAAGTTCGGGTTTTTTCATTTTTCGGGTATACCCCCCCGTATCGAATTTTTTCACCAAAAATTGATTTTTTTCGAAATCAAACTAAGTATACCAGCGTATTAATTGGGTCACCTAGATTACGAAAACACCGGGTTATAACAGGATCCGAGCAGAAATAAGGGAATGAGAGCACTTTGAAAATCCTGAAAAAGTCGTTTTCGACGTCCGTTTTTGAGGCCAAAAATGGGCATCAAAAATGCCATATCTCAGCTTCTAGAAGAGCTACGACCTTGCGGATGGTCTCGTTGGATTCAGGATGACGAAACTAAGACATGGCCGTTGGAATTATCCCGATAGCTCCCATAGAAGCCGAGATATCGACCTTCAAAGTTTGGGTTTTTTCATTTTTCGGGTATACCCCCCCGTATCGAATTTTTTCACCAAAAATTGATTTTTTTCGAAATCAAACTAAGTATACCAGCGTCTTAATTGGGTCACCTAGATGCCGAAAACACCGGGTTATAACAGGATCCGAGCAGAAATAAGGGAATGAGAGCACTTTGAAAATCCTAAAAAAGTCGTTTTCGACGTCCGTTTTTGAGGCCAAAAATGGGCATCAAAAATGCCATATCTCAGCTTCTAGAAGAGCTACGACCTTGCGGATGGTCTCGTTGGATTCAGGATGACGAAACTAAGACATGGCCGTTGGAATTATCCCGATAGCTCCCATAGAAGCCGAGATATCGACCTTCAAAGTTCGGGTTTTTTCATTTTTCGGGTATACCCCCCCCGTATCGAATTTTTTCACCAAAAATTGATTTTTTTCGAAATCAAACTAAGTATACCAGCGTATTAATTGGGTCACCTAGATTACGAAAACACCGGGTTATAACAGGATCCGAGCAGAAATAAGGGAATGAGAGCACTTTGAAAATCCTGAAAAAGTCGTTTTCGACGTCCGTTTTTGAGGCCAAAAATGGGCATCAAAAATGCCATATCTCAGCTTCTAGAAGAGCTACGACCTTGCGGATGGTCTCGTTGGATTCAGGATGACGAAACTAAGACATGGCCGTTGGAATTATCCCGATAGCTCCCATAGAAGCCGAGATATCGACCTTCAAAGTTTGGGTTTTTTCATTTTTCGGGTATACCCCCCCGTATCGAATTTTTTCACCAAAAATTGATTTTTTTCGAAATCAAACTAAGTATACCAGCGTCTTAATTGGGTCACCTAGATGCCGAAAACACCGGGTTATAACAGGATCCGAGCAGAAATAAGGGAATGAGAGCACTTTGAAAATCCTAAAAAAGTCGTTTTCGACGTCC
This sequence comes from Anthonomus grandis grandis, assembly GCF_022605725.1. Taxonomy (NCBI): domain Eukaryota; kingdom Metazoa; phylum Arthropoda; class Insecta; order Coleoptera; family Curculionidae; genus Anthonomus; species Anthonomus grandis. The sequence goes on along the minus strand of NC_065563.1, from coordinate 13,336,525 downwards.
GTTTTTGAGGCCAAAAATGGGCATCAAAAATGCCATATCTCAGCTTCTAGAAGAGCTACGACCTTGCGGATGGTCTCGTTGGATTCAGGATGACGAAACTAAGACATGGCCGTTGGAATTATCCCGATAGCTCCCATAGAAGCCGAGATATCGACCTTCAAAGTTCGGGTTTTTTCATTTTTCGGGTATACCCCCCCGTATCGAATTTTTTCACCAAAAATTGATTTTTTTCGAAATCAAACTAAGTATACCAGCGTCTTAATTGGGTCACCTAGATTACGAAAACACCGGGTTATAACAGGATCCGAGCAGAAATAAGGGAATGAGAGCACTTTGAAAATCCTGAAAAAGTCGTTTTCGACGTCCGTTTTTGAGGCCAAAAATGGGCATCAAAAATGCCATATCTCAGCTTCTAGAAGAGCTACGACCTTGCGGATGGTCTCGTTGGATTCAGGATGACGAAACTAAGACATAGCCGTTGGAATTATCCCGATAGCTCCCATAGAAGCCGAGATATCGACCTTCAAAGTTCGGGTTTTTTCATTTTTCGGGTATACCCCCCCGTATCGAATTTTTTCACCAAAAATTGATTTTTTTCGAAATCAAACTAAGTATACCAGCGTCTTAATTGGGTCACCTAGATTACGAAAACACCGGGTTATAACAGGATCCGAGCAGAAATAAGGGAATGAGAGCACTTTGAAAATCCTGAAAAAGTCGTTTTCGACGTCCGTTTTTGAGGCCAAAAATGGGCATCAAAAATGCCATATCTCAGCTTCTAGAAGAGCTACGACCTTGCGGATGGTCTCGTTGGATTCAGGATGACGAAACTAAGACATGGCCGTTGGAATTATCCCGATAGCTCCCATAGAAGCCGAGATATCGACCTTCAAAGTTCGGGTTTTTTCATTTTTCGGGTATACCCCCCCGTATCGAATTTTTTCACCAAAAATTGATTTTTTTCGAAATCAAACTAAGTATACCAGCGTATTAATTGGGTCACCTAGATTACGAAAACACCGGGTTATAACAGGATCCGAGCAGAAATAAGGGAATGAGAGCACTTTGAAAATCCTGAAAAAGTCGTTTTCGACGTCCGTTTTTGAGGCCAAAAATGGGCATCAAAAATGCCATATCTCAGCTTCTAGAAGAGCTACGACCTTGCGGATGGTCTCGTTGGATTCAGGATGACGAAACTAAGACATAGCCGTTGGAATTATCCCGATAGCTCCCATAGAAGCCGAGATATCGACCTTCAAAGTTCGGGTTTTTTCATTTTTCGGGTATACCCCCCCGTATCGAATTTTTTCACCAAAAATTGATTTTTTTCGAAATCAAACTAAGTATACCAGCGTCTTAATTGGGTCACCTAGATTACGAAAACACCGGGTTATAACAGGATCCGAGCAGAAATAAGGGAATGAGAGCACTTTGAAAATCCTGAAAAAGTCGTTTTCGACGTCCGTTTTTGAGGCCAAAAATGGGCATCAAAAATGCCATATCTCAGCTTCTAGAAGAGCTACGACCTTGCGGATGGTCTCGTTGGATTCAGGATGACGAAACTAAGACATGGCCGTTGGAATTATCCCGATAGCTCCCATAGAAGCCGAGATATCGACCTTCAAAGTTCGGGTTTTTTCATTTTTCGGGTATACCCCCCCGTATCGAATTTTTTCACCAAAAATTGATTTTTTTCGAAATCAAACTAAGTATACCAGCGTATTAATTGGGTCACCTAGATTACGAAAACACCGGGTTATAACAGGATCCGAGCAGAAATAAGGGAATGAGAGCACTTTGAAAATCCTGAAAAAGTCGTTTTCGACGTCCGTTTTTGAGGCCAAAAATGGGCATCAAAAATGCCATATCTCAGCTTCTAGAAGAGCTACGACCTTGCGGATGGTCTCGTTGGATTCAGGATGACGAAACTAAGACATAGCCGTTGGAATTATCCCGATAGCTCCCATAGAAGCCGAGATATCGACCTTCAAAGTTCGGGTTTTTTCATTTTTCGGGTATACCCCCCCGTATCGAATTTTTTCACCAAAAATTGATTTTTTTCGAAATCAAACTAAGTATACCAGCGTATTAATTGGGTCACCTAGATTACGAAAACACCGGGTTATAACAGGATCCGAGCAGAAATAAGGGAATGAGAGCACTTTGAAAATCCTGAAAAAGTCGTTTTCGACGTCCGTTTTTGAGGCCAAAAATGGGCATCAAAAATGCCATATCTCAGCTTCTAGAAGAGCTACGACCTTGCGGATGGTCTCGTTGGATTCAGGATGACGAAACTAAGACATGGCCGTTGGAATTATCCCGATAGCTCCCATAGAAGCCGAGATATCGACCTTCAAAGTTTGGGTTTTTTCATTTTTCGGGTATACCCCCCCGTATCGAATTTTTTCACCAAAAATTGATTTTTTTCGAAATCAAACTAAGTATACCAGCGTCTTAATTGGGTCACCTAGATGCCGAAAACACCGGGTTATAACAGGATCCGAGCAGAAATAAGGGAATGAGAGCACTTTGAAAATCCTAAAAAAGTCGTTTTCGACGTCCGTTTTTGAGGCCAAAAATGGGCATCAAAAATGCCATATCTCAGCTTCTAGAAGAGCTACGACCTTGCGGATGGTCTCGTTGGATTCAGGATGACGAAACTAAGACATGGCCGTTGGAATTATCCCGATAGCTCCCATAGAAGCCGAGATATCGACCTTCAAAGTTCGGGTTTTTTCATTTTTCGGGTATACCCCCCCGTATCGAATTTTTTCACCAAAAATTGATTTTTTTCGAAATCAAACTAAGTATACCAGCGTATTAATTGGGTCACCTAGATTACGAAAACACCGGGTTATAACAGGATCCGAGCAGAAATAAGGGAATGAGAGCACTTTGAAAATCCTGAAAAAGTCGTTTTCGACGTCCGTTTTTGAGGCCAAAAATGGGCATCAAAAATGCCATATCTCAGCTTCTAGAAGAGCTACGACCTTGCGGATGGTCTCGTTGGATTCAGGATGACGAAACTAAGACATGGCCGTTGGAATTATCCCGATAGCTCCCATAGAAGCCGAGATATCGACCTTCAAAGTTTGGGTTTTTTCATTTTTCGGGTATACCCCCCCGTATCGAATTTTTTCACCAAAAATTGATTTTTTTCGAAATCAAACTAAGTATACCAGCGTCTTAATTGGGTCACCTAGATGCCGAAAACACCGGGTTATAACAGGATCCGAGCAGAAATAAGGGAATGAGAGCACTTTGAAAATCCTAAAAAAGTCGTTTTCGACGTCCGTTTTTGAGGCCAAAAATGGGCATCAAAAATGCCATATCTCAGCTTCTAGAAGAGCTACGACCTTGCGGATGGTCTCGTTGGATTCAGGATGACGAAACTAAGACATGGCCGTTGGAATTATCCCGATAGCTCCCATAGAAGCCGAGATATCGACCTTCAAAGTTCGGGTTTTTTCATTTTTCGGGTATACCCCCCCGTATCGAATTTTTTCACCAAAAATTGATTTTTTTCGAAATCAAACTAAGTATACCAGCGTATTAATTGGGTCACCTAGATTACGAAAACACCGGGTTATAACAGGATCCGAGCAGAAATAAGGGAATGAGAGCACTTTGAAAATCCTGAAAAAGTCGTTTTCGACGTCCGTTTTTGAGGCCAAAAATGGGCATCAAAAATGCCATATCTCAGCTTCTAGAAGAGCTACGACCTTGCGGATGGTCTCGTTGGATTCAGGATGACGAAACTAAGACATGGCCGTTGGAATTATCCCGATAGCTCCCATAGAAGCCGAGATATCGACCTTCAAAGTTTGGGTTTTTTCATTTTTCGGGTATACCCCCCCGTATCGAATTTTTTCACCAAAAATTGATTTTTTTCGAAATCAAACTAAGTATACCAGCGTCTTAATTGGGTCACCTAGATGCCGAAAACACCGGGTTATAACAGGATCCGAGCAGAAATAAGGGAATGAGAGCACTTTGAAAATCCTAAAAAAGTCGTTTTCGACGTCCGTTTTTGAGGCCAAAAATGGGCATCAAAAATGCCATATCTCAGCTTCTAGAAGAGCTACGACCTTGCGGGTGGTCTCGTTGGATTCAGGATGACGAAACTAAGACATAGCCGTTGGAATTATCCCGATAGCTCCCATAGAAGCCGAGATATCGACCTTCAAAGTTTGGGTTTTTTCATTTTTCGGGTATACCCCCCGTATCGAATTTTTTCACCAAAAATTGATTTTTTTCGAAATCAAACTAAGTATACCAGCGTCTTAATTGGGTCACCTAGATGCCGAAAACACCGGGTTATAACAGGATCCGAGCAGAAATAAGGGAATGAGAGCACTTTGAAAATCCTAAAAAAGTCGTTTTCGACGTCCGTTTTTGAGGCCAAAAATGGGCATCAAAAATGCCATAACTCAGCTTCTAGAAGAGCTACGACCTTGCGGATGGTCTCGTTGGATTCAGGATGACGAAACTAAGACATAGCCGTTGGAATTATCCCGATAGCTCCCATAGAAGCCGAGATATCGACCTTCAAAGTTCGGGTTTTTTCATTTTTCGGGTATACCCCCCCGTATCGAATTTTTTCACCAAAAATTGATTTTTTTCGAAATCAAACTAAGTATACCAGCGTCTTAATTGGGTCACCTAGATGCCGACAACACCGGGTTATAACAGGATCCGAGCAGAAATAAGGGAATGAGAGCACTTTGAAAATCCTAAAAAAGTCGTTTTCGACGTCCGTTTTTGAGGCCAAAAATGGGCATCAAAAATGCCATAACTCAGCTTCTAGAAGAGCTACGACCTTGCGGGTGGTCTCGTTTGATTCAGGATGACGAAACTAAGACATAGCCGTTGGAATTATCCCGATAGCTCCCATAGAAGCCGAGATATCGACCCTCAAAGTTCGGGTTTTTTCATTTTTCGGGTATACCCCCCCGTATCGAATTTTTTCACCAAAAATTGATTTTTTTCGAAATCAAACTAAGTATACCAGCGTCTTAATTGGGTCACCTAGATGCCGAAAACACCGGGTTATAACAGGATCCGAGCAGAAATAAGGGAATGAGAGCACTTTGAAAATCCTAAAAAAGTCGTTTTCGACGTCCGTTTTTGAGGCCAAAAATGGGCATCAAAAATGCCATATCTCAGCTTCTAGAAGAGCTACGACCTTGCGGATGGTCTCGTTGGATTCAGGATGACGAAACTAAGACATAGCCGTTGGAATTATCCCGATAGCTCCCATAGAAGCCGAGATATCGACCTTCAAAGTTTGGGTTTTTTCATTTTTCGGGTATACCCCCCCCGTATCGAATTTTTTCACCAAAAATTGATTTTTTTCGAAATCAAACTAAGTATACCAGCGTCTTAATTGGGTCACCTAGATGCCGAAAACACCGGGTTATAACAGGATCCGAGCAGAAATAAGGGAATGAGAGCACTTTGAAAATCCTAAAAAAGTCGTTTTCGACGTCCGTTTTTGAGGCCAAAAATGGGCATCAAAAATGCCATATCTCAGCTTCTAGAAGAGCTACGACCTTGCGGATGGTCTCGTTGGATTCAGGATGACGAAACTAAGACATGGCCGTTGGAATTATCCCGATAGCTCCCATAGAAGCCGAGATATCGACCTTCAAAGTTCGGGTTTTTTCATTTTTCGGGTATACCCCCCCGTATCGAATTTTTTCACCAAAAATTGATTTTTTTCGAAATCAAACTAAGTATACCAGCGTATTAATTGGGTCACCTAGATTACGAAAACACCGGGTTATAACAGGATCCGAGCAGAAATAAGGGAATGAGAGCACTTTGAAAATCCTGAAAAAGTCGTTTTCGACGTCCGTTTTTGAGGCCAAAAATGGGCATCAAAAATGCCATATCTCAGCTTCTAGAAGAGCTACGACCTTGCGGATGGTCTCGTTGGATTCAGGATGACGAAACTAAGACATGGCCGTTGGAATTATCCCGATAGCTCCCATAGAAGCCGAGATATCGACCTTCAAAGTTTGGGTTTTTTCATTTTTCGGGTATACCCCCCCGTATCGAATTTTTTCACCAAAAATTGATTTTTTTCGAAATCAAACTAAGTATACCAGCGTCTTAATTGGGTCACCTAGATGCCGAAAACACCGGGTTATAACAGGATCCGAGCAGAAATAAGGGAATGAGAGCACTTTGAAAATCCTAAAAAAGTCGTTTTCGACGTCCGTTTTTGAGGCCAAAAATGGGCATCAAAAATGCCATATCTCAGCTTCTAGAAGAGCTACGACCTTGCGGGTGGTCTCGTTGGATTCAGGATGACGAAACTAAGACATAGCCGTTGGAATTATCCCGATAGCTCCCATAGAAGCCGAGATATCGACCTTCAAAGTTTGGGTTTTTTCATTTTTCGGGTATACCCCCCGTATCGAATTTTTTCACCAAAAATTGATTTTTTTCGAAATCAAACTAAGTATACCAGCGTCTTAATTGGGTCACCTAGATGCCGACAACACCGGGTTATAACAGGATCCGAGCAGAAATAAGGGAATGAGAGCACTTTGAAAATCCTAAAAAAGTCGTTTTCGACGTCCGTTTTTGAGGCCAAAAATGGGCATCAAAAATGCCATAACTCAGCTTCTAGAAGAGCTACGACCTTGCGGGTGGTCTCGTTTGATTCAGGATGACGAAACTAAGACATAGCCGTTGGAATTATCCCGATAGCTCCCATAGAAGCCGAGATATCGACCCTCAAAGTTCGGGTTTTTTCATTTTTCGGGTATACCCCCCCGTATCGAATTTTTTCACCAAAAATTGATTTTTTTCGAAATCAAACTAAGTATACCAGCGTCTTAATTGGGTCACCTAGATGCCGAAAACACCGGGTTATAACAGGATCCGAGCAGAAATAAGGGAATGAGAGCACTTTGAAAATCCTAAAAAAGTCGTTTTCGACGTCCGTTTTTGAGGCCAAAAATGGGCATCAAAAATGCCATATCTCAGCTTCTAGAAGAGCTACGACCTTGCGGATGGTCTCGTTGGATTCAGGATGACGAAACTAAGACATAGCCGTTGGAATTATCCCGATAGCTCCCATAGAAGCCGAGATATCGACCTTCAAAGTTCGGGTTTTTTCATTTTTCGGGTATACCCCCCCGTATCGAATTTTTTCACCAAAAATTGATTTTTTTCGAAATCAAACTAAGTATACCAGCGTCTTAATTGGGTCACCTAGATGCCGACAACACCGGGTTATAACAGGATCCGAGCAGAAATAAGGGAATGAGAGCACTTTGAAAATCCTAAAAAAGTCGTTTTCGACGTCCGTTTTTGAGGCCAAAAATGGGCATCAAAAATGCCATAACTCAGCTTCTAGAAGAGCTACGACCTTGCGGATGGTCTCGTTGGATTCAGGATGACGAAACTAAGACATAGCCGTTGGAATTATCCCGATAGCTCCCATAGAAGCCGAGATATCGACCTTCAAAGTTCGGGTTTTTTCATTTTTCGGGTATACCCCCCCCGTATCGAATTTTTTCACCAAAAATTGATTTTTTTCGAAATCAAACTAAGTATACCAGCGTCTTAATTGGGTCACCTAGATTACGAAAACACCGGGTTATAACAGGATCCGAGCAGAAATAAGGGAATGAGAGCACTTTGAAAATCCTGAAAAAGTCGTTTTCGACGTCCGTTTTTGAGGCCAAAAATGGGCATCAAAAATGCCATAACTCAGCTTCTAGAAGAGCTACGACCTTGCGGATGGTCTCGTTGGATTCAGGATGACGAAACTAAGACATAGCCGTTGGAATTATCCCGATAGCTCCCATAGAAGCCGAGATATCGACCTTCAAAGTTCGGGTTTTTTCATTTTTCGGGTATACCCCCCCGTATCGAATTTTTTCACCAAAAATTGATTTTTTTCGAAATCAAACTAAGTATACCAGCGTCTTAATTGGGTCACCTAGATGCCGACAACACCGGGTTATAACAGGATCCGAGCAGAAATAAGGGAATGAGAGCACTTTGAAAATCCTAAAAAAGTCGTTTTCGACGTCCGTTTTTGAGGCCAAAAATGGGCATCAAAAATGCCATAACTCAGCTTCTAGAAGAGCTACGACCTTGCGGGTGGTCTCGTTTGATTCAGGATGACGAAACTAAGACATAGCCGTTGGAATTATCCCGATAGCTCCCATAGAAGCCGAGATATCGACCCTCAAAGTTCGGGTTTTTTCATTTTTCGGGTATACCCCCCCGTATCGAATTTTTTCACCAAAAATTGATTTTTTTCGAAATCAAACTAAGTATACCAGCGTCTTAATTGGGTCACCTAGATGCCGAAAACACCGGGTTATAACAGGATCCGAGCAGAAATAAGGGAATGAGAGCACTTTGAAAATCCTAAAAAAGTCGTTTTCGACGTCCGTTTTTGAGGCCAAAAATGGGCATCAAAAATGCCATATCTCAGCTTCTAGAAGAGCTACGACCTTGCGGATGGTCTCGTTGGATTCAGGATGACGAAACTAAGACATAGCCGTTGGAATTATCCCGATAGCTCCCATAGAAGCCGAGATATCGACCTTCAAAGTTTGGGTTTTTTCATTTTTCGGGTATACCCCCCCGTATCGAATTTTTTCACCAAAAATTGATTTTTTTCGAAATCAAACTAAGTATACCAGCGTCTTAATTGGGTCACCTAGATTACGAAAACACCGGGTTATAACAGGATCCGAGCAGAAATAAGGGAATGAGAGCACTTTGAAAATCCTAAAAAAGTCGTTTTCGACGTCCGTTTTTGAGGCCAAAAATGGGCATCAAAAATGCCATATCTCAGCTTCTAGAAGAGCTACGACCTTGCGGATGGTCTCGTTGGATTCAGGATGACGAAACTAAGACATAGCCGTTGGAATTATCCCGATAGCTCCCATAGAAGCCGAGATATCGACCTTCAAAGTTCGGGTTTTTTCATTTTTCGGGTATACCCCCCCGTATCGAATTTTTTCACCAAAAATTGATTTTTTTCGAAATCAAACTAAGTATACCAGCGTATTAATTGGGTCACCTAGATTACGAAAACACCGGGTTATAACAGGATCCGAGCAGAAATAAGGGAATGAGAGCACTTTGAAAATCCTGAAAAAGTCGTTTTCGACGTCCGTTTTTGAGGCCAAAAATGGGCATCAAAAATGCCATATCTCAGCTTCTAGAAGAGCTACGACCTTGCGGATGGTCTCGTTGGATTCAGGATGACGAAACTAAGACATGGCCGTTGGAATTATCCCGATAGCTCCCATAGAAGCCGAGATATCGACCTTCAAAGTTTGGGTTTTTTCATTTTTCGGGTATACCCCCCCGTATCGAATTTTTTCACCAAAAATTGATTTTTTTCGAAATCAAACTAAGTATACCAGCGTCTTAATTGGGTCACCTAGATGCCGAAAACACCGGGTTATAACAGGATCCGAGCAGAAATAAGGGAATGAGAGCACTTTGAAAATCCTAAAAAAGTCGTTTTCGACGTCCGTTTTTGAGGCCAAAAATGGGCATCAAAAATGCCATATCTCAGCTTCTAGAAGAGCTACGACCTTGCGGGTGGTCTCGTTGGATTCAGGATGACGAAACTAAGACATAGCCGTTGGAATTATCCCGATAGCTCCCATAGAAGCCGAGATATCGACCTTCAAAGTTTGGGTTTTTTCATTTTTCGGGTATACCCCCCGTATCGAATTTTTTCACCAAAAATTGATTTTTTTCGAAATCAAACTAAGTATACCAGCGTCTTAATTGGGTCACCTAGATGCCGAAAACACCGGGTTATAACAGGATCCGAGCAGAAATAAGGGAATGAGAGCACTTTGAAAATCCTAAAAAAGTCGTTTTCGACGTCCGTTTTTGAGGCCAAAAATGGGCATCAAAAATGCCATAACTCAGCTTCTAGAAGAGCTACGACCTTGCGGATGGTCTCGTTGGATTCAGGATGACGAAACTAAGACATAGCCGTTGGAATTATCCCGATAGCTCCCATAGAAGCCGAGATATCGACCTTCAAAGTTCGGGTTTTTTCATTTTTCGGGTATACCCCCCCGTATCGAATTTTTTCACCAAAAATTGATTTTTTTCGAAATCAAACTAAGTATACCAGCGTCTTAATTGGGTCACCTAGATGCCGACAACACCGGGTTATAACAGGATCCGAGCAGAAATAAGGGAATGAGAGCACTTTGAAAATCCTAAAAAAGTCGTTTTCGACGTCCGTTTTTGAGGCCAAAAATGGGCATCAAAAATGCCATAACTCAGCTTCTAGAAGAGCTACGACCTTGCGGGTGGTCTCGTTTGATTCAGGATGACGAAACTAAGACATAGCCGTTGGAATTATCCCGATAGCTCCCATAGAAGCCGAGATATCGACCCTCAAAGTTCGGGTTTTTTCATTTTTCGGGTATACCCCCCCGTATCGAATTTTTTCACCAAAAATTGATTTTTTTCGAAATCAAACTAAGTATACCAGCGTCTTAATTGGGTCACCTAGATGCCGAAAACACCGGGTTATAACAGGATCCGAGCAGAAATAAGGGAATGAGAGCACTTTGAAAATCCTAAAAAAGTCGTTTTCGACGTCCGTTTTTGAGGCCAAAAATGGGCATCAAAAATGCCATATCTCAGCTTCTAGAAGAGCTACGACCTTGCGGATGGTCTCGTTGGATTCAGGATGACGAAACTAAGACATAGCCGTTGGAATTATCCCGATAGCTCCCATAGAAGCCGAGATATCGACCTTCAAAGTTTGGGTTTTTTCATTTTTCGGGTATACCCCCCCGTATCGAATTTTTTCACCAAAAATTGATTTTTTTCGAAATCAAACTAAGTATACCAGCGTCTTAATTGGGTCACCTAGATGCCGAAAACACCGGGTTATAACAGGATCCGAGCAGAAATAAGGGAATGAGAGCACTTTGAAAATCCTAAAAAAGTCGTTTTCGACGTCCGTTTTTGAGGCCAAAAATGGGCATCAAAAATGCCATATCTCAGCTTCTAGAAGAGCTACGACCTTGCGGATGGTCTCGTTGGATTCAGGATGACGAAACTAAGACATGGCCGTTGGAATTATCCCGATAGCTCCCATAGAAGCCGAGATATCGACCTTCAAAGTTCGGGTTTTTTCATTTTTCGGGTATACCCCCCCGTATCGAATTTTTTCACCAAAAATTGATTTTTTTCGAAATCAAACTAAGTATACCAGCGTATTAATTGGGTCACCTAGATTACGAAAACACCGGGTTATAACAGGATCCGAGCAGAAATAAGGGAATGAGAGCACTTTGAAAATCCTGAAAAAGTCGTTTTCGACGTCCGTTTTTGAGGCCAAAAATGGGCATCAAAAATGCCATATCTCAGCTTCTAGAAGAGCTACGACCTTGCGGATGGTCTCGTTGGATTCAGGATGACGAAACTAAGACATGGCCGTTGGAATTATCCCGATAGCTCCCATAGAAGCCGAGATATCGACCTTCAAAGTTTGGGTTTTTTCATTTTTCGGGTATACCCCCCCGTATCGAATTTTTTCACCAAAAATTGATTTTTTTCGAAATCAAACTAAGTATACCAGCGTCTTAATTGGGTCACCTAGATGCCGAAAACACCGGGTTATAACAGGATCCGAGCAGAAATAAGGGAATGAGAGCACTTTGAAAATCCTAAAAAAGTCGTTTTCGACGTCCGTTTTTGAGGCCAAAAATGGGCATCAAAAATGCCATATCTCAGCTTCTAGAAGAGCTACGACCTTGCGGGTGGTCTCGTTGGATTCAGGATGACGAAACTAAGACATAGCCGTTGGAATTATCCCGATAGCTCCCATAGAAGCCGAGATATCGACCTTCAAAGTTTGGGTTTTTTCATTTTTCGGGTATACCCCCCGTATCGAATTTTTTCACCAAAAATTGATTTTTTTCGAAATCAAACTAAGTATACCAGCGTCTTAATTGGGTCACCTAGATGCCGAAAACACCGGGTTATAACAGGATCCGAGCAGAAATAAGGGAATGAGAGCACTTTGAAAATCCTAAAAAAGTCGTTTTCGACGTCCGTTTTTGAGGCCAAAAATGGGCATCAAAAATGCCATAACTCAGCTTCTAGAAGAGCTACGACCTTGCGGATGGTCTCGTTGGATTCAGGATGACGAAACTAAGACATAGCCGTTGGAATTATCCCGATAGCTCCCATAGAAGCCGAGATATCGACCTTCAAAGTTCGGGTTTTTTCATTTTTCGGGTATACCCCCCCGTATCGAATTTTTTCACCAAAAATTGATTTTTTTCGAAATCAAACTAAGTATACCAGCGTCTTAATTGGGTCACCTAGATTACGAAAACACCGGGTTATAACAGGATCCGAGCAGAAATAAGGGAATGAGAGCACTTTGAAAATCCTGAAAAAGTCGTTTTCGACGTCCGTTTTTGAGGCCAAAAATGGGCATCAAAAATGCCATAACTCAGCTTCTAGAAGAGCTACGACCTTGCGGATGGTCTCGTTGGATTCAGGATGACGAAACTAAGACATAGCCGTTGGAATTATCCCGATAGCTCCCATAGAAGCCGAGATATCGACCTTCAAAGTTCGGGTTTTTTCATTTTTCGGGTATACCCCCCCGTATCGAATTTTTTCACCAAAAATTGATTTTTTTCGAAATCAAACTAAGTATACCAGCGTCTTAATTGGGTCACCTAGATGCCGACAACACCGGGTTATAACAGGATCCGAGCAGAAATAAGGGAATGAGAGCACTTTGAAAATCCTAAAAAAGTCGTTTTCGACGTCCGTTTTTGAGGCCAAAAATGGGCATCAAAAATGCCATAACTCAGCTTCTAGAAGAGCTACGACCTTGCGGGTGGTCTCGTTTGATTCAGGATGACGAAACTAAGACATAGCCGTTGGAATTATCCCGATAGCTCCCATAGAAGCCGAGATATCGACCCTCAAAGTTCGGGTTTTTTCATTTTTCGGGTATACCCCCCCGTATCGAATTTTTTCACCAAAAATTGATTTTTTTCGAAATCAAACTAAGTATACCAGCGTCTTAATTGGGTCACCTAGATGCCGAAAACACCGGGTTATAACAGGATCCGAGCAGAAATAAGGGAATGAGAGCACTTTGAAAATCCTAAAAAAGTCGTTTTCGACGTCCGTTTTTGAGGCCAAAAATGGGCATCAAAAATGCCATATCTCAGCTTCTAGAAGAGCTACGACCTTGCGGATGGTCTCGTTGGATTCAGGATGACGAAACTAAGACATAGCCGTTGGAATTATCCCGATAGCTCCCATAGAAGCCGAGATATCGACCTTCAAAGTTTGGGTTTTTTCATTTTTCGGGTATACCCCCCCGTATCGAATTTTTTCACCAAAAATTGATTTTTTTCGAAATCAAACTAAGTATACCAGCGTCTTAATTGGGTCACCTAGATGCCGAAAACACCGGGTTATAACAGGATCCGAGCAGAAATAAGGGAATGAGAGCACTTTGAAAATCCTAAAAAAGTCGTTTTCGACGTCCGTTTTTGAGGCCAAAAATGGGCATCAAAAATGCCATAACTCAGCTTCTAGAAGAGCTACGACCTTGCGGGTGGTCTCGTTGGATTCAGGATGACGAAACTAAGACATGGCCGTTGGAATTATCCCGATAGCTCCCATAGAAGCCGAGATATCGACCTTCAAAGTTCGGGTTTTTTCATTTTTCGGGTATACCCCCCCGTATCGAATTTTTTCACCAAAAATTGATTTTTTTCGAAATCAAACTAAGTATACCAGCGTCTTAATTGGGTCACCTAGATTACGAAAACACCGGGTTATAACAGGATCCGAGCAGAAATAAGGGAATGAGAGCACTTTGAAAATCCTAAAAAAGTCGTTTTCGACGTCCGTTTTTGAGGCCAAAAATGGGCATCAAAAATGCCATATCTCAGCTTCTAGAAGAGCTACGACCTTGCGGATGGTCTCGTTGGATTCAGGATGACGAAACTAAGACATAGCCGTTGGAATTATCCCGATAGCTCCCATAGAAGCCGAGATATCGACCTTCAAAGTTTGGGTTTTTTCATTTTTCGGGTATACCCCCCCGTATCGAATTTTTTCACCAAAAATTGATTTTTTTCGAAATCAAACTAAGTATACCAGCGTCTTAATTGGGTCACCTAGATGCCGAAAACACCGGGTTATAACAGGATCCGAGCAGAAATAAGGGAATGAGAGCACTTTGAAAATCCTAAAAAAGTCGTTTTCGACGTCCGTTTTTGAGGCCAAAAATGGGCATCAAAAATGCCATAACTCAGCTTCTAGAAGAGCTACGACCTTGCGGGTGGTCTCGTTGGATTCAGGATGACGAAACTAAGACATGGCCGTTGGAATTATCCCGATAGCTCCCATAGAAGCCGAGATATCGACCTTCAAAGTTCGGGTTTTTTCATTTTTCGGGTATACCCCCCCGTATCGAATTTTTTCACCAAAAATTGATTTTTTTCGAAATCAAACTAAGTATACCAGCGTCTTAATTGGGTCACCTAGATGCCGACAACACCGGGTTATAACAGGATCCGAGCAGAAATAAGGGAATGAGAGCACTTTGAAAATCCTAAAAAAGTCGTTTTCGACGTCCGTTTTTGAGGCCAAAAATGGGCATCAAAAATGCCATAACTCAGCTTCTAGAAGAGCTACGACCTTGCGGGTGGTCTCGTTTGATTCAGGATGACGAAACTAAGACATAGCCGTTGGAATTATCCCGATAGCTCCCATAGAAGCCGAGATATCGACCCTCAAAGTTCGGGTTTTTTCATTTTTCGGGTATACCCCCCCGTATCGAATTTTTTCACCAAAAATTGATTTTTTTCGAAATCAAACTAAGTATACCAGCGTCTTAATTGGGTCACCTAGATTACGAAAACACCGGGTTATAACAGGATCCGAGCAGAAATAAGGGAATGAGAGCACTTTGAAAATCCTAAAAAAGTCGTTTTCGACGTCCGTTTTTGAGGCCAAAAATGGGCATCAAAAATGCCATATCTCAGCTTCTAGAAGAGCTACGACCTTGCGGATGGTCTCGTTGGATTCAGGATGACGAAACTAAGACATAGCCGTTGGAATTATCCCGATAGCTCCCATAGAAGCCGAGATATCGACCTTCAAAGTTCGGGTTTTTTCATTTTTCGGGTATACCCCCCCGTATCGAATTTTTTCACCAAAAATTGTTTTTTTTCGAAATCAAACTAAGTATACCAGCGTCTTAATTGGGTCACCTAGATTACGAAAACACCGGGTTATAACAGGATCCGAGCAGAAATAAGGGAATGAGAGCACTTTGAAAATCCTGAAAAAGTCGTTTTCGACGTCCGTTTTTGAGGCCAAAAATGGGCATCAAAAATGCCATATCTCAGCTTCTAGAAGAGCTACGACCTTGCGGATGGTCTCGTTGGATTCAGGATGACGAAACTAAGACATAGCCGTTGGAATTATCCCGATAGCTCCCATAGAAGCCGAGATATCGACCTTCAAAGTTCGGGTTTTTTCATTTTTCGGGTATACCCCCCCGTATCGAATTTTTTCACCAAAAATTGATTTTTTTCGAAATCAAACTAAGTATACCAGCGTCTTAATTGGGTCACCTAGATGCCGAAAACACCGGGTTATAACAGGATCCGAGCAGAAATAAGGGAATGAGAGCACTTTGAAAATCCTAAAAAAGTCGTTTTCGACGTCCGTTTTTGAGGCCAAAAATGGGCATCAAAAATGCCATATCTCAGCTTCTAGAAGAGCTACGACCTTGCGGATGGTCTCGTTGGATTCAGGATGACGAAACTAAGACATAGCCGTTGGAATTATCCCGATAGCTCCCATAGAAGCCGAGATATCGACCTTCAAAGTTCGGGTTTTTTCATTTTTCGGGTATACCCCCCCGTATCGAATTTTTTCACCAAAAATTGATTTTTTTCGAAATCAAACTAAGTATACCAGCGTATTAATTGGGTCACCTAGATTACGAAAACACCGGGTTATAACAGGATCCGAGCAGAAATAAGGGAATGAGAGCACTTTGAAAATCCTGAAAAAGTCGTTTTCGACGTCCGTTTTTGAGGCCAAAAATGGGCATCAAAAATGCCATATCTCAGCTTCTAGAAGAGCTACGACCTTGCGGATGGTCTCGTTGGATTCAGGATGACGAAACTAAGACATGGCCGTTGGAATTATCCCGATAGC
The DNA here is from genome assembly GCF_022605725.1 of Anthonomus grandis grandis. Classification (NCBI taxonomy): domain Eukaryota; kingdom Metazoa; phylum Arthropoda; class Insecta; order Coleoptera; family Curculionidae; genus Anthonomus; species Anthonomus grandis. The sequence goes on along the minus strand of NC_065563.1, from coordinate 13,320,292 downwards.
TCCCATAGAAGCCGAGATATCGACCTTCAAAGTTCGGGTTTTTTCATTTTTCGGGTATACCCCCCCGTATCGAATTTTTTCACCAAAAATTGATTTTTTTCGAAATCAAACTAAGTATACCAGCGTCTTAATTGGGTCACCTAGATGCCGACAACACCGGGTTATAACAGGATCCGAGCAGAAATAAGGGAATGAGAGCACTTTGAAAATCCTAAAAAAGTCGTTTTCGACGTCCGTTTTTGAGGCCAAAAATGGGCATCAAAAATGCCATAACTCAGCTTCTAGAAGAGCTACGACCTTGCGGGTGGTCTCGTTGGATTCAGGATGACGAAACTAAGACATGGCCGTTGGAATTATCCCGATAGCTCCCATAGAAGCCGAGATATCGACCTTCAAAGTTCGGGTTTTTTCATTTTTCGGGTATACCCCCCCGTATCGAATTTTTTCACCAAAAATTGATTTTTTTCGAAATCAAACTAAGTATACCAGCGTCTTAATTGGGTCACCTAGATTACGAAAACACCGGGTTATAACAGGATCCGAGCAGAAATAAGGGAATGAGAGCACTTTGAAAATCCTAAAAAAGTCGTTTTCGACGTCCGTTTTTGAGGCCAAAAATGGGCATCAAAAATGCCATAACTCAGCTTCTAGAAGAGCTACGACCTTGCGGATGGTCTCGTTGGATTCAGGATGACGAAACTAAGACATAGCCGTTGGAATTATCCCGATAGCTCCCATAGAAGCCGAGATATCGACCTTCAAAGTTTGGGTTTTTTCATTTTTCGGGTATACCCCCCCGTATCGAATTTTTTCACCAAAAATTGATTTTTTTCGAAATCAAACTAAGTATACCAGCGTCTTAATTGGGTCACCTAGATTACGAAAACACCGGGTTATAACAGGATCCGAGCAGAAATAAGGGAATGAGAGCACTTTGAAAATCCTAAAAAAGTCGTTTTCGACGTCCGTTTTTGAGGCCAAAAATGGGCATCAAAAATGCCATATCTCAGCTTCTAGAAGAGCTACGACCTTGCGGATGGTCTCGTTGGATTCAGGATGACGAAACTAAGACATGGCCGTTGGAATTATCCCGATAGCTCCCATAGAAGCCGAGATATCGACCTTCAAAGTTCGGGTTTTTTCATTTTTCGGGTATACCCCCCCGTATCGAATTTTTTCACCAAAAATTGATTTTTTTCGAAATCAAACTAAGTATACCAGCGTATTAATTGGGTCACCTAGATTACGAAAACACCGGGTTATAACAGGATCCGAGCAGAAATAAGGGAATGAGAGCACTTTGAAAATCCTGAAAAAGTCGTTTTCGACGTCCGTTTTTGAGGCCAAAAATGGGCATCAAAAATGCCATATCTCAGCTTCTAGAAGAGCTACGACCTTGCGGATGGTCTCGTTGGATTCAGGATGACGAAACTAAGACATAGCCGTTGGAATTATCCCGATAGCTCCCATAGAAGCCGAGATATCGACCTTCAAAGTTCGGGTTTTTTCATTTTTCGGGTATACCCCCCCGTATCGAATTTTTTCACCAAAAATTGATTTTTTTCGAAATCAAACTAAGTATACCAGCGTATTAATTGGGTCACCTAGATTACGAAAACACCGGGTTATAACAGGATCCGAGCAGAAATAAGGGAATGAGAGCACTTTGAAAATCCTGAAAAAGTCGTTTTCGACGTCCGTTTTTGAGGCCAAAAATGGGCATCAAAAATGCCATATCTCAGCTTCTAGAAGAGCTACGAGCTTGCGGATGGTCTCGTTGGATTCAGGATGACGAAACTAAGACATAGCCGTTGGAATTATCCCGATAGCTCCCATAGAAGCCGAGATATCGACCTTCAAAGTTTGGGTTTTTTCATTTTTCGGGTATACCCCCCCGTATCGAATTTTTTCACCAAAAATTGATTTTTTTCGAAATCAAACTAAGTATACCAGCGTCTTAATTGGGTCACCTAGATGCCGAAAACACCGGGTTATAACAGGATCCGAGCAGAAATAAGGGAATGAGAGCACTTTGAAAATCCTAAAAAAGTCGTTTTCGACGTCCGTTTTTGAGGCCAAAAATGGGCATCAAAAATGCCATATCTCAGCTTCTAGAAGAGCTACGACCTTGCGGGTGGTCTCGTTGGATTCAGGATGACGAAACTAAGACATAGCCGTTGGAATTATCCCGATAGCTCCCATAGAAGCCGAGATATCGACCTTCAAAGTTTGGGTTTTTTCATTTTTCGGGTATACCACCCCGTATCGAATTTTTTCACCAAAAATTGATTTTTTTCGAAATCAAACTAAGTATACCAGCGTCTTAATTGGGTCACCTAGATGCCGAAAACACCGGGTTATAACAGGATCCGAGCAGAAATAAGGGAATGAGAGCACTTTGAAAATCCTAAAAAAGTCGTTTTCGACGTCCGTTTTTGAGGCCAAAAATGGGCATCAAAAATGCCATATCTCAGCTTCTAGAAGAGCTACGACCTTGCGGATGGTCTCGTTGGATTCAGGATGACGAAACTAAGACATAGCCGTTGGAATTATCCCGATAGCTCCCATAGAAGCCGAGATATCGACCTTCAAAGTTCGGGTTTTTTCATTTTTCGGGTATACCCCCCCGTATCGAATTTTTTCACCAAAAATTGATTTTTTTCGAAATCAAACTAAGTATACCAGCGTCTTAATTGGGTCACCTAGATTACGAAAACACCGGGTTATAACAGGATCCGAGCAGAAATAAGGGAATGAGAGCACTTTGAAAATCCTGAAAAAGTCGTTTTCGACGTCCGTTTTTGAGGCCAAAAATGGGCATCAAAAATGCCATATCTCAGCTTCTAGAAGAGCTACGACCTTGCGGATGGTCTCGTTGGATTCAGGATGACGAAACTAAGACATAGCCGTTGGAATTATCCCGATAGCTCCCATAGAAGCCGAGATATCGACCTTCAAAGTTCGGGTTTTTTCATTTTTCGGGTATACCCCCCCGTATCGAATTTTTTCACCAAAAATTGATTTTTTTCGAAATCAAACTAAGTATACCAGCGTCTTAATTGGGTCACCTAGATTACGAAAACACCGGGTTATAACAGGATCCGAGCAGAAATAAGGGAATGAGAGCACTTTGAAAATCCTGAAAAAGTCGTTTTCGACGTCCGTTTTTGAGGCCAAAAATGGGCATCAAAAATGCCATATCTCAGCTTCTAGAAGAGCTACGACCTTGCGGATGGTCTCGTTGGATTCAGGATGACGAAACTAAGACATGGCCGTTGGAATTATCCCGATAGCTCCCATAGAAGCCGAGATATCGACCTTCAAAGTTCGGGTTTTTTCATTTTTCGGGTATACCCCCCCGTATCGAATTTTTTCACCAAAAATTGATTTTTTTCGAAATCAAACTAAGTATACCAGCGTCTTAATTGGGTCACCTAGATTACGAAAACACCGGGTTATAACAGGATCCGAGCAGAAATAAGGGAATGAGAGCACTTTGAAAATCCTGAAAAAGTCGTTTTCGACGTCCGTTTTTGAGGCCAAAAATGGGCATCAAAAATGCCATATCTCAGCTTCTAGAAGAGCTACGACCTTGCGGATGGTCTCGTTGGATTCAGGATGACGAAACTAAGACATAGCCGTTGGAATTATCCCGATAGCTCCCATAGAAGCCGAGATATCGACCTTCAAAGTTCGGGTTTTTTCATTTTTCGGGTATACCCCCCCGTATCGAATTTTTTCACCAAAAATTGATTTTTTTCGAAATCAAACTAAGTATACCAGCGTATTAATTGGGTCACCTAGATTACGAAAACACCGGGTTATAACAGGATCCGAGCAGAAATAAGGGAATGAGAGCACTTTGAAAATCCTGAAAAAGTCGTTTTCGACGTCCGTTTTTGAGGCCAAAAATGGGCATCAAAAATGCCATATCTCAGCTTCTAGAAGAGCTACGACCTTGCGGATGGTCTCGTTGGATTCAGGATGACGAAACTAAGACATGGCCGTTGGAATTATCCCGATAGCTCCCATAGAAGCCGAGATATCGACCTTCAAAGTTTGGGTTTTTTCATTTTTCGGGTATACCCCCCCGTATCGAATTTTTTCACCAAAAATTGATTTTTTTCGAAATCAAACTAAGTATACCAGCGTCTTAATTGGGTCACCTAGATGCCGAAAACACCGGGTTATAACAGGATCCGAGCAGAAATAAGGGAATGAGAGCACTTTGAAAATCCTAAAAAAGTCGTTTTCGACGTCCATTTTTGAGGCCAAAAATGGGCATCAAAAATGCCATAACTCAGCTTCTAGAAGAGCTACGACCTTGCGGGTGGTCTCGTTGGATTCAGGATGACGAAACTAAGACATGGCCGTTGGAATTATCCCGATAGCTCCCATAGAAGCCGAGATATCGACCTTCAAAGTTTGGGTTTTTTCATTTTTCGGGTATACCCCCCCGTATCGAATTTTTTCACCAAAAATTGATTTTTTTCGAAATCAAACTAAGTATACCAGCGTCTTAATTGGGTCACCTAGATGCCGACAACACCGGGTTATAACAGGATCCGAGCAGAAATAAGGGAATGAGAGCACTTTGAAAATCCTAAAAAAGTCGTTTTCGACGTCCGTTTTTGAGGCCAAAAATGGGCATCAAAAATGCCATATCTCAGCTTCTAGAAGAGCTACGACCTTGCGGATGGTCTCGTTGGATTCAGGATGACGAAACTAAGACATAGCCGTTGGAATTATCCCGATAGCTCCCATAGAAGCCGAGATATCGACCTTCAAAGTTCGGGTTTTTTCATTTTTCGGGTATACCCCCCCGTATCGAATTTTTTCACCAAAAATTGTTTTTTTTCGAAATCAAACTAAGTATACCAGCGTCTTAATTGGGTCACCTAGATTACGAAAACACCGGGTTATAACAGGATCCGAGCAGAAATAAGGGAATGAGAGCACTTTGAAAATCCTAAAAAAGTCGTTTTCGACGTCCGTTTTTGAGGCCAAAAATGGGCATCAAAAATGCCATATCTCAGCTTCTAGAAGAGCTACGACCTTGCGGATGGTCTCGTTGGATTCAGGATGACGAAACTAAGACATAGCCGTTGGAATTATCCCGATAGCTCCCATAGAAGCCGAGATATCGACCTTCAAAGTTCGGGTTTTTTCATTTTTCGGGTATACCCCCCCGTATCGAATTTTTTCACCAAAAATTGATTTTTTTCGAAATCAAACTAAGTATACCAGCGTATTAATTGGGTCACCTAGATTACGAAAACACCGGGTTATAACAGGATCCGAGCAGAAATAAGGGAATGAGAGCACTTTGAAAATCCTGAAAAAGTCGTTTTCGACGTCCGTTTTTGAGGCCAAAAATGGGCATCAAAAATGCCATATCTCAGCTTCTAGAAGAGCTACGACCTTGCGGATGGTCTCATTGGATTCAGGATGACGAAACTAAGACATAGCCGTTGGAATTATCCCGATAGCTCCCATAGAAGCCGAGATATCGACCTTCAAAGTTCGGGTTTTTTCATTTTTCGGGTATACCCCCCCGTATCGAATTTTTTCACCAAAAATTGATTTTTTTCGAAATCAAACTAAGTATACCAGCGTATTAATTGGGTCACCTAGATTACGAAAACACCGGGTTATAACAGGATCCGAGCAGAAATAAGGGAATGAGAGCACTTTGAAAATCCTGAAAAAGTCGTTTTCGGCGTCCGTTTTTGAGGCCAAAAATGGGCATCAAAAATGCCATATCTCAGCTTCTAGAAGAGCTACGACCTTGCGGATGGTCTCGTTGGATTCAGGATGACGAAACTAAGACATGGCCGTTGGAATTATCCCGATAGCTCCCATAGAAGCCGAGATATCGACCTTCAAAGTTTGGGTTTTTTCATTTTTCGGGTATACCCCCCCGTATCGAATTTTTTCACCAAAAATTGATTTTTTTCGAAATCAAACTAAGTATACCAGCGTCTTAATTGGGTCACCTAGATGCCGAAAACACCGGGTTATAACAGGATCCGAGCAGAAATAAGGGAATGAGAGCACTTTGAAAATCCTAAAAAAGTCGTTTTCGACGTCCGTTTTTGAGGCCAAAAATGGGCATCAAAAATGCCATATCTCAGCTTCTAGAAGAGCTACGACCTTGCGGATGGTCTCGTTGGATTCAGGATGACGAAACTAAGACATAGCCGTTGGAATTATCCCGATAGCTCCCATAGAAGCCGAGATATCGACCTTCAAAGTTCGGGTTTTTTCATTTTTCGGGTATACCCCCCCGTATCGAATTTTTTCACCAAAAATTGTTTTTTTTCGAAATCAAACTAAGTATACCAGCGTCTTAATTGGGTCACCTAGATTACGAAAACACCGGGTTATAACAGGATCCGAGCAGAAATAAGGGAATGAGAGCACTTTGAAAATCCTGAAAAAGTCGTTTTCGACGTCCGTTTTTGAAGCCAAAAATGGGCATCAAAAATGCCATATCTCAGCTTCTAGAAGAGCTACGACCTTGCGGGTGGTCTCGTTGGATTCAGGATGACGAAACTAAGACATAGCCGTTGGAATTATCCCGATAGCTCCCATAGAAGCCGAGATATCGACCTTCAAAGTTTGGGTTTTTTCATTTTTCGGGTATACCCCCCCGTATCGAATTTTTTCACCAAAAATTGTTTTTTTTCGAAATCAAACTAAGTATACCAGCGTCTTAATTGGGTCACCTAGATTACGAAAACACCGGGTTATAACAGGATCCGAGCAGAAATAAGGGAATGAGAGCACTTTGAAAATCCTGAAAAAGTCGTTTTCGACGTCCGTTTTTGAAGCCAAAAATGGGCATCAAAAATGCCATATCTCAGCTTCTAGAAGAGCTACGACCTTGCGGGTGGTCTCGTTGGATTCAGGATGACGAAACTAAGACATAGCCGTTGGAATTATCCCGATAGCTCCCATAGAAGCCGAGATATCGACCTTCAAAGTTCGGGTTTTTTCATTTTTCGGGTATACCCCCCCGTATCGAATTTTTTCACCAAAAATTGTTTTTTTTCGAAATCAAACTAAGTATACCAGCGTCTTAATTGGGTCACCTAGATTACGAAAACACCGGGTTATAACAGGATCCGAGCAGAAATAAGGGAATGAGAGCACTTTGAAAATCCTGAAAAAGTCGTTTTCGACGTCCGTTTTTGAGGCCAAAAATGGGCATCAAAAATGCCATATCTCAGCTTCTAGAAGAGCTACGACCTTGCGGATGGTCTCGTTGGATTCAGGATGACGAAACTAAGACATAGCCGTTGGAATTATCCCGATAGCTCCCATAGAAGCCGAGATATCGACCTTCAAAGTTTGGGTTTTTTCATTTTTCAAGTATACCCCCCCGTATCGAATTTTTTCACCAAAAATTGATTTTTTTCGAAATCAAACTAAGTATACCAGCGTCTTAATTGGGTCACCTAGATGCCGAAAACACCGGGTTATAACAGGATCCGAGCAGAAATAAGGGAATGAGAGCACTTTGAAAATCCTAAAAAAGTCGTTTTCGACGTCCGTTTTTGAGGCCAAAAATGGGCATCAAAAATGCCATATCTCAGCTTCTAGAAGAGCTACGACCTTGCGGATGGTCTCGTTGGATTCAGGATGACGAAACTAAGACATAGCCGTTGGAATTATCCCGATAGCTCGCATAGAAGCCGAGATATCGACCTTCAAAGTTTGGGTTTTTTCATTTTTCGGGTATACCCCCCCGTATCGAATTTTTTCACCAAAAATTGTTTTTTTTCGAAATCAAACTAAGTATACCAGCGTCTTAATTGGGTCACCTAGATGCCGAAAACACCAAGTTATAACAGGATCCGAGCAGAAATAAGGGAATGAGAGCACTTTGAAAATCCTGAAAAAGTCGTTTTCGACGTCCGTTTTTGAGGCCAAAAATGGGCATCAAAAATGCCATATCTCAGCTTCTAGAAGAGCTACGACCTTGCGGATGGTCTCGTTGGATTCAGGATGACGAAACTAAGACATAGCCGTTGGAATTATCCCGATAGCTCCCATAGAAGCCGAGATATCGACCTTCAAAGTTCGGGTTTTTTCATTTTTCGGGTATACCCCCCCGTATCGAATTTTTTCACCAAAAATTGATTTTTTTCGAAATCAAACTAAGTATACCAGCGTCTTAATTGGGTCACCTAGATTACGAAAACACCGGGTTATAACAGGATCCGAGCAGAAATAAGGGAATGAGAGCACTTTGAAAATCCTAAAAAAGTCGTTTTCGACGTCCGTTTTTGAGGCCAAAAATGGGCATCAAAAATGCCATATCTCAGCTTCTAGAAGAGCTACGACCTTGCGGGTGGTCTCGTTGGATTCAGGATGACGAAACTAAGACATAGCCGTTGGAATTATCCCGATAGCTCCCATAGAAGCCGAGATATCGACCTTCAAAATTTGGGTTTTTTCATTTTTCGGGTATACCCCCCCGTATCGAATTTTTTCACCAAAAATTGTTTTTTTTCGAAATCAAACTAAGTATACCAGCGTCTTAATTGGGTCACCTAGATGCCGAAAACACCGGGTTATAACAGGATCCGAGCAGAAATAAGGGAATGAGAGCACTTTGAAAATCCTAAAAAAGTCGTTTTCGACGTCCGTTTTTGAGGCCAAAAATGGGCATCAAAAATGCCATATCTCAGCTTCTAGAAGAGCTACGACCTTGCGGGTGGTCTCGTTGGATTCAGGATGACAAAACTAAGACATAGCCGTTGGAATTATCCCGATAGCTCCCATAGAAGCCGAGATATCGACCTTCAAAGTTTGGGTTTTTTCATTTTTCAAGTATACCCCCCCGTATCGAATTTTTTCACCAAAAATTGATTTTTTTCGAAATCAAACTAAGTATACCAGCGTCTTAATTGGGTCACCTAGATGCCGAAAACACCGGGTTATAACAGGATCCGAGCAGAAATAAGGGAATGAGAGCACTTTGAAAATCCTAAAAAAGTCGTTTTCGACGTCCGTTTTTGAGGCCAAAAATGGGCATCAAAAATGCCATATCTCAGCTTCTAGAAGAGCTACGACCTTGCGGATGGTCTCGTTGGATTCAGGATGACGAAACTAAGACATAGCCGTTGGAATTATCCCGATAGCTCCCATAGAAGCCGAGATATCGACCTTCAAAGTTTGGGTTTTTTCATTTTTCAAGTATACCCCCCCGTATCGAATTTTTTCACCAAAAATTGATTTTTTTCGAAATCAAACTAAGTATACCAGCGTCTTAATTGGGTCACCTAGATGCCGAAAACACCGGGTTATAACAGGATCCGAGCAGAAATAAGGGAATGAGAGCACTTTGAAAATCCTAAAAAAGTCGTTTTCGACGTCCGTTTTTGAGGCCAAAAATGGGCATCAAAAATGCCATATCTCAGCTTCTAGAAGAGCTACGACCTTGCGGATGGTCTCGTTGGATTCAGGATGACGAAACTAAGACATAGCCGTTGGAATTATCCCGATAGCTCCCATAGAAGCCGAGATATCGACCTTCAAAGTTTGGGTTTTTTCATTTTTCAAGTATACCCCCCCGTATCGAATTTTTTCACCAAAAATTGATTTTTTTCGAAATCAAACTAAGTATACCAGCGTCTTAATTGGGTCACCTAGATGCCGAAAACACCGGGTTATAACAGGATCCGAGCAGAAATAAGGGAATGAGAGCACTTTGAAAATCCTAAAAAAGTCGTTTTCGACGTCCGTTTTTGAGGCCAAAAATGGGCATCAAAAATGCCATATCTCAGCTTCTAGAAGAGCTACGACCTTGCGGGTGGTCTCGTTGGATTCAGGATGACGAAACTAAGACATAGCCGTTGGAATTATCCCGATAGCTCCCATAGAAGCCGAGATATCGACCTTCAAAGTTCGGGTTTTTTCATTTTTCGGGTATACCCCCCCGTATCGAATTTTTTCACCAAAAATTGATTTTTTTCGAAATCAAACTAAGTATACCAGCGTCTTAATTGGGTCACCTAGATTACGAAAACACCGGGTTATAACAGGATCCGAGCAGAAATAAGGGAATGAGAGCACTTTGAAAATCCTAAAAAAGTCGTTTTCGACGTCCGTTTTTGAGGCCAAAAATGGGCATCAAAAATGCCATATCTCAGCTTCTAGAAGAGCTACGACCTTGCGGATGGTCTCGTTGGATTCAGGATGACGAAACTAAGACATAGCCGTTGGAATTATCCCGATAGCTCCCATAGAAGCCGAGATATCGACCTTCAAAATTTGGGTTTTTTCATTTTTCGGGTATACCCCCCCGTATCGAATTTTTTCACCAAAAATTGTTTTTTTTCGAAATCAAACTAAGTATACCAGCGTCTTAATTGGGTCACCTAGATGCCGAAAACACCGGGTTATAACAGGATCCGAGCAGAAATAAGGGAATGAGAGCACTTTGAAAATCCTAAAAAAGTCGTTTTCGACGTCCGTTTTTGAGGCCAAAAATGGGCATCAAAAATGCCATATCTCAGCTTCTAGAAGAGCTACGACCTTGCGGGTGGTCTCGTTGGATTCAGGATGACAAAACTAAGACATAGCCGTTGGAATTATCCCGATAGCTCCCATAGAAGCCGAGATATCGACCTTCAAAGTTTGGGTTTTTTCATTTTTCAAGTATACCCCCCCGTATCGAATTTTTTCACCAAAAATTGATTTTTTTCGAAATCAAACTAAGTATACCAGCGTCTTAATTGGGTCACCTAGATGCCGAAAACACCGGGTTATAACAGGATCCGAGCAGAAATAAGGGAATGAGAGCACTTTGAAAATCCTAAAAAAGTCGTTTTCGACGTCCGTTTTTGAGGCCAAAAATGGGCATCAAAAATGCCATATCTCAGCTTCTAGAAGAGCTACGACCTTGCGGATGGTCTCGTTGGATTCAGGATGACGAAACTAAGACATAGCCGTTGGAATTATCCCGATAGCTCGCATAGAAGCCGAGATATCGACCTTCAAAGTTTGGGTTTTTTCATTTTTCAAGTATACCCCCCCGTATCGAATTTTTTCACCAAAAATTGATTTTTTTCGAAATCAAACTAAGTATACCAGCGTCTTAATTGGGTCACCTAGATGCCGAAAACACCAAGTTATAACAGGATCCGAGCAGAAATAAGGGAATGAGAGCACTTTGAAAATCCTGAAAAAGTCGTTTTCGACGTCCGTTTTTGAGGCCAAAAATGGGCATCAAAAATGCCATATCTCAGCTTCTAGAAGAGCTACGACCTTGCGGGTGGTCTCGTTGGATTCAGGATGACGAAACTAAGACATAGCCGTTGGAATTATCCCGATAGCTCCCATAGAAGCCGAGATATCGACCTTCAAAATTTGGGTTTTTTCATTTTTCGGGTATACCCCCCCGTATCGAATTTTTTCACCAAAAATTGTTTTTTTTCGAAATCAAACTAAGTATACCAGCGTCTTAATTGGGTCACCTAGATGCCGAAAACACCGGGTTATAACAGGATCCGAGCAGAAATAAGGGAATGAGAGCACTTTGAAAATCCTAAAAAAGTCGTTTTCGACGTCCGTTTTTGAGGCCAAAAATGGGCATCAAAAATGCCATATCTCAGCTTCTAGAAGAGCTACGACCTTGCGGGTGGTCTCGTTGGATTCAGGATGACAAAACTAAGACATAGCCGTTGGAATTATCCCGATAGCTCCCATAGAAGCCGAGATATCGACCTTCAAAGTTTGGGTTTTTTCATTTTTCAAGTATACCCCCCCGTATCGAATTTTTTCACCAAAAATTGATTTTTTTCGAAATCAAACTAAGTATACCAGCGTCTTAATTGGGTCACCTAGATGCCGAAAACACCGGGTTATAACAGGATCCGAGCAGAAATAAGGGAATGAGAGCACTTTGAAAATCCTAAAAAAGTCGTTTTCGACGTCCGTTTTTGAGGCCAAAAATGGGCATCAAAAATGCCATATCTCAGCTTCTAGAAGAGCTACGACCTTGCGGATGGTCTCGTTGGATTCAGGATGACGAAACTAAGACATAGCCGTTGGAATTATCCCGATAGCTCCCATAGAAGCCGAGATATCGACCTTCAAAGTTTGGGTTTTTTCATTTTTCAAGTATACCCCCCCGTATCGAATTTTTTCACCAAAAATTGATTTTTTTCGAAATCAAACTAAGTATACCAGCGTCTTAATTGGGTCACCTAGATGCCGAAAACACCAAGTTATAACAGGATCCGAGCAGAAATAAGGGAATGAGAGCACTTTGAAAATCCTAAAAAAGTCGTTTTCGACGTCCGTTTTTGAGGCCAAAAATGGGCATCAAAAATGCCATATCTCAGCTTCTAGAAGAGCTACGACCTTGCGGATGGTCTCGTTGGATTCAGGATGACGAAACTAAGACATAGCCGTTGGAATTATCCCGATAGCTCCCATAGAAGCCGAGATATCGACCTTCAAAGTTCGGGTTTTTTCATTTTTCGGGTATACCCCCCCGTATCGAATTTTTTCACCAAAAATTGATTTTTTTCGAAATCAAACTAAGTATACCAGCGTCTTAATTGGGTCACCTAGATTACGAAAACACCGGGTTATAACAGGATCCGAGCAGAAATAAGGGAATGAGAGCACTTTGAAAATCCTAAAAAAGTCGTTTTCGACGTCCGTTTTTGAGGCCAAAAATGGGCATCAAAAATGCCATATCTCAGCTTCTAGAAGAGCTACGACCTTGCGGGTGGTCTCGTTGGATTCAGGATGACGAAACTAAGACATAGCCGTTGGAATTATCCCGATAGCTCCCATAGAAGCCGAGATATCGACCTTCAAAGTTCGGGTTTTTTCATTTTTCGGGTATACCCCCCCGTATCGATTTTTTCCACCAAAAATTGATTTTTTTTGAAATCAAACCAAGTATACCAGCGTGTTATTTGGGTCACCTAGATTACGAAAACACCGGGTTATAACAGGATCCGAGCAGAACTAAGGGAATGAGAGCACTTTGAAAATCCTGAAAAAGTCGTTTTCGACGTCCGTTTTTGAGGCCAAAAATGGGCATCAAAAATGCCATATCTCAGCTTCTAGAAGAGCTACGACCTTGCGGGTGGTCTCGTTGGATTCAGGATGACGAAACTAAGACATAGCCGTTGGAATTATCCCGATAGCTCCCATAGAAGCCGAGATATCGACCTTCAAAGTTTGGGTTTTTTCATTTTTCAGGTATACCCCCCCGTATCGAATTTTTTCACCAAAAATTGATTTTTTTCGAAATCAAACTAAGTATACCAGCGTATTAATTGGGTCACCTAGATTACGAAAACACCGGGTTATAACAGGATCCGAGCAGAAATAAGGGAATGAGAGCACTTTGAAAATCCTAAAAAAGTCGTTTTCGACGTCCGTTTTTGAGGCCAAAAATGGGCATCAAAAATGCCATATCTCAGCTTCTAGAAGAGCTACGACCTTGCGGATGGTCTCGTTGGATTCAGGATGACGAAACTAAGACATAGCCGTTGGAATTATCCCGATAGCTCCCATAGAAGCCGAGATATCGACCTTCAAAGTTTGGGTTTTTTCATTTTTCAAGTATACCCCCCCGTATCGAATTTTTTCACCAAAAATTGATTTTTTTCGAAATCAAACTAAGTATACCAGCGTCTTAATTGGGTCACCTAGATGCCGAAAACACCAAGTTATAACAGGATCCGAGCAGAAATAAGGGAATGAGAGCACTTTGAAAATCCTAAAAAAGTCGTTTTCGACGTCCGTTTTTGAGGCCAAAAATGGGCATCAAAAATGCCATATCTCAGCTTCTAGAAGAGCTACGACCTTGCGGATGGTCTCGTTGGATTCAGGATGACGAAACTAAGACATAGCCGTTGGAATTATCCCGATAGCTCCCATAGAAGCCGAGATATCGACCTTCAAAGTTCGGGTTTTTTCATTTTTCGGGTATACCCCCCCGTATCGAATTTTTTCACCAAAAATTGATTTTTTTCGAAATCAAACTAAGTATACCAGCGTCTTAATTGGGTCACCTAGATTACGAAAACACCGGGTTATAACAGGATCCGAGCAGAAATAAGGGAATGAGAGCACTTTGAAAATCCTAAAAAAGTCGTTTTCGACGTCCGTTTTTGAGGCCAAAAATGGGCATCAAAAATGCCATATCTCAGCTTCTAGAAGAGCTACGACCTTGCGGGTGGTCTCGTTGGATTCAGGATGACGAAACTAAGACATAGCCGTTGGAATTATCCCGATAGCTCCCATAGAAGCCGAGATATCGACCTTCAAAGTTCGGGTTTTTTCATTTTTCGGGTATACCCCCCCGTATCGATTTTTTCCACCAAAAATTGATTTTTTTTGAAATCAAACCAAGTATACCAGCGTGTTATTTGGGTCACCTAGATTACGAAAACACCGGGTTATAACAGGATCCGAGCAGAACTAAGGGAATGAGAGCACTTTGAAAATCCTGAAAAAGTCGTTTTCGACGTCCGTTTTTGAGGCCAAAAATGGGCATCAAAAATGCCATATCTCAGCTTCTAGAAGAGCTACGACCTTGCGGGTGGTCTCGTTGGATTCAGGATGACGAAACTAAGACATAGCCGTTGGAATTATCCCGATAGCTCCCATAGAAGCCGAGATATCGACCTTCAAAGTTTGGGTTTTTTCATTTTTCAGGTATACCCCCCCGTATCGAATTTTTTCACCAAAAATTGATTTTTTTCGAAATCAAACTAAGTATACCAGCGTATTAATTGGGTCACCTAGATTACGAAAACACCGGGTTATAACAGGATCCGAGCAGAAATAAGGGAATGAGAGCACTTTGAAAATCCTAAAAAAGTCGTTTTCGACGTCCGTTTTTGAGGCCAAAAATGGGCATCAAAAATGCCATATCTCAGCTTCTAGAAGAGCTACGACCTTGCGGGTGGTCTCGTTGGATTCAGGATGACGAAACTAAGACATAGCCGTTGGAATTATCCCGATAGCTCCCATAGAAGCCGAGATATCGACCTTCAAAGTTCGGGTTTTTTCATTTTTCGGGTATACCCCCCCGTATCGATTTTTTCCACCAAAAATTGATTTTTTTTGAAATCAAACCAAGTATACCAGCGTGTTATTTGGGTCACCTAGATTACGAAAACACCGGGTTATAACAGGATCCGAGCAGAACTAAGGGAATGAGAGCACTTTGAAAATCCTGAAAAAGTCGTTTTTGAGGCCAAAAATGGGCTCCAAAAATTTAAAGTGTTAACTTTACGAATATGAAAATTTCAATTTATTTATTTTTTATTGTCCAATAACCTTAAAAAAATTGTATGTAAAATTAATATTAAAAAATAAAATAAAAAAATGACCACTGTGTTTGAACGCTCTTAATATGGTCAAATTTATAAAAGACGCTAAACTCTTAGATTAAATATATAAAATTATGCCAATAAAGAAGTAAACAATATTGTAGACAATAGTGCGGAAAAAAATATCTTCTCTGCCAGTGGCGTCCCTTGAATATTTTTAGTAAAAAAATACTACGCCACTGCTTTTTCTTAAAATAAATGTAAGGAGTGTCACTGGACTTAGAACTTGATTCCCTATTAAATTATAAATAAATATATACTTAGATTTACCGTTTCTGATGAGAGTGAAAAAAAAAGTTAGTATTATGCTTAAGACGACATAGAAAATTATGGCGGATTTAAAAACACCATAAAACATCAAAATAAGTAAGGCAGCAATAATTTAACCAAATATTGACACGACAATTTATATGTAATAAAAGTTACGCAAATCACTTAATTGATTAATACGGGGCACGTAATTTTATTAATTCTCGAATAAATAGTTAAAAACGTATTAAATTATTTCTTCAAAAAAACTTAATAACATTTTACTTAGTTACTTAAGCGCATGTTGACTTATCTATTAAAAGTATACCCATATTTACCGATGGCTTTCTACGAAACCCAAGTAATACCCGTTTGGTGATGTTTATATAAGGAATACTTTGGCTTAAACATATAGAAACCAGCCCGAAAAACGTCTGTTTACCATGATTAAATAAAACGTGGTTATGTCTTCTTTGCTTCATCGGCTCGGACATGTTGGTTGGTGCTCAATTGTTTTCTTGACCCTACAGTAAGAATTTTATACAGACTCAAAAAAAAACAAAACAAATGCGCTACCTGTAACCGAGGTCTGCACAAGAAACACTAAAACAACATTAAAAGTGCTGTTAAAAGGATTTTAGAACAGTCGTAAAAGTAAATTGCCCCCGCTGGTTAATGCTAAACGATATTTATGTACAGTTTAAGGCAATAATTAAGATCGTTATTAATTCAAAAATATCTATACATATATCAGTGTTAGACGACCAGTCTGGCCATTTGCAAATCTTTATCGGCGGTTTTTATGTTGCTCGCCCACACGTTTATGCAAAACGCTCCGCCAGAAGTCGGAATTAACAGTTACAACCACGGATTTACAACGTACTACCGTTTAATAGCTTTCAAGACGGGCCCATAAATGTACATATCATTAATTTTTTTCCAACATACATTTTCGATTGTTTTCACATTAACGCGGCGACGCCATCTTGAGAAATAATGAGAAAAATATTATTTTTCAAAAATGATCTAAAAGTCAGTACGTCGATGGTGGATAAGGTTAATGTTACCATAGCAACGGGGCACGGGCCTTAGTTACCGACCATCGACGTTCTGACTTATAGCTGAAAATTCTTATTAAAATTAAAAATGTTTTCGCATGTTTCGTCATTTTAAGGCGTTCATATACAGGGTGTCTCTAAAAGGTCCGTACAACTTCGTTTTTTAGTTATAGGATGAAAAAATTAAAATTAATGAATTGAAAAATTGGTAACTGGGGGTTTTTTGGTATAATATGAGAAACTCGAAAATGTTTTTTTTTTTTACTGTGGCCGATAGAGGGCGCTTCATATAGACAAAGATGTCGAAGTCGGCGTATACCAAATTATCAAACGTACGGACTCTTCAGATGGAGGAACAAATTTTGGAAAGAATCCATGGAAATCTTACATGAAGTAACAGATGCTTACACTTAGAAGGCACCTGGATTTAACAACTTCTGTCAATTTGTCATTAAAAACAGACAACTAAATTTAATTTGTTTACAGATGAAGTATGCTTTACCATAAGTGGTGTAACTAATTTCCATATAATGAACCTGTTTACGTTAATGAGAATCCCAGTGCCACTAAAGTAACTCATGATTGGGGTGGTGATGGGGAGAATATAAATAACTTACCTAAGAGAACCGAATTCTAAATCCTCTTATAGTTTATCCCTTGAACCGTAAGTCATTTTAGCACAAGAAAATCCACAATACAACGCACGCTCATCGATACAAACTGACCTAAAGAAAGTCTAATAATCGTCCATAGTGGGTGCCACAATGGGCCCAAACGACCGTAAACAACCAAATCACGACGTCAGGTACCACCGAGCGAAAAAAATTCGACAAAAAAAAAAACGATGATTAAAAGGATTGACTTCAGGTAGTCAATGCACTTGGATGCAGTAGTTAGTAGTATAGAAGAAAAACGCGCGCAACCACCCGATATCAGTACTTTACTCCGACTGCGGAGCGAGAGACGCATACCGGTGGTTCTGCGGTACCGTCGGCCTACTACGATCGCTCTCTATCCCCTCGGCCAAAGTCGCCATTTCACTGTACATGAGCTACAGGGAAGACATTTTTTATAAAAATAAAAACACCCATAAACACATCTACTAGTAGTACTAGTCCAGGTGAGAATTACATCAAGAATTGCCCAACTACCTGACGTGTAGTTTTTGTACATATAGTTATCGTAGACTGCTCCCCAACTTGAACCTTGGGGAGTCTCTTTGGGAACTTCTCAATTCGGGAGGAGGCACTCTACCCCTTGTGTCTTGTAATGTAGTGATTTTAATTAATGGAATGTACTTTGGCCTGTGTAGAGTGTATGAGGCCGTAGACCCGGTGCACCTGAGAACCTGGTGGGGTCGGCGCGACCTCTTCGCCGCGGTGCAGCGGTAGCCACGACGGCCGGGCCTTCCACGGCAGCGGGAGCGTTATTCAACTGTTCTGTGTTCGGCCGCCGTTGATCGTTCCCCCCTGCCCCCCCGCCCCAAGTACTGACTCGCTCGCTCGTATTCTTGAACCCAAGGCATCTTCTAGCGCTTCGCTCTCGTTCTGGTTTAATCCGAGATCTTTGTCTATAGGTGTATTATTCACCACTTCTGAGTCTTAAGCTAGTTTTAAGGTTTCAATAGATAGAGAGCCTTTAATAGGAATATTTTATTTACTATAACACCAGAAAACGTTTTCCTATGCATGCCTCAGCGCCATCTCTTGACCGCTTATTAAATCATACGGCACAGTTTGGCAACGGTGCGTTCCCCTTTAATTGTCTCGCTTGTCGATCGCTAGTCATCTGTCAACGTCACCGTCAACGTCAACGGACGTGGCTGTCATTCATTGACAAATATTTGTTTTGATTTTGAAAATACCCTTTTACCGATAATGAAATACTGAAAATTTAATAGGAAAACTGAAATTTTCCATTTTAATAGGATGGAATATTTGCGTAGCGGCCTAAAGTCGGTGCTGGGCGGTCCCGAGCCGGGGGCCCAAGTGTCTGATGCGGAAACGGTAAGCCAATAATAAACAACTCACTGTATGTAACAGATGTTTTATTTATTTATTTACCCCATTGCTATTTGTTAATAAATAGACTAAATATAATAATAATATACAAAAATCACTATTACAGTATTCAAATGTGTATCACAATACTATCTGCTTTACCTCTTAAAACTAATAATGGGTATTTCACTTGTACACAGTGTTTGCTTAATAAATAAAACACACTTCTTCTATTCAAAGTGTATAATAAATTGAAAATGGCTGCCTAGTGCTTTTGGCATCATCTTAAGGCATTTTCAAAGCAACAACACTATTCTAGAAAAACGGTACTTCCCATATTGTCTTACTTAAGAATGACATTTTAGGAAAATTCCCACCTAACCTCACTTCACTCATAGGGTTGTTTTTGCTCACTGAGAGTCCACCTCATTCCCTCCTAAGTCATGATTAAGGTTTAGCAACAGTTAAATAGACAATAACATTAAACTTTCTTTAACAATATCCTCCTTTAATCCGTAAACTGTTGTTCAATATTAAGGTGGAGAAGTTGGTGTCTCGGGTAAGTACCAGCACTTTATTGGAAGACCGTAGAGATGCCTGCCGAGCCCTGAAAGCCTTATCAAGGAAACACCGAATAGAGGTGGGGGCTCAGGGCATGGATATCCTGAGACAGGTGCTGGAACTGGACAGGGCAGATTGTGAAATTATTGGGTAAGTCAAATTTGTAGGTTATGTTTTTTCTTATCATGTTAATTTAAAGCTATTGCCTGGACACTTTATGCAACATAACGTCCAAAGAAGTGTTTGAAGAAGAACTCGAGTTGGACATTAATAAAACCGTGAATGTCGGTGAACAGTTTTCAGAAATGTTTTTAAAAAACCCTGAGAACTTGCCTCTGGTTCTCAGTTTTTTAGAAGAATATGATTTCCGGTGAGTCCAGTTAGGGTGCAAAGGAATCCTTTGCGATTTGTTTTTGTTTTAAGGGTCCGTTGGCCCGCAGTGAAACTTTTAACCTCTTTAACGATGTGTAAACCGAAGGATGTGCAAGACATTATCCTCGTAAGTCCATTGGGCATGTCCAAGCTGATGGATTTATTGTGCGATAACCGGGAAATTATAAGAAACGATGCGGTTTTACTATTGATTTATTTGACGAAGTCGAATGCAAACATTCAAAAAATTGTTGCGTTTGAAAACGCCTTTGATAGGCTGCTTACCATTATAAGCGACGAGGTAAGTTAAGAATTTTTCAAAAGCGGTCCTAAAGTTAGTATGTTGATGGTAGATAAGTATAAAGTTACCTTAGCAACGGGCCATGCGCCTTAGTTACCGACCATCGACGTACTGACTTATAGCTGTAAATTAAATATTTTTTTTTTGAATTAATGCATGTTTTGTCGTTTTAAAGCATCATCAGATCAGTTGGGTATATAGAGTTCTAAATAAATTTTTATATATGTGTTATATAGAGTTTATGGGTTAATTGCTCTTTTAGGGTTACACGGATGGGGGAATCGTCGTGCAAGATTGCCTCCTATTAATGTTAAATTTATTGCAAAATAACACCAGTAATATCAACTTTTTCAACGAAGGGTCTTACGTTTTAAAGTTGGCCCCAATGTTTATTTTACCAGAGAATCTCGAGGAGGTAAGTTACAAGTCATTTATGGACTATATGGTGTTCAGGTTTTTTTTTTTTTTAGGTTGGCTGGAGTCCTCAAAAAGTCTCCAACTTTCATTGCGTGTTGCACGTGGTGAGGGCCTTAGTGTCGCCCAACAATCCCGCTCAAATAATCACCAGTTGCCAGAAAAGTTTGAGAAATGCCAACTTGTTGGAGTCCTTGTGCGGCATTTTGATGGCCAGTGGTAAAATTTTAAGGTAAATTATGGTTTTATTTTTAATGTTCTTTTTTAAGGAGTTCCGGCAAATATTCTGACCGAAACGATAAATACGGTGGGGGAAGTTATTCGGGGCAACTTGACAAATCAGGAATATTTTGCCAACGTTTTGGCCCCTTCCAGTCCCCCCAGGCCCGCCCTGGTCGTATTAATTATGTCCATGGTTAACGAGAAACAACCATTTACTTTGAGGTTAGGTTTACACACATAATAATTGTTTTTTTTTTTAATTTTTGGTTATTTATAGGTGCGCCGTTTTATATTGTTTCGAATGTTATTTATATAAGAACGAAATCGGACAGGAATTAGTCGTGCAAACGTTGTTGCCGAGCACCACCGGAAGTAACACTTTGACCGCCGGTAAAAGAGAACCCTACAAAGTCTTTTGTTTTATCTATCACAGTCTTTTGTTTTCAGGTCAATTGTTGTGTAGCGGTTTGTTTAGTAGCGACCCGTTGAGCAATTGGTTTTCATCGGTGGCGTTGTCGCATTGTTTGTTGGAGAATCCCGCGCAAAAGGAGCAACTGCTCAGGGTCCTCTTGGCCACCAATTTGGGGGCGCAGCCGGTCACTTTGTTGCATCAGTGCGGGGTTTTTTTGCAGCACACCAGTAAATTACAAGCCAAACTGGGTAAGTAAAAAAAATTTTTTTAAGCATTAATCGGTGTGAACTTACCTTAAAGTTAAAGGGACGTCTTTAAAACGTTTTATATAGTTATGATGTAATTATACTTTTATTTCCCACTTGTGATGCCTCAGTTGAACGGGTTTTTGAGTGTTCGGTGCGTTTTTGTAAATTGTTATAAGAGCGTAGCTCTTATAGAGGGCCGCTTGTTTTTGGGAGTTTTCGCACGACCTCGGGACTCGTCGCATAAAAGTGCCTATAACTTTTTTTCTAATTAGGATAGAGAAGTGATTTTTACCTTTTTGTAATCTAAAAATATGAGGCTTTAATCTGATTATTTACAAATTTTCATTTGTTTTTTTATTTAGGAAGGGGAAGCCTTAGAACTCAAAACTTTTTTTTTTGCTCGATTTTTTCCGCGTGCTTCGATACAGGTTGCAACGGTTCTTTGAATTTTATGAAATTTAACGGGTCGATTGGACCTCATCTCTAGATGGACTGTATATTTTTTGATTATTCTCAGCATACGGGAAGTATTTTTTTTAACGCTCAAAGTTTCAGATATGTGTGATATTCTAGCCCTTCTGACGGTTTAACGGTATCTTTCCGGAAATAGTGACTCACAGAAGATATGTGCGCCTCATCGAGAACTATAATTTTTATTAAGGACTTTTTTTGAAAAAAATGGTTTTTTTTAGGAGAAAAATCAAAAAAACCTTAAAAAAATGATTTTTTTAAGTTTTTTCGGGATAAAATATTTATGGTGCAAAATTTAAAAAAATTTTATTTAGATTAATTACACCTCCATTCTTTCCAAATAAAACGGCGTATTAAGTTTAACGCTATCGCTTATACAGGGTAAGCAGTGCTCAGTCAAAAATACCCTTTTTTACAATTTTTTTTTCCCGCCCTAATAACTTTTTAGTGGCGCCCCCTATAGCCAAATGGCTTATGGGCTGTTTGTAGCGTGTGACAAGAAGAATGTTTTGCAATATTAACGGTACTTCTAAGTAAAACCGTTTGTGAGTTATGAATTTTTTAACATTTTTTGACTTTGGAAATTAATTGTGCGCACCCGGTATGTGATAGAAGAACCAAAACCGATCGAGCAGATGCGCCATTCATTTTACTATAACATACTAAAATCTCATTTTTTCGCTATTTTTACAAGTACCTTAAAAGTAATTTTTTTTGAAAAAAGTCCCAAGTACGAGAGATCCCTAATAATCTACCCACACAAGAGCGACGTTCGAGTCACCTATGGCCGGTGTTATGGCCGCGTCTCCATGGCAACAAAAACGGCCGAAAAAAGACCCTTTTTATAATCGAAATTTAACCACTAAAACCGACTGGAATCGGTCCAGAATTGATGTTAAACTGTTCTTAAGGCTTCATACTATATTTCCATGTACAAATCGTAAGGCAAAAGCCTTTTTTTATGCCCGAAATCATCGTCTGAAAATGGTCGATTTTGACGTTTATGCTCAATTTTAATGGCGGTTATGACAACATGGCGTCAACGTAGATGAATCGGCGGCTCGGACTTGCTTCCTAATTTCATTGATAAAATGCTTAAAATAGCTCAGAACTTCCTGAAATTGGTACGGAATTATTCAAGAGACTCTGGAGAATCCGAATATGTGCATGTCTTTTACCAAATCGGGTTCTTTTAGCCGTGATAATTCGCAAGGTTTTGACGTTTAAGCATTTTCCGTGTAGTATTATAAGAGCGTAGCTCTTATAGAGGGCCGCTTCTTTTTGGGAGTTTTCGCACGACCTCGGGACTCGTCGCATAAAAGTGCCTATAACTTTTTTTCTAATTCGGATAGAGAAGTGATTTTTACCTTTTTGTAATCTAGAAATATGAGGCTTTAATCTGATTATTTACAAATTTTCATTTGTTTTTTTATTTAGGAAGGGGAAGCCTTAGAACTCAAAACTTTTTTTTTTGCTCGATTTTTTCCGCGTGCTTCGATACAGGTTGCAACGGTTCTTTGAATTTTATGAAACTTAACGGGTCGATTGGACCTCATTTCTAGATGGACTGTATATTTTTTGGTTATTCTCAGCATACGGGAAGTATTTTTTTTTAACGCTCAAAGTTTCAGATATGTGTGATATTCTAGCCCTTCTGACGGTTTAACGGTATCTTTCCGGAAATAGTGACTCACAGAAGATATGTGCGCCTCATCGAGAACTATAATTTTTATTAAGGACTTTTTTTGAAAAAAATGTTTTTTTTAGGAGAAAAATCAAAAAAACCTTTAAAAAATGATTTTTTTAAGTTTTTTCGGGATAAAATATTTATGGTGCAAAATTTAGAAAAATTTTATTTAGATTAATTACACCTCCATTCTTTCCAAATAAAACGGCGTATTAAGTTTAACGCTATCGCTTATACAGGGTGAGCAGTGCTCAGTCAAAAATACCCTTTTTTACACATTTTTTATTTCCAGCCCTAATAACTTTTTAGTGGCGCCCCCTAGAGCTAAATGGCTTATAGGCGGTTTGTAGCGTGTGACAAGAAGAATGTTTTGCAATATTAACGGTACTTCTAAGTAAAACCGTTTTTGAGTTATGAATTTTTTAACATTTTTTGACTTTGGAAATTAATTGTGCGCACCCGGTATGTGATAGAAAAACCAAAACCAATCGAGTAGATGCGCCATTTATTATGCTATGACATACTAAAATATAATTTTTTCGTTATTTTTACAAGTACTCTAAAAGTAATTTTTTTCAAAAAAAGTCCTAAGTACGAAAAATCGCTAAAAATCAACCCACACAAGAGCGACGTTCGAGTCACCTATGACCGGTGTTATGGCCGGCGCGGCGTCTCCATGGCAACGAAAACGGCGATTTTCGCCGAAAAAAGACCCTTTTTATAATCGAAATTTAACCACTAAAACCGACTGGAATCGGTCCAGAATTGATGTTAAACTGTTCCTAAGGCTTTAAACTATTTTTCCATGTACAAATCATAAGGCAAAAACCTTTTTTTATGCCCGAAATCATCGTCTGAAAATGGTCGATTTTGACGTTTATGCCGAATTTTAATGGCGGTTATAACAACATGGCGTCAACGTAGATGAATCGGCGGCCCGGACTTGCTTCCTAATTTCATTGATAAAATGCTTAAAATAGCTCAGAACTTCCTGAAATTGGTACGGAATTATTCAAGAGACTCTGGAGAATCCGAATATGTGCATACCTTTTACCAAATCGGGTTCTTTTAGCCGTGATAATTCGGCAACGTTTGACGTTTTATTTGACATTTTCCGTGTAGTATTATAATATTCATGCGACACAGTGGGCCGATACAAGGCATTTTGCTAGACAAAAATTACAACACAGTGGGTCCTAATGATAAAAAAAAATCTAATCTAAGGGATTTAATGGGTATTATTATTTTATGTGGCAATTTTTTGGTATTTGCTCGATTTGAATGAAATTTGGTATTTGGGTTTGGTTTAGGGTATAATTATAAATTTGGTTAAAATTTAATTTCTAAAACCACTGTTTTCTGAATATCTTGTTTATTTCTAACAAAATACAGCCCTTGCATTTTTGCGATCTGGTGCAACTAAATAAAATCCATACCAGAGTTCTTTATTTTATTAGTTTGTTTATATTTCTCGTGAATTTTAGGCAGTTTTTCATAGTAATTTCCATAAAATAAATTCTAATAATGGTATTTTTTTGTCTTGAGAGTTTGGTTTGGATTGCTTAGTATTTAATTAAATTATTTATTTTTTATTGTAATGATATTAAAATTTCCTTTTTTATGGCTCCTGTATATACTCTGTAGAATGGCCTTTTATTCGGCTAAACAAATACACAAATTACAACGTCTCTCTCTGTCTAATCGTCCATCTTCATTACTCATGCCAACCAAACAAAACGTAATAACTACTGTCAACACATATGACGTTACAGCTAAGGGCGTGTAAATTCAAATTTTAAAATTGAATACAACAACATTTTTGACCATTTGAAAAGGGACACCCTGTATAAGGAAAATAACAATTATAATAATATAGTAACTTATAGGGTGGTTTAAGGTTTTTGGGACATTTATAAGAAAAATATACAACAGGGTGTTTAAATTGTAAATTTTAAGGTCACGTGACTACCGTAACTTTTTTGCTATTAGTCCGATCAGGCTAAAATTTGATATTTGAGGTTTAATTGACATATAACGCGATTTTAAAACAAATTATGGTTATGTGAAGCGTGATACCCCAAGAACTGGCTGGTCCTCGATATACCGGGTGTCTCAATTTTTAAGTTAAAAAAATGAAATTTTGTGAGTGGATGTGGCATCCAAATTGGGATTGGCTGACGTATTTGGCCAATCTTCCCCAATTTTTTTGGTATATCTTGATAGAAAATTACATTAATTCTAAGAAAAATGATACGTCAATTTTTGACACCTAACCTTTAAATTTTTGTATTTCAATCTAGAGCGCCATGAAAAACTTAAAATTGTTAATTTTACATCAAGTAGTCCTAGAAAAATAAAATTTACTGTCTTTTGTTTTTCACAGCTTCCCCAGTTTGCAAAATCGTATTTTTGGCTATAACTCATTTTTTTTCAAATGGAACCAGGATGGCTCATTGTTATAATTAAAAAGTCTATTTTTTTTCTACTTGGATTTGCATTGGATCGGGTAATTCTAATAAGTCTGAATTTTCAAAAAAAAAACAGTTTAGTGCCGCATACCTACCTATCTACTTTTTCCCAATTAAAAAACCCAAAGATTACTTTTTAGGATTTAGTAGCATTTGCGTAACATCTATTAAAAATCCAAGATTAACGGTAAATTGAAGAGCTTTTGAAGGGTTTTTTGTCGGTATTTATAATACAATAATAGTAAGTCGGCCTTGGATTTGACATATCATTGTTACGAATTGTCACGGCAACCTGTCAATTTCTGATATAATTCCACTTATTCAGACAATTTTGCCGACAACAAATGAGTGTGTGACATTTTGTGCCTTAATAAATTATTTGACATGTCAACTGTCAAATAATTTACTTGTTAAGTACCCACGATTGTCGATTGTCTTATATCAAATTATTTTTGTAAAATAACACATCTATAGGAAAGCTGTGAAAAATAAAAGAGAGTCAATTATATTTTTCGAGGACTACTTGATGTAAAATTTACGATTTTAAATTATTCATGGCACTCTAGATTGAAATATTAAAAATTAAATAATTTATAGATTAGAAGTTGATATATGGGGTGTCATTTTTTTTGTTGTAATTTCCTATCAAAATATATTGAAAAAATTGGAGGGTCCCATTTAAAATAAGAAAGTTAAGGCCATTTCCGGTTAAACCGGAAGTAACTGGAAACAACTGAATACGTCAGCCAATCCGAATTTGGATGCCACATCCACTCACAAAATTTCACTTTTTTAACTGAAAAATTAACGAAGGTATACCTGATCATTTCTAGCACCTACATATATTTAAGAATTCCTTTAAGGCTCTTCACTGACAGGAGCTAATTTAATTTTTTTTTAACCAGGAATGTTAATGCTACTGTCCACGTGGATGACGCATTGTCCCGCGGCAGTGAAAGTATTCCTGAACGTACCCGGCGCCATGGCATTCTTAACGGCCCAAGCGTCCGCCAGCGAATTCGACAACAACGCGGAACTACTGCAAGGTAACGATCCAGAAGTTTCTCTCTTTCCAAATGTTTCTTTTTTGTTCCCAAGGAAACAAGTGACTGTTCACTCTTTTGTTTTGTTTTTTTAAGGCTTGTGTGCCTTTATTTTGGGCCTGTGCGTCCTGTTCAACGATAACTCGATCCAGAACTACTCGAAGGAAAACTTGTCGCAGCTGATCGAAAAACGGGTCGGATTAGAGACGTATTGTAAGAAATTGAACGAGGTGTCCAGGCACGAGTTGTACGCGAAAGCGGCGAAACAGCCGCAAATCAAAGCGGCACAGGCCAACGAGTTACTTTTAGGTCTTTATAATTGAGCGCACGTGCGGATTTCGATGTTCACATGTTTTTTTTTGTTGTAGAATTTGAATTTTGTAAATTGTTTAAGACAATGGAAGGTGCGATAATTCAGGCGCTAGGGGTGCAGAGGGACCTATCGAACGGGATTTCCGAGTTGAGCCTGAGCGAGCACGAGAACGCCCTGCTGGTCCAGTATAAAGATTTGATCAGGGATCAGGATAAAAAACTGCAGGAGTGGCAGAGGAAATTCGGGTTTTTGGAGCGGCAGTTCGAGGAACTGAAGGTGGACATTCTATTATTTTTTTTAATTAAGAACCACTTTAGTTAGAAAGTTGAAATTTTCTGGATTAATAGTCTGAGGCACTGTCTATTTATCCTGAAAGTTTCGTACTTATAGGCCTCATCAGTCAAAAGTTATTTGCAATTAAACATCACAGTGAGGCATAATTTAATTGGTCATAACAATATTTTTTTTTTAATTAAGAACCACTTTAGTTAGAAAATTGAAATTTTCTGGACTAATACTCTGAGGTACTGCCTATTTACCTTGAAAGTTTCGTACCAATAGGCCTCATCAGTCAAAAGTTATTAAAACTTAAACATCACAGTGAGGCATAATTTAATTGGTCATAACAATCTTTTTTAAAATTAAGAACCACTTTAGTTAGAAAATTAAAATTTTTTGGATTAATAGTCTGAGGTACTGTCTATTTACCTTGAAAGTTTCGTACTCATAGGCCTCATCAGTCAAAAGTTATTAGAAGTTAAACCTTACAGTGAGGCATAATTTAATCGGTCATAACAATATTTTTTTTAATTAAGAACCACTTTAGTTAGAAAGTTGAAATTTTCTGGATTAATAGTCTGAGGTACTATCTATTTACCTTGAAAGTTTCGTACCAATAGGCCTCATCAGTCAAAAGTTATTAGAACTTAAACCTCACAGTGAAGCATAATTTAATCGGTCATGATAATATTTTTTTATTAGGAACCACTTTAGTTAGAAAGTTGAAATTTTCTGGACTAATAGTCTGAGGCACTGTCTATTTACGCTGAAAGTTTCGTACCAATAGGCCTCATCAGTCAAAGGTTATTAGAACTTAAACATCACAGTAGAGGATAATTTAATTGATCATAACAATATTTTTTTAAATTAAGAACCACTTTAGTTAGAAAGTTGAAATTTTCTGGATTAATAGTCTGAGGTACTGCCTATTTACCTTGAAAGTTTCGTACTCATAGGCCTCATCAGTCAAAAGTTATTAAAAGTTAAACCTCACAGTGAGGCATAATTTAATTGGTCATAACAATCTTTTTTTTTTAATTAAGAACCACTTTAGTTAGAAAGTTGAAATTTTCTGGACTAATAGTCTGAGGTACTGTCTATTTACCTTGAAAGTTTCGTACTTATAGGCCTCATCAGTCAAAAGTTATTGAAAGTTAAACCTCACAGTGAGGCATAATTTAATTGTTCATGACAATCTTTTTTTTTTAATTAAGAACCACTTTAGTTAGAAAGTTGAAATTTTCTGGACTAATAGTCTGAGGTACTGTCTATTTACCTTGAAAGTTTCGTACTCATAGGCCTCATCAGTCAAAAGTTATTAGAACTTAAACCTCACAGTGAAGCATAATTTAATCGGTCATGATAATATTTTTTTATTAGGAACCACTTTAGTTAGAAAGTTGAAATTTTCTGGACTAATAGTCTGAGGCACTGTCTATTTACGCTGAAAGTTTCGCACCTATAGGCCTCATCAGTCAAAAGTTATTAAAACTTAAACCTCACAGTGAGGCATAATTTAATTGGTCATAACAATATTTTTTTTTTAAATTAAGAACCACTTTAGTTAGAAAGTTGAAATTTTCTGGATTAATAGTCTGAGGTACTGCCTATTTACCTTGAAAGTTTCGTACTCATAGGCCTCATCAGTCAAAAGTTATTAAAAGTTAAACCTCACAGTGAGGCATAATTTAATTGGTCATAACAATCTTTTTTTTTTAATTAAGAACCACTTTAATTAGAAAGTTGAAATTTTCTGGACAAATAGTCTGAGGTACTGTCTATTTATCCTGAAAGTTTCGTACTTATAGGCCTCATCAGTCAAAAGTTATTAGAACTTAAACTTCACAGTGGAGCATAATTTAATCGGTCATGACAATATTTTTTTTATCAAGAACCACTTTAGTTAGAAAGTTGAAATTTTCTAGATTAATAGTCTGAGGTACTGCCTATTTACCTTGAAAGTTTCGTACTCATAGGCCTCATCAGTCAAAAGTTATTAAAAGTTAAACCTCACAGTGAGGCATAATTTAATTGGTCATAACAATCTTTTTTTTTTAATTAAGAACCACTTTAATTAGAAAGTTGAAATTTTCTGGACAAATAGTCTGAGGTACTGTCTATTTATCCTGAAAGTTTCGTACTTATAGGCCTCATCAGTCAAAAGTTATTAGAACTTAAACTTCACAGTGGAGCATAATTTAATCGGTCATGACAATATTTTTTTTTATCAAGAACCACTTTAGTTAGAAAGTTGAAATTTTCTAGATTAATAGTCTGAGGTACTGCCTATTTACCTTGAAAGTTTCGTACCAATAGGCCTCATCGGTCAAAAGTTATTAGAAGTTAAACATCACAGTGAGGCATAATTTAATTGGTCATAACAATCTTTTTTTTTTAATTAAGAACCACTTTAGTTAGAAAGTTGAAATTTTCTGGACTAATAGTCTGAGGTACTGTCTATTTACCTTGAAAGTTTCGTACTTATAGGCCTCATCAGTCAAAAGTTATTAGAACTTAAACATCACAGTGAGGCATAATTTAATCGGTCATGACAATATTTTTTTAAATTAAGAACCACTTTAATTAGAAAGTTGAAATTTTCTGGACAAATAGTCTGAGGTACTGTCTATTTATCCTGAAAGTTTCGTACTTATAGGCCTCATCAGTCAAAAGTTATTAGAACTTAAACTTCACAGTGGAGCATAATTTAATCGGTCATGACAATATTTTTTTTATCAAGAACCACTTTAGTTAGAAAGTTGAAATTTTCTAGATTAATAGTCTGAGGTACTGCCTATTTACCTTGAAAGTTTCGTACTCATAGGCCTCATCAGTCAAAAGTTATTAAAAGTTAAACCTCACAGTGAGGCATAATTTAATTGGTCATAACAATCTTTTTTTTTTAATTAAGAACCACTTTAATTAGAAAGTTGAAATTTTCTGGACAAATAGTCTGAGGTACTGTCTATTTATCCTGAAAGTTTCGTACTTATAGGCCTCATCAGTCAAAAGTTATTAGAACTTAAACTTCACAGTGGAGCATAATTTAATCGGTCATGACAATATTTTTTTTTATCAAGAACCACTTTAGTTAGAAAGTTGAAATTTTCTAGATTAATAGTCTGAGGTACTGCCTATTTACCTTGAAAGTTTCGTACCAATAGGCCTCATCGGTCAAAAGTTATTAGAAGTTAAACATCACAGTGAGGCATAATTTAATTGGTCATAACAATCTTTTTTTTTTAATTAAGAACCACTTTAGTTAGAAAGTTGAAATTTTCTGGACTAATAGTCTGAGGTACTGTCTATTTACCTTGAAAGTTTCGTACTTATAGGCCTCATCAGTCAAAAGTTATTAGAACTTAAACATCACAGTGAGGCATAATTTAATCGGTCATGACAATATTTTTTTAAATTAAGAACCACTTTAATTAGAAAGTTGAAATTTTCTGGACAAATAGTCTGAGGTACTGTCTATTTATCCTGAAAGTTTCGTACTTATAGGCCTCATCAGTCAAAAGTTATTAGAACTTAAACTTCACAGTGGAGCATAATTTAATCGGTCATGACAATATTTTTTTTAATTAAGAACCACTTTAGTTAGAAAATTGAAATTTTCTGGACTAATACTCTGAGGTACTGTCTATTTACCTTGAAAGTTTCGTACTCATAGGCCTCATCAGTCAAAAGTTATTAGAAGTTAAACCTTACAGTGAGGCATAATTTAATCGGTCATGACAATATTTTTTTTTATCAAGAACCACTTTAGTTAGAAAGTTGAAATTTTCTAGATTAATAGTCTGAGGTACTGCCTATTTACCTTGAAAGTTTCGTACCAATAGGCCTCATCGGTCAAAAGTTATTAGAAGTTAAACATCACAGTGAGGCATAATTTAATTGGTCATGACAATATTTTTTTTAATTAAGAACCACTTTAGTTAGAAAATTGAAATTTTCTGGACTAATACTCTGAGGTACTGTCTATTTACCTTGAAAGTTTCGTACTCATAGGCCTCATCAGTCAAAAGTTATTAGAAGTTAAACCTTACAGTGAGGCATAATTTAATCGGTCATAACAATATTTTTTTTAATTAAGAACCACTTTAGTTAGAAAGTTGAAATTTTCTGGATTAATAGTCTGAGGTACTATCTATTTACCTTGAAAGTTTCGTACCAATAGGCCTCATCAGTCAAAAGTTATTAGAACTTAAACCTCACAGTGAAGCATAATTTAATCGGTCATGATAATATTTTTTTATTAGGAACCACTTTAGTTAGAAAGTTGAAATTTTCTGGACTAATAGTCTGAGGCACTGTCTATTTACGCTGAAAGTTTCGTACCAATAGGCCTCATCAGTCAAAGGTTATTAGAACTTAAACATCACAGTAGAGGATAATTTAATTGATCATAACAATATTTTTTTAAATTAAGAACCACTTTAGTTAGAAAGTTGAAATTTTCTGGATTAATAGTCTGAGGTACTGCCTATTTACCTTGAAAGTTTCGTACTCATAGGCCTCATCAGTCAAAAGTTATTAAAAGTTAAACCTCACAGTGAGGCATAATTTAATTGGTCATAACAATCTTTTTTTTTTAATTAAGAACCACTTTAGTTAGAAAGTTGAAATTTTCTGGACTAATAGTCTGAGGTACTGTCTATTTACCTTGAAAGTTTCGTACTTATAGGCCTCATCAGTCAAAAGTTATTGAAAGTTAAACCTCACAGTGAGGCATAATTTAATTGTTCATGACAATCTTTTTTTTTTAATTAAGAACCACTTTAGTTAGAAAGTTGAAATTTTCTGGACTAATAGTCTGAGGTACTGTCTATTTACCTTGAAAGTTTCGTACTTATAGGCCTCATCAGTCAAAAGTTATTAGAACTTAAACATCACAGTGAGGCATAATTTAATCGGTCATAACAATATTTTTTTTTATTAAGAACCACTTTAGTTAGAAAGTTGAAATTTTTTGGACTAATAGTCTGAGGTACTGTCTATTTACCTTGAAAGTTTCGTACTTATAGGCCTCATCAGTCAAAAGTTATTGAAAGTTAAACCTCACAGTGAGGCATAATTTAATTGTTCATGACAATCTTTTTTTTTTAATTAAGAACCACTTTAGTTAGAAAGTTGAAATTTTCTGGACTAATAGTCTGAGGTACTGTCTATTTACCTTGAAAGTTTCGTACTTATAGGCCTCATCAGTCAAAAGTTATTGAAAGTTAAACCTCACAGTGAGGCATAATTTAATTGGTCATAACAATCTTTTTTTTTTAATTAAGAACCACTTTAGTTAGAAAGTTGAAATTTTCTGGACTAATAGTCTGAGGTACTGTCTATTTACCTTGAAAGTTTCGTACTTATAGGCCTCATCAGTCAAAAGTTATTGAAAGTTAAACCTCACAGTGAGGCATAATTTAATTGTTCATGACAATCTTTTTTTTTTAATTAAGAACCACTTTAGTTAGAAAGTTGAAATTTTCTGGACTAATAGTCTGAGGTACTGTCTATTTACCTTGAAAGTTTCGTACTTATAGGCCTCATCAGTCAAAAGTTATTAGAACTTAAACATCACAGTGAGGCATAATTTAATCGGTCATAACAATATTTTTTTTTATTAAGAACCACTTTAGTTAGAAAGTTGAAATTTTTTGGACTAATAGTCTGAGGTACTGTCTATTTACCTTGAAAGTTTCGTACTTATAGGCCTCATCAGTCAAAAGTTATTGAAAGTTAAACCTCACAGTGAGGCATAATTTAATTGTTCATGACAATCTTTTTTTTTTAATTAAGAACCACTTTAGTTAGAAAGTTGAAATTTTCTGGACTAATAGTCTGAGGTACTGTCTATTTACCTTGAAAGTTTCGTACTTATAGGCCTCATCAGTCAAAAGTTATTGAAAGTTAAACCTCACAGTGAGGCATAATTTAATTGGTCATAACAATCTTTTTTTTTTAATTAAGAACCACTTTAGTTAGAAAGTTGAAATTTTCTAGATTAATAGTCTGAGGTACTGCCTATTTACCTTGAAAGTTTCGTACCAATAGGCCTCATCGGTCAAAAGTTATTAGAAGTTAAACATCACAGTGAGGCATAATTTAATTGGTCATGACAATATTTTTTTTAATTAAGAACCACTTTAGTTAGAAAATTGAAATTTTCTGGACTAATACTCTGAGGTACTGTCTATTTACCTTGAAAGTTTCGTACTCATAGGCCTCATCAGTCAAAAGTTATTAGAAGTTAAACCTTACAGTGAGGCATAATTTAATCGGTCATAACAATATTTTTTTTAATTAAGAACCACTTTAGTTAGAAAGTTGAAATTTTCTGGATTAATAGTCTGAGGTACTATCTATTTACCTTGAAAGTTTCGTACCAATAGGCCTCATCAGTCAAAAGTTATTAGAACTTAAACCTCACAGTGAAGCATAATTTAATCGGTCATGATAATATTTTTTTATTAGGAACCACTTTAGTTAGAAAGTTGAAATTTTCTGGACTAATAGTCTGAGGCACTGTCTATTTACGCTGAAAGTTTCGTACCAATAGGCCTCATCAGTCAAAGGTTATTAGAACTTAAACATCACAGTAGAGGATAATTTAATTGATCATAACAATATTTTTTTAAATTAAGAACCACTTTAGTTAGAAAGTTGAAATTTTCTGGATTAATAGTCTGAGGTACTGCCTATTTACCTTGAAAGTTTCGTACTCATAGGCCTCATCAGTCAAAAGTTATTAAAAGTTAAACCTCACAGTGAGGCATAATTTAATTGGTCATAACAATCTTTTTTTTTTAATTAAGAACCACTTTAGTTAGAAAGTTGAAATTTTCTGGACTAATAGTCTGAGGTACTGTCTATTTACCTTGAAAGTTTCGTACTTATAGGCCTCATCAGTCAAAAGTTATTGAAAGTTAAACCTCACAGTGAGGCATAATTTAATTGTTCATGACAATCTTTTTTTTTTAATTAAGAACCACTTTAGTTAGAAAGTTGAAATTTTCTGGACTAATAGTCTGAGGTACTGTCTATTTACCTTGAAAGTTTCGTACTTATAGGCCTCATCAGTCAAAAGTTATTAGAACTTAAACATCACAGTGAGGCATAATTTAATCGGTCATAACAATATTTTTTTTTATTAAGAACCACTTTAGTTAGAAAGTTGAAATTTTTTGGACTAATAGTCTGAGGTACTGTCTATTTACCTTGAAAGTTTCGTACTTATAGGCCTCATCAGTCAAAAGTTATTGAAAGTTAAACCTCACAGTGAGGCATAATTTAATTGTTCATGACAATCTTTTTTTTTTAATTAAGAACCACTTTAGTTAGAAAGTTGAAATTTTCTGGACTAATAGTCTGAGGTACTGTCTATTTACCTTGAAAGTTTCGTACTTATAGGCCTCATCAGTCAAAAGTTATTGAAAGTTAAACCTCACAGTGAGGCATAATTTAATTGGTCATAACAATCTTTTTTTTTTAATTAAGAACCACTTTAGTTAGAAAGTTGAAATTTTCTGGACTAATAGTCTGAGGTACTGTCTATTTACCTTGAAAGTTTCGTACTTATAGGCCTCATCAGTCAAAAGTTATTAGAACTTAAACATCACAGTGAGGCATAATTTAATCGGTCATAACAATATTTTTTTTTATTAAGAACCACTTTAGTTAGAAAGTTGAAATTTTTTGGACTAATAGTCTGAGGTACTGTCTATTTACCTTGAAAGTTTCGTACTTATAGGCCTCATCAGTCAAAAGTTATTGAAAGTTAAACCTCACAGTGAGGCATAATTTAATTGTTCATGACAATCTTTTTTTTTTAATTAAGAACCACTTTAGTTAGAAAGTTGAAATTTTCTGGACTAATAGTCTGAGGTACTGTCTATTTACCTTGAAAGTTTCGTACTTATAGGCCTCATCAGTCAAAAGTTATTGAAAGTTAAACCTCACAGTGAGGCATAATTTAATTGGTCATGACAATCTTTTTTTAAATTAAGAACCACTTTAGTTAGAAAGTTGAAATTTTCTGGATTAATAGTCTGAGGTACTGCCTATTTACCTTGAAAGTTTCGTACTCATAGGCCTCATCAGTCAAAAGTTATTAGAACTTAAACCTCACAGTGAAGCATAATTTAATCGGTCATGATAATATTTTTTTATTAGGAACCACTTTAGTTAGAAAGTTGAAATTTTCTGGACTAATAGTCTGAGGCACTGTCTATTTACGCTGAAAGTTTCGCACCTATAGGCCTCATCAGTCAAAAGTTATTAAAACTTAAACCTCACAGTGAGGCATAATTTAATTGGTCATAACAATCTTTTTTTTTTTAATTAAGAACCACTTTAGTTAGAAAGTTGAAATTTTCTGGACTAATAGTCTGAGGTACTGTCTATTTACCTTGAAAGTTTCGTACTTATAGGCCTCATCAGTCAAAAGTTATTAGAACTTAAACATCACAGTGAGGCATAATTTAATCGGTCATAACAATATTTTTTTTTATTAAGAACCACTTTAGTTAGAAAGTTGAAATTTTTTGGACTAATAGTCTGAGGTACTGTCTATTTACCTTGAAAGTTTCGTACTTATAGGCCTCATCAGTCAAAAGTTATTGAAAGTTAAACCTCACAGTGAGGCATAATTTAATTGTTCATGACAATCTTTTTTTTTTAATTAAGAACCACTTTAGTTAGAAAGTTGAAATTTTCTGGACTAATAGTCTGAGGTACTGTCTATTTACCTTGAAAGTTTCGTACTTATAGGCCTCATCAGTCAAAAGTTATTGAAAGTTAAACCTCACAGTGAGGCATAATTTAATTGGTCATGACAATCTTTTTTTAAATTAAGAACCACTTTAGTTAGAAAGTTGAAATTTTCTGGATTAATAGTCTGAGGTACTGCCTATTTACCTTGAAAGTTTCGTACTCATAGGCCTCATCAGTCAAAAGTTATTAGAACTTAAACCTCACAGTGAAGCATAATTTAATCGGTCATGATAATATTTTTTTATTAGGAACCACTTTAGTTAGAAAGTTGAAATTTTCTGGACTAATAGTCTGAGGCACTGTCTATTTACGCTGAAAGTTTCGCACCTATAGGCCTCATCAGTCAAAAGTTATTAAAACTTAAACCTCACAGTGAGGCATAATTTAATTGGTCATAACAATCTTTTTTTTTTTAATTAAGAACCACTTTAGTTAGAAAGTTGAAATTTTCTGGACTAATAGTCTGAGGTACTGTCTATTTACCTTGAAAGTTTCGTACTTATAGGCCTCATCAGTCAAAAGTTATTAGAACTTAAACATCACAGTGAGGCATAATTTAATCGGTCATAACAATATTTTTTTTTATTAAGAACCACTTTAGTTAGAAAGTTGAAATTTTTTGGACTAATAGTCTGAGGTACTGTCTATTTACCTTGAAAGTTTCGTACTTATAGGCCTCATCAGTCAAAAGTTATTGAAAGTTAAACCTCACAGTGAGGCATAATTTAATTGTTCATGACAATCTTTTTTTTTTAATTAAGAACCACTTTAGTTAGAAAGTTGAAATTTTCTGGACTAATAGTCTGAGGTACTGTCTATTTACCTTGAAAGTTTCGTACTTATAGGCCTCATCAGTCAAAAGTTATTGAAAGTTAAACCTCACAGTGAGGCATAATTTAATTGGTCATAACAATCTTTTTTTTTTAATTAAGAACCACTTTAGTTAGAAAGTTGAAATTTTCTGGACTAATAGTCTGAGGTACTGTCTATTTACCTTGAAAGTTTCGTACTTATAGGCCTCATCAGTCAAAAGTTATTAGAACTTAAACATCACAGTGAGGCATAATTTAATCGGTCATAACAATATTTTTTTTTATTAAGAACCACTTTAGTTAGAAAGTTGAAATTTTTTGGACTAATAGTCTGAGGTACTGCCTATTTACCTTGAAAGTTTCGTACTTATAGGCCTCATCAGTCAAAAGTTATTAGAAGTTAAACCTCACAGTGAGGCATAATTTAATTGGTCATGACAATCTTTTTTTAAATTAAGAACCACTTTAGTTAGAAAGTTGAAATTTTTTGGACTAATAGTCTGAGGTACTGCCTATTTACCTTGAAAGTTTCGTACTTATAGGCCTCATCAGTCAAAAGTTATTAGAAGTTAAACCTCACAGTGAGGCATAATTTAATTGGTCATGACAATCTTTTTTTAAATTAAGAACCACTTTAGTTAGAAAGTTGAAATTTTCTGGATTAATAGTCTGAGGTACTGCTTATTTACCTTGAAAGTTTCGTACTTATAGGCCTCATCAGTCAAAAGTTATTAGAAGTTAAACCTCACAGTGAGGCATAATTTAATTGGTCATGACAATCTTTTTTTAAATTAAGAACCACTTTAGTTAGAAAGTTGAAATTTTCTGGATTAATAGTCTGAGGTACTGCCTATTTACCTTGAAAGTTTCGTACTCATAGGCCTCATCAGTCAAAAGTTATTAGAACTTAAACATCACAGTGAGGCATAATTTAATCGGTCATGACAATATTTTTTTAAATTAAGAACCACTTTAATTAGAAAGTTGAAATTTTCTGGACAAATAGTCTGAGGTACTGTCTATTTATCCTGAAAGTATCGTACCAATAGGCCTCGTCAGTCAAAAGTTATTAGAACTTAAACATCACAGTGAGGCATAATTTTATTGGTCATGACAATCTTCTTTTTAATTAAAAACCACTTTAGTTAACACCTAGAGTGCCATTTTCTTTATTTATTTATTTTCTAGTATAACAAATAATAATAACAATAATATTTATTCCTTTTTAGGCACAAATGCAGGAAGCACAACAAACAAACGCCCAACTGGTAGACCAGAACACGTTATTGAAAGCCCAATTATCCACTGGGGCCACCCAAATGGCCTCTACAGAGGTAAGCGTCTTTTGTTTTTTTTTTTTTTTTTGTTTAATTTTACAATTTCCAAGAAGTTTCAGCCCCAGGGAACTGCTGCCCTAACGGAGCGAATAAGACAGTTGGAAGCTGAAAATGCCAAACTAGCGGAAGAACTGACGGAGAAAACTTCAGAAGTTGAAAGGTAATAATAATATTATGAGCGAGTCCTCCTCTAATAAAACAGTTGAATTTTCGTAGCTACCAGCGTGACCAAGACGACCTTTTGACCCTTCTGACCGCCCAAGATACGAAATTAAACAAGTTTAAAGAGCGGTTAAGGCAAATGGGTGCCTTATCGAAGGAGGACGAGGAAAGCTCCTCTGATATCTCTGATAATGAGAAAGAGAGAGATGGCGAACATTCGCTATTGTAATGGTATATTTTTTTTTTTTTTTAATTTATATCTAAGAACCATTCCAATTGTTATTTATTTGCTGTATTATTAAAATTGTTTTATTGTTGCTTGAACGTGAGATTTTAAAGACCATAATCTAATAAAACAATAAATTCTTCTTTTATTTATGTGTTTATTACCTTTTTATTTTTAGATGTTGAAAATGTACGCGTTTTGGATAAATAAACCCCTATTAAAATTAATAATAAATAATATTCAATAATTATCCAACTTAACAAACTCATGCAATTAAACCAAAACAAAAGAAAAATTTTCATTAAATAATAATTCAGGAGGCCTGTGGCAAAAGTTAACTAACATTATTATCTTTTTAGCTTAGGCACGAATATCACATGTTTTTGCCAAGCCTTCTGCACCAAATTACAATAACCAACTATTATAGAGAGTAACCTTAAGAAAACAAAAAATAATAATACTGTATATGTTAAACATATAATATACAAAAAAAACTCCTTAATATTACTTTTCAGTTTCAGGCTCACCGAACAGCCCAATCATCTGTTCGGCTAATCCATCTATCAAAGGCATTAATTCGTTAGTAGGCAACTTCAGCTCTTCGACTTTGAAATCTCTCAAAGTTTGTAAGTCTTCTGAATACTAAAATAAATAAAGAATCGTACTAAGCTATTAACCTTGAATTATTAACCTTGTTTGACTTACCTGTACAACAGTTTTCAACGCGTCATTACACTCTTTTAGGAGCACGGGAAATTGAGGGTCTACCTTATATTTCGGCTCGACCCGAGTCGAACTCTCTCCGACGATCTCATTCACCACTCGGTCTAACTGGCTTAAGTTTTTTTGCATAGTCGCCAGAATACTTTCCATACGCTTTTTATTCTCATCAACTAAAGAACTAGAATCTTTGAGTTTCTCTTTTTTCGCTGTTATTTCTTGTATATTTATTCGCATTTGTTTTAACTTTTCCTCTCGCTCTTCATCTGTCAAGACTTTTGCGGTCGCTCCGAATTCGGGAAATATATTGACATCTGTTTCCATTAAATTCTTGAGATCTTTTAAAGTTACTGGTTTTAAAAGTTCCTTGGTCTCAACTTCTTTTATATGATCAATGAACTTGAACATTTTGTGTAGGATGTCTAGCTGAAATGGCCATTAAAACAATCATAAGAACTCTTTCATGTGTTTCACTTATTATGTTCTTTTTTTTCATGAAAGACTTTTTAATTACCTACGCTATCATGCAAGCGTATAGGAAAACAATTTCACACATAATAATATATGGATCTCGAGAAGGCTATAAAGCTGTATGAAGAGCAAATTTTGGAAACGCGATGCTCGACTTATAATAAGCTGTTGGAAATAAAACAGGTTACATATACCCAGTTACAGGAAAATCAATTAAATATATAAATGTACGAATGCATGGATTGTATTAGATTCATGCAACTAAACTATAAAAGAATTGCTATATAATAAAAAAAAAAAGTAGCGAACTTGAGAAAATAAATAATAAAAAATCAACACTAAATTAGGATAAGAATCAAGAATTAATTTAAATCAAAAAAATGAGTAAATAAATGTATTCAAGCTAAAAACTAAATAACTTAGCCTCCCCCACCGACCATATAAGATAAGTGCCAAATCGTCATGGTGAATGTCACAAGAATCAGCAATAGTTTTGACACATAAAGTGAATAGGACTCTGGTACAGAATGTTGGACCTGGAGGTGTCCAAGTTAAAAGCTGGACACTGTCTGGATCCTGGGCGTGGTATATGAAAGCAAATCCTTTGCAAAAGGGATGGGCATCAGTCAATTTTATGGCTAAGTAAATTAAACAAGAATTTCACCGAATGCATTTCTCTCCTCTTCGCAAGTGACCGTTCAGTATATCTAGAGAGCAGCAGGTTATGGTGAAAACCCCTTGGAGGATAGACTCCATCATCCTTAAATGCCAAACATTTAAGGAATCGCCGTTGGACTGATTCTAATAGGTGAATGTGCTGGTTGTAAATGGAAGCAGTAGTCCAGCCTGGATCTAACAAATGCATAGTAGAGAGTTTTGGCAGTGGCAGTGTTCAAAAAAAGTTTGCAATTTCTAATAATAAAGCCCCCCAGCATGCGAGTAGCTCTAGAAACAGTAT
Organism: Anthonomus grandis grandis; assembly: GCF_022605725.1. Taxonomy (NCBI): domain Eukaryota; kingdom Metazoa; phylum Arthropoda; class Insecta; order Coleoptera; family Curculionidae; genus Anthonomus; species Anthonomus grandis. The sequence continues at coordinate 13,279,365 of NC_065563.1, read as the reverse complement.
CTTCGATATGAGGGATAAAAGAAAATTTTTGGTCAAAGGTGGCTCCAAGATCCTTGAAACAGGTAGACCTTGCCGGAGACTCTCCATTAACTGAGTAATTAAAGGCAATTGGACTTTTGATACGAAAGTAGCTGGCCACATTACACTTGGAAACATCAAGGTTAAGCCGATTCAAAGTGCACCAATGGTGTACAGTATTGATGTTCTCTTGCAGTAGACCACAATCTGCTATAGAGTCAATCTTATGGAAAAGCTTTAGGTCATCAGCATATGCTAACCGAGAGCAAGTATTGAGGGTGGAGATCAAGTCATTAGCGAAAACGTTAAAGAGAAGGGGGCCCAAGTTAGAGCCCTGAGAAACTCCAGAGGTGGGTGAAAAACCTTCGACCACTACAAACTGAGAGCGGTCAAGGAGCTTTATCAAGCGATCGGAGAATCCAAACTGGCGTTCAAGCTTATTTAATAGGATGAAGTGGTCAATCTGGTCAAAAGCCTTTTGAAAGTCTGTGTAGATAACATCGATTTGACTACTATCATTAAGTGCTTCGCACACAAACTGAGAGAAGAATGCTAGGTTTGTAGTACATGAGCGGCCAGAAACGAAGCCATGTTGATCGTTGGCCAGCATGGACTTAACCTTGGGAAAAATTAATTTATAAAGAGCCAACTCGAATAACTTTGAGAAATTGCACAGAATGGATATAGGGCGGTAATTCTCTATTGTTCCAGCATCGCCCTTTTTAAAGATAGGGCAAACTTTAGCTTGCTTCCAGATATTGGGAAAAATACCTGTGTTAAGGATCAGATTAAAGATGTGGAGCAGAGGGTCTGTAAGTGCAACAGAGCAGTCGTTAGCTCTAGGAATTAGATCTGGGCCAGAGGTAATTTTGCTTTTGAGACACTTGCTCGCCATTATAATGTTGGTAGCCGCGAGGGCGACGACGTCGTTCAGAGACGACAGGATGATCGCTGGGAAGTGAGTTCGTGTATACACTCCTGAAATAATCTCCAAAAGCGGACACAATGCTGTCAAGCGTATTGTATGAGACTGATTACGTTTGCTTCGAATAAAAGACCAAAATTCACTCGGATCGGAGGTTATTTTGTTCTCAATACTATGGATGTACATTTTGTAGGCTTGTGCAATTAGAGCTTTAATTATAATAATAATAATAATAATAAATGTCTTCTTTATTCAGCATAAAAATACATGTTTTCTTAACTACTAAATAAGTAATGGCGAGATCTAGCTTAAAGCTACTCTATCTAACCATATTAATAAGCACAAATGCAAAATTTTATAGAACATAATAGCAGAATAAAAATGTAAAATAATAAATACAATACAATCTGCTATGCGCAATTAATCATAGTAGGTACTTCAATGAAGGACCAGAGATGATTACCTATGTCGGTTTTGAAAAATATTATTTTTAGTTTTTTGTTTAAAGGTTGTTACAGGGAGAAGAGACTTAACTTCAGGTGGTAGTGCATTATAGATTTTTGGAGCATTGTAACTAAATGAGCCCTGGAATTTTGCAGTTTTATGCCCTGGAATAACAAAATTATGTGCGTTTCGTGAATTTTGGAGTTTGAAATTAATTTATTAGATAAATAAGCTGGTTGTTCGAAAAGCACAACTTTATGGACTAGTGTAGCCATTTGCAGTACAAAGCGTTCATCCAAAGAAAGCCACCCTGATCTGACCAACAGGGGAGTGACATGGTCGCATTTACTCATACCAAAACTAAACTTGAGGCACGCGTTTCGAATTTTCTGAAGGCTATTCTTTTCACGTTGATACAAGGCAGGCCAAAACAGAACTTGAGCATAACTAACAATTGACAAAATTAATGTATCACAAAGATGTAGTTTAATATCAGCTGTCAAAAACTGTTTGTTCATATAGAGTATTTTTAATTTATAAAAACATGCCCTCAACAAATTCGACACATGCCCCTCAAACCTGAGATCCGTGTCAAGGACAATCCCCAAATTCTTCTGGTTATTAGAAGGAGGTAAAGGAGATCCATCAATGCTGATCTTCACGGTATCTGGAAGGGGCTTGCCAAAGACAAGGAGTTTGGACTTTGCAGCATTCAATACGAGTCTGTGACTCTTACACAAGTCAGATATGGCTAAAAGATCCAAATTAATAGCATTCACAGCTTCTATGTGCGATTCACAAACTCGAAGGAATTTATGAAAGTCACATAGATATAACAAAAAGGGTAAGGGGCCAAGAATACTTCCCTGCGGGACACCCTGATCCATCTGCAAATATTCAGATAGAATAGAATTAATTTTTACCCTTTGACGTCTATTTAAAAGATAATTTTTTAGCATTTTAAGAGCAGAAGTATGTAGCCCAAAATATTGGAGCTTTGCCAATAAAATTAAATGATCCAGTGTGTCAAATGCATGACTAAAGTCCAGCAATACTAAAACTGTTGTTTTTTTCTGATCAAGAGCTTTAAATATATCATCACAAATATGAAGAAGAGCTGTACTGGTACTATGCTTTGCACGGAAACCCGACTGTGTTACTGGAAGCAAATTTTTAGTTAAGCAGAATTCATTAAGCTGATCATTAACAATTCTTTCAAAAATTTTTGACATGGCAGGGAGTATGCTTATAGGACGATAGTGCGATAATTCCGTTGGATTTCCAATCTTAGGGACAGGGATTATATCAGCTTTTTTCCAAGCATCCGGGAAAACACCCATGGAAATACAATAGTTTATTATAAATGTTAGATGCGGGAAAATATGAGGTGTTACGAGATTAATCATTTTTATGGTAATGCAGTCAGAACCCATAGCAGTACTTTTAATTTGGGATATGGCTTTATTTACGCTCTCTTCGTTTACCTGATTAAATTTAAATATTTGTCTTGCGCCGAGATCTAAATATCTCTAGATGATGTTTAGACTTGGAAATCTTAAAATCACGAAATGCTCTTTCCTTTTTATATATATTACGAATTATGTCCCCCGAAAACCAGGGAGGGAAACATCTTTTACGTTTTACCTTGAAGGGTACCGCTCTAGCGAAAGTGTTGTTCAGTATATCATAAAAAACATCACATGCGGAGTTGACGTCCTGCTGCACCGTGACAGGCGATAGCCTTTCTAAAATTAAATTCCTTTATTTCAGCTTTATTAAGAGGTAGGTTATTGAGACAGAGAAGGATGGTAGGTATCCTCCGGGACAAGAGATGCACCGCTGTTAAGTACATAGATATTAAAGCTTGCGAAGATTGTTATTTACCACGTTATTAAATTGCTTATAGTGTAGGAAATCAAAAAAATTACTTAGAAGTTGACGTTTACTATTGGGAGACACCGAGTGGTCAATATCTCCCAAGTCTCCCAGGATAATCACATGTTCAGAATAGATTACATTAACCATGGAAAAGGCTTCGAGAAAGCGTTCTAATTGCACGGAGTCGATGGAAGGAGGAACGTACACTACAAAAATATACAGTATGAAATGATTAAATTTGACTCTACATCCTACCAGATCGATTTTCTTGGCCGATCGCAGAGAGGTCGAGGGCTTCCGAGGAGAGGTGGTTCAGAATCCCCACCACCACCCCTTGAAGCAGCAACAAGGTCAGTTCTTCTGTCAGAACGGTATGAGTTGGGAAGGATTTCACCATCAAGTATATCATTTTGGAGCCAAGTTTCTGTGATGGAAATAATATCATAGCCACAGAAGTAGACGCAGCACTAAAGCAGGTATTGGTCTTGGAGCGCAGGCCGCGGGTGTTCTGGTAATAGCAAGAAGTATAGTTTCTTCGCGAATTCAAACTCCAATTAGAAAGGAACTTAAATATGTTGAAGTAAAGTATTGCTGTATTTATTTAGGCCTTCTGGTAAAGGGGAAAGAGATACCAGAACTTTTTAAAAAGACCAACCATGTCCTACTCCTATATATTTAAGAGTTACAGCAGATGGAGGCACCGGGAGTTAGAAGCATTTGCGAAAATCACAATCATGAAAATAGTATGGTACCATCTCAAAGAAGGTTGAGATGGTATGCAAGACAAATGAAATGCAGAAAAATCATTAGCATTAAAAGCAAATTAATAGAAAATTAGTTTAAACAAAAGTCGGAAAGAGAAACTCTGAAACTCAACAAAAAATTGGTGAAAAACCTGATAATTTGGAGGAATGTGTGAACATTTAAAAAAATAAATATAATGCTGAAGTAAGCATACTTAAAGATGATTGTTGGTGTCACAGATGGGGGGAAAAGGACATACTCTCTTCCAGCAAAGCTAACGCAGTAGGGAGTACCCCATCAGGGTTCTATTTTGGGCCCTGTGTTGTTCCTTTTGTATGTTAATAACTTAAATGCAAATACATTAGCTGATCTAGTTAGTCAGTTCGCTGATGACTCATCGGTGCTGGAAAGCGGTTCCACCCAGAACGTGATCTCAATAAAATGCTCTCGAGCAGCTGAACAAATGAAAAAATGGTGTGAAGAAAAAAATAATATGCATTGTCATTATTGTCTAATTTAATAACACTGTTTGTTTATTTAAATTTTTTATAATTATATAAATGTATATTAATTAATATTTAATATAAAAAAAACAGTGACTTTGCAAAAGAATGTCTTACTGGTAAAGTGTGTGGGGTGGGTGGGGGGCTAAGGGTAGTTTTATTAAAAAAACGGTTTTTATCTTGTACAAAAAAAAATTGTTTTTCAAAAAAACTACCCTTGACCCCCCACCCACCCCACACACTTTACGAGTAAAAATTCTTCTGCAAAATCACTGTTTTTTTTATAAAACCTTTAATTTATCAACACTGTTTATAAGGTTTTATAAAAAAAACAGTGATTTTGCAGAAGAATTTTTACTGGTAAAGTGTGTGGGGTGGGTGGGAGGCTAAGGGTAGTTTTATCAAAAAAACGGTTTTTGCCTTTTACAAGCAAAAATTGTTTTTCAAAAAAACTACCCTTAGCCCCCCACCCACCCCACACACTTTACCAGTAAAAATTCTTCTGCAAAATCACTGTTTTTTTATAAAACCTTATAAACAGTGTTGATAAGTTAAAGGTTATATACGAAAAACAGTGATTTTGCAGGAGAATTTTTACTGGTAAAGTGTGTGGGGTGGGTGGGGGGTTAAGGGTAATTTTTTTGAAAAACAATTTTTTTTTTGTACAAGATAAAAACCGTTTTTTCAAAAAAACTACCCTTAGCCCCCCACCCACCCCATACTACTTACCAGTAAGAAATTTTGTTGAAAAATCACCGTTTTTCTTCAATAATTTAATATCTAATAGCATTGTTTTTGTATTAAATATTTATTCACATACATTTATATAATGATATCAAATTGAAATAAACAAACTGTTTTATTAGATTAGATATGAAAAACAATGTTTTTTGTAAACAATTTCTAATTGGTAAGGTTTGTGGGGTGGGTGGGGGGCTAAGGGTAGTTTTTTTGAAAAACAATTTTTTTTGTACAAGATAAAAACCGTTTTTTTAATAAAGCTACCCTTAGCCCCCCACCCACCCCACACACTTTACCAGTAAAAATTCTTCTGCAAAATCACTAGAGTTGCTTTGGAAGAAAGGCAAAAAAACAAGAGTTCTTATGATTAATGAAGAAGAGGAAGAAGTACCAACAGGTAAACATATATATCATATATAGTACTTTTAGTGTAGTAAATTAATACATTGATTTAGATAATACAGAAGTCATTGTAGAAAATAACGACCTGGTATAACAAATATGCCAATTATTATTTTGGTCTAGAAAGCACGTTGAAGTATCTTCAATTCAAGCAGTCGCCAACAACCACCAAAAGGTTTTTTAAACTCATACTTTTATTCAGCTGATGTAGACACCATAGTAACAAATATGAAACCTATAGTTATTACTGTTGATACCAGAGAATTAAAATCAATACAAGAACAAAGTGGTAGAGATGTTTCTGTCAAATTTGAAGGCCAAGAAAATACAGAAATATGTGTTACTAATGAACAACAGAGTTCATATCTGAAATTATGTTAAGTTCCATATTGCATATTTAGATGTCTCGTATCACAATATTAAAATGCCACAGGTAATAAAAAAAAACGAGAACATCCTAAAGTCAACGAAATGACAGCAATTGGTTTACCTAAGAAGAAACGAGGAACCTTTGTTCCATTTTTTTAAATGATCTTTTCTGGAACAACAGAAAATAATGTTGAGGCGGTTTGTGGATAAAGAAGTCGTGGTGACGTCTTTAATGGAGTAATAACGTATTGAAAAGAGTGTGGAAAATATTCCTCATTCCGTTTGATTTAAAAATTGTTCGGTAAAAATAATAATCAATAATTTTGTATTTAAACTAAGATAAAGTTTGTTGGAAATATAATATCCAAGAAGAAAAGTGAAACGATTTTATGCTGTACATGTCATCTGAAACTAACTAGAAATGGGTCAAATGCCATGCCATGTGCGTTTTGTGTCTTTTTTGGAGGCATGCACGACATTAAAGAAAAAACCAAAGTATCATGGTAAATGGATAACAGAACTGGGAGGCTAGTCACACCGATAAAGAAATGCATGCTACCCCTTTTATATTGAAAACAACGAATAGTTAGAGTCACTATAGTTATATATCTAAATG